>NC_041234.1:40385833-40478019 GCF_002837175.3 Physeter macrocephalus | reverse complement strand
TTTCTTTTGAGTCTGGGTAATGGTTTATCAATTTTGTTTATCTTCTCAAAGAACCAGCTTTTAGATTTATTGTTCTTTGCTATTATTTCCTTCATTTTTTCCATTTATTTCTGATCTGATTTTTATGATTTACTTCCTTCTGCTAATTTTGTGGTTTTTGTTGCTGTTCTTCTTTCTCTAATTGCTTTGGTTGTAAGGTTAAGTTGTTTGAGATTTTTCTTGTTTCGTGAAGTAGGATTCTATTGCTATAAACTTCCCTCTTAGAACTGTTTTTGCTGAATCCCATAGGTTTTAGGTCATCATGTTTTCTATTGCCATTTATTTCTAGGTACTTTTTGATTTCTCCTTTGATTTCTTCAGTGATCTCTTGGTTATTTAGTAGTGTATTGTTTAGCCTCCATGTGTTTGTATTTTTTCAGGGTTTTTCTTGTAATTGATATCTAGTCTTATAGTCTTGTGGTTGGAAAAGACACTTGATATGATTTCAATTTTCTAAAATTTACCAAGCCTTGATTTGTGACCCAAGGTATGATCTATCCTGGAGAAGTTCCATGAGCACTTGAGGAGAAAGTGTATTCTGTTATTTTTGGATGGAATATCCTATAAATATCAGTTAAGTCCATCTTGTCTAATGTGTCGTTTAAAGCTTTTGTTTCCTTATTTATTTTCATTTTGGATGATCTATCCATTGGTGAAAGTAGGTGGTAAACTCCCACACTATTATTGTGTTACTGTCGATTTCCCCTTTTATCTCTGTTAGCATTTGCCTTATGTATTGAGCTGCTCCTATGATGGTGCATAAATGTTTACAATTGTTATATCTACTTCTTGGATTGATCCCTTGATCATTATGTAGTGTCATTCTTTGTCCCTTGTAATAGTCTTTATTTTAAAGTCTATTTTGTCTTATATGAGTATTGGTACTCCGGCTTTTTTTTTTGTTTTCAATTTGCATGGAATAGCTTTTTCCATCCCCTCACTTTCCACCTGTACGTTTCCCTATGTCAGAAGTGGGTCTCTTGTAGACAGCATATATATGGGTCTTGGATTTGTATCCATTCAGCCAGTCTGTGTCTTTAGGTTGGAGTATTTACTCCATTTACATTTAAGGTAATTATCGATATGTTCCTTTTACCATTTTCTTAATTGTTTTGGGTCTGTTTTTGTAGATCTTTTCCTTCTCTTGTGTTTCCTGCCTAGAGAAGTTCCTTTAGCATTTGTTGTAAAGTTGGTTTGGTTGTACTGAATTCTCTTATCTTTTGCTTATCTGTAAAGTTTTTACTTTCTCCATCAAATCTGAATAAGATTCTTGCTGGGTAATCTTGGTTGTAGGTTTTTTTCCTTTCATCACTTTAAATATGTTCTGCCAGTCTCTTCTGGCTTGCCTAGTTTTTGCTGAAAGATCAGCTATTAACCTTATGGGGATTCCCTTGTATGTTATTTGTTGTTTTTCCTTCTCTGCTTTTAATATTTTTTCATTGTATTTAACTTTTGATAGTTTGATTAATATGTGTCTTTGCATGTTTCTCCTTGGATTTATCCTGTATGGGACTCTCTGCACTTCGTAGACTTGATTGACTATTTCTTTTCCCATATTAGGGATGTTTTTAACTATAATCTCTTCACATATTTTCTCAGTCCCTTTCTTTTGCTCTTCTTCTTCTGGGACCCCTATAATTCGAATGTTGGTGTGTTTAATATTGTCCCAGAAGTCTCTGAGACTGTCCTCAATTCTTTTCATTCTTTTTTCTTTATTCTGCTCTGCATTAGGTATTTCCACTATTTTATCTTCCAGGTCACTTATCCGTTCTTCTGCCTCAGTTAGTCTGCTATTGATTCCTTCTAGAGAATTTTTAATTTCATTTACTGTGTTGTTCATCATTGTTTGTTTCCTCTTTATTTCTTTTAGGTGCTTGTTAAATGTTTCTTTTATTTTCTCCATTCCTTTTCCAAGAGTTTGAATCACCTTTACTATCATTACTCTGAATTCTTTTTTAGGTAGACTGCTTATTTCCTCTTCATTTGTTAGGTCTGGTGGGTTTTTACCTTGCTCCTTCATCTGCTGTGTGTTTCTGTCTTCTCATTTTGCATAACTTACTGTGTTTGGGGTCTCCTTTTCGCAGCCTGCAGGTTCTTTGTTCCCATTGTTTTTGGTGTCTGCCCCCAGTGGTGTTCCGTAGGCTTCCTGGTGGAGGGTACCGTTGCCTGTGTTCTGGTGCATGAGGCTGGATCTTGTCTTTCTGTTGTCCATGACCATGTCCGGTGGTGTGTTTTGAGGTGTCTGTGACCTTACTATGATTTTAGGCAGCCTCTCCTCTAATGGGTGGGGTTGTTTTCCTGTCTTGCTAGTTGTTTGGCATAGGGTGTCCAGCACTGTATCTTGCTGGTCGCTGAGTGGAGCTGGATCTTAGTGTTGAGATGGAGATCTCTGGGACAGCTTTCACCATTTGATATTACTTGCAGCCAGGATGTCTCTGATGGATCCATGTCCTGAACGCGGCTCTCCCACCTCAGAGGCACAGACCTGACACCTGCCTGGAGCACCAATACCCTTTCAGCCACGTGGCTCAGAATAAAAGGGAGAAAAGAAAGAAAAAAATAAAATAAAATAAAGTTATTAAAATAAAGAATAAAAAATTATTAAAAATAAAAAATTAAAAGTATTAAAGAAAAGATGAAAAAAAAAGAAAGAAAGAAGAGAGCAACCAAACCAAAAAAGAAATCCACCAATTATAACAAGTACTAAAAACTATACTAAAAAAGCAAAAAACAGACAGACAGAACCCTAGGAAAAATGATAAAAGCAAAGCTATACAGACAAAATCACACAAAGAAGCATACACATACACACTCACATAAAGAGAAAAAGGAAATATATATATATATATGTATATAAAAAAAGGAAGAGAGCAACCAAATCAATAAAGAAATCTACCAATGATAAGAAACTCTAAATACTAAACTAAGGTAAACATAAAACCGGAAACAAATTAGATACAGAAAGCAAACCCCAAGTCTATAGTTGCTACCAAAGTCCTCGGCCTCAATTTTGGGATGATTCGTTGTCTATTCAGGTATTCCACAGATGCAGGGTACATCAAGTTGATTGTGGAGATTCAGTCCAGTGCTCCTGAGGCTGCTGGGAGAAATTTCCCTTTCTCTTCTGTGTTCTCACAGCTCCTGGGGTTCAGCTTTGGATTTCACCCTGCCTCTGTGTGTAGGTCACCTGAGGGCGTTTGTTCTTTGCTCAGACAGGACGGGGTTAAAGTAGCAGCTGATTAGGGGGCTCTGGCTCACTCAGGCCGTGGGGAGGGAGGGGTACATAATATTGGGCGAGCCTGTGCTGGCAGAGGCTGGCATGATGTTGCAACAGCCTGAGGTGCAATGTGTTTTCTCCTGGGGAAGTTGTCCCTGGATCACGGGACCCTGGCAGTGACAGGCTACACATACTTCTGGGAGGGGAGATGTGTATAGTGACCTGTGCTTGCACACAGGTTTTTGGTAGCTGCAGCAGCAGCCTTAGCATTTCATGTCTGCCTCTTGTTTTCGTGCTGATTGCAGTGGCTCACACCCATCTCTGGCCCTTGTTTAGGTGGTGTTCTCGATCCCCTCTCCTCGCACACTCTGAAACAATGGTCTCTTGCCTCTTAGGCAGTTCCAGACTTTTTCCAAAACTCCCTCTTGGCTAGCTGTGGCATACTAGCCCCGTTCAGGCTGTGTTCACACAGCCAACCCCAGTCCTCTCCCTGTGATCTGACCTCCAAAGCTGGAGCCTCACCTCCCAGCCCCCACCTTCCCTGGGTGGGTGAGCAGACAAGCCTCTCAGGATGCTGAGTGCTGGTCAGCATCGATCCTCTGTGTGGGAATCTCTCTGCTTTGCCCTCTGCACCCCTGTTGTTGCTCTCTCCTTTGTGGCTCTGAAGCTTCCCCCCACCACCCCCCATCTCCGCCAGCAAAGGGGCTTCCTAGTGTGTGGAGACTTTTCCTCCTTCACAGCTCCCTCCCAGAGGTGCAGGTCCCATCCCTATTCTTTTGTCTCTGGTGTTTCTTTTTTCTTTTGCCATACCCAGGTACATGGGGAGTTTCTTGCCTTTTGGGAAGTCTGAGGTCCTATGCCAGCATTCAGTAGGTGTTCTGTAGGAGTTGTTCCACATGTAGATGTATTTCTGATGTATTTGTGGGGAGGAAGGTGGTCTGCACGTCTTAGTCATCTGCCATTTTGAAGGCCTCCCCCCTGCCAGTTTTTTAAGGAGCTTTCCTGGAATCTCCCATCCAAGAGCTTCCACTGTCCTCTAATTTGACAAATCTTAGCAAAGGAAGATAGACACATTCATGCTCAAAAAGAAGGGAAAATGGGTTTTTGGTAGGTAACTTGTCTCTATGCCACAACTGTTAAGAGTGAGAAACAAGCCTTTTACAGTAGTCCATGGCTCTGCCTCCTCAGACCATCTTCCTTCTGGGAACCCTGGGAAGGGAGCTTTTATCTCTTGTTTGGGAGAATGCAATGAGGTTTAAGAAGGGAGAGGTAAATCACAGGTGCCTATAGGAGCTTGGTTGGTAAGTTACATGGCTAACTACTAGAGCTGCTCTGCTCTCTGTATTAAATGTCTCATATGACACACCAAACACACAGGATTGCTGGCCAATCCAGCACAGTTCCATGTGCCTGTTGGACCAGAAACTTAATGTCACACTGCCTCTACATAGGTCACTCAGGGAGCTGTTAACTAGGGAGCAAACCTTCCCCCTTCCCTGAAAACATGTACCACCATTACATCAGCTTGCCATGGGGCTAGCCCCCTTATTACTCCCTAAAAGAACCCTTCTCAGCAGCACTTGAAAAAGTTGAATATTCTTTCATCTTTGAAACTCTGTCTTCCTTTGTTTCCAGGACACCACACTCTTCTGGTTTCACTCCTACCTCACTGACTGCGCCTTCTCAGATTCCTCTGCTCTTTACTCCTCATTTCCCGAGGCTCTAAATTTTGGAAGGCTCAGTCCTTGGACCTCTTCTCTTCTCCATTTGTATTCCCTTCTTTGGTGAATTCCTCATCTAGGCTCATGGATTTAAATAACATTTGTATATTAATAACTCCAATTTTATATGTCCAGCCTGGCCTCCCTGGACATATCTCACTGCCTATTCAACGTTTCCACTTGGATATCTAATAGGCATTTCAAACTTAATATGTCCCAAATTGATCTCTTGATATAAGACCCCATATCTGCTTCTCTTGCACTCTTCTCCACCTCAGTTAATAGTAATTACCAACTACTTTCTTCTAGATGCTCAGACCAAAATCCTTGATGACTCATTTTCTCTCACATCCCACATCCAATTTGTCAGGAAATCCTGTTAGTTCTACCTTCAAAATTCATATAGAATCGATTACTTCTCCCTATTTCCCATGTTACCATGCTAGTCTAAACCACCATCGTCTCTCACTATTACTACATTATTCTTCTTACTGTTCTCTCTGTTTCCTCCCTTAGCCCCCTACAGTCAATTCTCTATACCGCAGCCAGTGTGAGCTTGTTAAAACTTAAGTCAAATCATGTCACATGTCACTCCTCTGCTCAACATTCTTCATTTGTCTCCCATCTCAATTAGAGTAAAAACCTAAATCTCACAATAATCTATTAGACCATACATGATCAGGCCCCCATTACCCCCATGACCTCATTTCCCAGCACAGGCTCCCATTGCTTTCTCCACTCCAGTTACACTGCCCTTCCCTCTCCTATTCAGAACTACCAGGCATACTCCAGTCTTAGGCCTTGCTTGATGTTCCTTTCACCAGAAACACTCTGACCTCAGAGGTCTGCATTGCTTTCTCACTCCAATCAGGTCTAGTTCACATGTCTTCTTAGTGAGATTGTCACTGGCTATCCTTTAAAAAGTGCATACTTGCTACTCCCATCCTCCTCTTTGTTTTTTTTCCCCAACAGCAGTTTTAACCATCTGACATACCATAAATTTTATTTATTTATTTATCCTTGTTATCTGTCTCTCCTGCTAGAATATAAGTTCCATGAAAGCAAGGATTTTTGACTGCTTAATTGACCAAAATATCCCCAATGCCAGAAACAGGAAGTGCCTAGCACACAGAAGGTACCAAATAAATATTCTTTGAATAAATAAGTGATAAGATTTCCTCTCCCCGACTGCCTCCTTATATTGCTTTCCCTCTCCCCAAGAATGTAATCCAGACCTAAACATCCTGAGAAGACAAAGCAGCAGGCTCACAGAAGAATCACACCCCAAAAGGAGAGAAAGAGTGATGGAAAATAAGCAAGTGGTCTTATGCCTACCTGTATTTCATTTGTCTGGCTGCCAAGGTTTCATGAGGCTCTTTCAATGTATGCTCTGGGCTTTGGGGACTAGGATATTTTCATTGCTCCTAACACAACTTTCCCCCCATCCTAGGCCCCCTTTTCCTCCTGTCCATCCTGGATATTAGGCCCCAAACACCCTGCTTTGTGACAGGCTCAGATTCCTCACAGGAGCAGTTACAGGCACACCTGGCTATTGGTAGAGACTAAAGTTTGTGTGGGGCTATTCAGTGTACAAGTGTGGGTGTGTATGTGTGTGTGTGTGTGTGTGTGTGTATTTGTATGTGTCTGACTACATATAGTTTGCATCATATCTGTACCCACTATGTATGAGTGTCAGTTCATGTGGTCTACAATAGATCTGTCGAGGTCTTTCACCATCCTTAGGGATCCTTACTACAATCTTTTCAACCCTACCCTCTACCTCCACCCCACAGTTAATCACCATCATCAGAGCTAACATGTGCCAGGATCTGTGCTAAAGACTTCATGTGTAATCACTAGTTTACTCCTCACAGCAACTTTCTGATATAGGTACTATTAGTATTCTTGTTCTCCAGATGAGGAAACTGAGATCCAAAGAGATAAAGTAACTACCTCAAGTGTATATCTTGCTTCCAGCCAACGTTGGTTTAGGAAAACATATTTCAAACTGTTCTGACTGGGACCCACATTAAAAATACATATATTCAACATCACAACTAACATACAAAATTGAAACAAACTTTTCATAGAATAATATCCTTATTATTTGCCATGTAGTCTGATATTTTCTCTTCAGTTAAAAAAAAAAAAGCTATTCGGGACACTCCTAATGGATTTTGTAACCCAAATGGTCCACTTTAGTTCATTAAAGCCTTGCAGTCTACCCTTTGAAAATCAGTGCTTTAGGGTGGGTGTCCCCTTTCAAGGCTATTTGCATTTCTCAGAGACCTCCAAAATGTCTCCAGTTCCAAAGCGGTGTCATTCTAATCATGGAGTGTGAAGAATCAAGAGGAGCATTGGTCAGGGGGAGATGGAGACACCCCTAGTATGCCTTAGAGTGCCCAGTGAAAGTTGGACCCCGCATGGGTTCAGAATCTGCTCTTCTCTGAACCCATGCACTTTTTAAAATCATTTATCTGAACATCAGTTCATTCAACAAACATTTTCTGAGCCCTCAACACTAAGTGCTCTGCCAGAGGCTGTGGGGAAGCAAAATTATGTGGCGGAGACAAGCTAATAAACATCTAACTACATAAAACAAGCAGTAGCAAGTGACAGAAAAAGGGTGCCAGTAAAACGTTGTGAGCATGCAGAGAAAGAGAGATGGATTTCAACTTGGGTTTAAGCTTCATAGAAGAGATGGCTTTTGGACCAGGCCTGGAAAGATGGCTAAGACTTAGACAAGCAGAAGTAGGGGAAAGATTTCTCAGATGATATATTTTTTTAAAAGCATGTGAGCTGGAAAATGTAGATATGTAGAGAGACTAAAGAGTATTTAGAAGAAGATTTAGGGCCAAGTTATAGAGAATTGTTAATATCTTGCTAAATAGTTTGAACTTCATCTTAAAAATGTTTCATCAGAGGAGGAGCAAGTAATGCTTTAGGGTTCTAACTCTGGCAGCAGTGTGAGAATGGTTTGAAGGGCAGCAAAAATGGAGATATGTTGGCACTTAGGCAGCTGATATGATGGTCAGGAGAGAAATAAATGAAGGCCTGACCTGAAGCAGCTGTTATAAGTATGGGAAGGAGGGGATACAGAGGAAGTGCCGTAAGGGCAGAGGCAACAGGACTTGGCAACTAATTATATGTATGTATGTAGAGGTGGTGCCTTCTCTCTTCTTTCCTGGTTTGCCCTTCACCCCAGGGCTTCCACAGAAGCCTGATGAACTCTGTGAATCCACCCGTACCAGAAAAAGGAAGCATGGGTATGGGTGGGTGGCTCCTGCTGGGCAACAGGTGAGGAAAAGAGACAGTTCATCATAGGCAAGCCAGGAGGCCAGGCTGGACGGAGTCACCTCATTGTGTTGCCATAGCATTTCAGAAGATCATAGAATTTTAGAGCCAGAAAGGGACCTTAGGATCCTGCTGTGAGGATGTCCTGCTATGAGGAGGATACAGATGAGGATGGAGTATAGCAAGGAAGAAGACTTTAGGAAAAGTCTTAACCTTGATCTTTTAAGCTCACCTCTTTTCCCTTCCTCCTCGTTTTCTTTCTCCCCCTCCTCCTCCTCCCTCTTCTTCTTCCCCTTTTCTCCTTCCTCCTCATCCACCACTGCTTCCTCCTCTTCCTTCTTTACCCTTCTTGTTCTCCCTCCATCACTTCCTCCTTTTACCTCTCCTCTTCATTCTCTTCCTTTCCTACTTATCCCCTTCAACTTCCTCCTCTTCTTTTTCTCCCCCTATTTCTCCCTCCTTTTCTTCTACCCCTGACCCTCCTCAGCACCTTCACTAACAAAACAAGTTTCCCTTGGAGTTCAGGAGTCAGAGCTTGGAACCTGAGAGGTGACTCAAGTCATCCAGGTTGATGGGGGTGGGGGAGCAGGTCCTATTGAAGGAACCTTACCTTCCATTAAACGGACACCTTGCTGGCTTCCTTTGTAATGCTTTTCCTGGTGAAGCACTCCTCTGGCTGGAAGAGTCTCTTCTTGCCCTTTTATCACCCCCATGGAGAATGGTTTATCAGGCCTGTTGAAGAGAACGTTGAGTAGTTTCCTCAAAGAAGCTCTCAGTGGGAACTGGGGCTGGAGGCCATGGCTCTTGCTTCTTTGCTCTTTCTATTGGCCTCTCACTTCTATAAGTGTGGTCCATGGGCCAACAGTATCTGTATCACCTAGTAGTCTGTTAGAAATGCAGAACCTCATGTCACACCCCAGACCTAATTGAAACAGAATATTCATTTAGACCATCCATGAATATTAAAATTTGAAAAGCACTGCTCTGCATGGACTACCTCCCTCCACAGACACAGCCATTCCTACAGCATACCAATATGAATTTGTCTGGAACTATGGAGAGGTAGAGAAGCTAAAGGTCAGAGAGCTCTAGAGGGCAGGCCTCTGAAGGACCCTCTCTACACTCTATAAAAGCGCAGGTCAAAAAGCATTAAGAGACTCTAACAACACCATTTGACAGATGAAAAGACTGAGTGGCTTGCCCAAGGTCACACAGTAAGTCAGCACTCATCCGACTCCCAGTCCAGTGCTTTTTTCATCTTGGCTCACTGACTTCTTTGCATGGTTCTCTAACACAGCCTTCCATGGATGGAAGAGTCATTCTACAGCATTTCTGGCAGGTACTCTTCCAGACTCTATTTGTATGCCTTCAATCATTGGAAGTTCATCACTTCATAAGTTTGGACTTTAACATGTGAGTTTGGCTTGCCAGAGAATCTTTGAGCAGATATATATTGTTCATGAGCTTTGCAAGGTCCTGAATCCACCCAAGTTGTTTAAGAAATACCTCTGCTCAGATGGGGATTAATTCTACTCATCCAATTGTAACTCCTCATGCGGTTATTTCAGTTCCTGCCTTTGTACTAAAAATGAATAGTGGACTGGAAAGCAAATTCCTTAGATAAATAGGAAGTTGTTTGAGGCTGAAAGGCATGGCATGGGAGAAAGAGAAGAGGGAGACAAAGAGGAAAGAGGTGAGTGCTAGGAAAGGGGGATGGATGAGATGAACTTGAAGCCACTTCATTTATCCAAATTTGAGAGTAAAGAGCCCATGGAGAGCTTAGATGAGGAGAGTAACTAATGGGTCTTTATCACAGAGGAAGGAAGATGCTTTTCATCTGGCTGGTCCCTGTAATCAAGCTAAAGTGGCCTTAGGGAAAGGCAGTTGGGCCAAGTACTCTTACATTCCAGGGCAGTGCTTTTTGTAGCAGCTCATTGAATCCTGTCCCTGGGCTTTGCCTCTTGAGACCTGAAGAAAGGCAAGTGTGGCCACTTCCTTCCCGCTCTTCCCT
This sequence comes from Physeter macrocephalus, assembly GCF_002837175.3. NCBI lineage: Eukaryota > Metazoa > Chordata > Mammalia > Artiodactyla > Physeteridae > Physeter > Physeter macrocephalus. The sequence continues at coordinate 40,467,737 of NC_041234.1, read as the reverse complement.
GGGCTGCTTGAACCTACTTTAAGAGCTTACTTCAAGTGTCTCTGGGGTCCACTGGGTCTCTTCTCTGGCTCAGGTCTGCAAGGTCAGGGAGCTGCTTTGGGGAACTTAAGGATGATGAATTACATTCCTAGGCAAGTGACTATCTTATATGATGTTCCCACAGAAGAAATAGGAGTCCACATGTTCAGCAAACCTTCTTCCCCAAATCAGGAACCCTACCTGTTCTCAACATCTCTGACTATTAATTATGCATCCAAATACAGATGAAGATGTTTCCTATCCTTTTTTAGCAAGGAAAATTACCTCAACGACTCCAACATAGTGACAAGAGTTTGGTCTAGAGCTGGTCTTTCCACATTTTAATGTGCATGTGAATCACTAAGAATTTTGTAAAAATGCTGGTGCTAAGTCAGTAGGTCTGGGGTAGACCTGGGATTCTGCATTTCTTATAAGCTCCTAGGTGATGCTGATGCCACTGGTCTGAGGTCCACACTTTGAGTAGTATCAAGGGTATAGACAAGCTTAAAAATTTATCCAGTTGGATTTTTCTTCTCAAAGTCTAGGCCAGATTATATTTAGGTGTATACCTATATACACCTTTCCTATTGCACTAACATCTTGCTTTAAATTCTTCCCTGTGTTAGCTTATTTGGCATGACATCTATCATGTTTATCATTTCTTCCTCTCCTGACTTCACAACTCTCAGCTCCTTGGAAGCACAAGCCATCTGCCTCTGCTACTGGCTGTCCCTTCCTTCTTACTTTCATCTCTTCATATTCTGGCCCTGCCTGCTTCTCTGACATCATCTCTCACCACTGTCTTATGCTTCACTACATTCTGCCATGCTGACCTTTTTCTGCCCCTCACATATATCAGTCTCATTTCCAATTCTGGGCCTTTGCTTTTGTTGTCCCTTCCTGTTTGGAATGCTCTTCCCCCAGATCTTTGCATGGCTGGTTTCTTCTCATCATTCTGGTGTCAACTCAGATGTCACCTCCTCAGAAAGGCCTTTCTTGGCCACCTAGCTAAAACAGTGTCCTCCTTCCTCAGTTACCTTCTATTATATCACCCTGTTTATTACTTTCAAAATAACTATTCAGTACCTAATATTACTTTATTGTTTTGGGGGTTCAATGTCTAAATATCTCCATTATAACGTAAGCTTCTTGAGAATAGAGACCCAGTTTGTGTTGTTAACTGCTGCATCCCCAGTATCTAGAACAGAACTTGCCACATAGTTTGTGCTTTAAGCATAATGCTTGGCTGACAGAGTGTCTTTCTGGACATTCCTCCTCTCTCATTGAAGACTTTAGCTCCTGAACCATCACTTGTCTTCATCGTTCCCTCGTCTGTCTAACCTCAACATTACTGTAGATGGCCTATTCAACCCTGGCCTCACTTTCACCCCACCTCAGTCAGAAAACTCCTGTGATAACATCCTGCATCTTGTTATAGCAAGTAACTAAATGAATTGCCTCCAGAATCTCAATTTCGGGCATCTCCCCTCTGATCACTGTCCTTTTATTCCAGCTCACTTACTCTGGGGCCTCTACTCCAGCAATTCTTCCACATCATCAAGATCTCCAATTCACTGACCCCACCATCCCATTAACCTTACCCCATACTCATCACCCCTTCTCATGTTCTCTTTTCCCCTTCTGTCCAGCTTAGATTCCCTGGTCGATTATTGTGACCACTCCCTTGAAAATGCTTTCAACGTTACTTCCCATTTCTTTTCCCATTGTGCGTTCCTGGAAAATCTACCCCAGATTTCACCCAACCAGCTATCTTTTCTATACCTGTGCTTGAGCAGCAAAATAGACTGAGGAAAAGTCCCACAGTTGAGCTGATTGACTTCGCTTTACCACAAGCCTCAACTGCGCACTCAACACTTCCTGAAAACACTACTACGTGTCCCTAATATGTTTGCTTTTTCACTTTGTCTTAGAGAGAGTGGCTTTCAACTTTAGTTGCATGTTAGAATCATCTAAGGATCTTATAAATATACTGATGCCCAGGATATACCTCATTTCAGTTAAGTCGTAATCCCTGAAGGTGAGATCTAGATAGCCGTGTTTGTTTTTGTTTTTTTGCTGTACGCGGGCCTCTCACTGTTGTGGCCTTTCCCTTGTGGAGCACAGGCTCCAGACGCGCAGGCTCAGCGGCCGTGGCTCACGGGCCCAGCCGCTCCGCGGCATGTGGGATCCTCGCGGACCGGCGCACGAACCCGCGTCCCCTGCATCGGCAGGCGGACTCCCAACCACAGCGCCACCAGGGAAGCCCATAAGGGGAGCTTTAAAAAACACTGCTATCGGGCTTCCCTGGTGGCGCAGTGGTTGGGAGTCCGCCTGCCGATGCAGGGGACGCGGGTTCGTGCGCCGGTCCGCGAGGATCCCACATGCCGCGGAGCGGCTGGGCCCGTGAGCCACGGCCGCTGAGCCTGCGCGTCTGGAGCCTGTGCTCCACAAGGGAAAGGCCACAACAGTGAGAGGCCCGCGTACGACACACACACACAAAAAAGCTCCCCTTGTGATTCCAGTGTGTAGCCAATGTTGAGAACCATTGCTCTTAGAGGACTATTTCACAGTTGCTTCTCTCTCCTATAACTTCTAATGACTCCTCCTTCCATACCCCTCTCTCAGCTTCATATCTTCTCTTCATTCACCAAATATACAGGCCCAGCAGCACCTGCACCCTTGCCCATTTTCTTTGTCTTCCTTCTTGCTAGAGTACAGGAAGTAGCTCTGTTCCTATCAAGAGCAAGCATCATCTCTTATGCTCTGGATCCTTCCCTATCACCTTCTCGAAGACTTTGCTCCTGCAAGTAACCCTTCTGCTGCACCTGTGCTTCTCAGACTTTAATGTACATGCAAATCACCTGGGGATCTAGTTAAATGCAGATTATGATTCAGTAGCTCTGAGATGGGGCCTGAGGTTCTGTGTTTGTAACGTGTCCAGATGATGATAATGCTGTTGGTCTGTGGACCATGCTTCAAGTAGCAAGGTCCTATATTATCAGCCTTTACTTCTCATTCCCATGCTCTTAAACTCTTGTTTAAATTGAAAAAAAAGAACAACTTCCTTGGCCTCATATATCTGTCCAAATGTTACCCTATTTCTTATTCCCTTCAGAGCAAAATGTTTCAAAGAGTTATCTATACTCTTTTCCACTTCTTTACCTTCATTAACTCTTTTTTCCTTTGTTCACTCCTCAACTCACTCCAGTATGACTTCTGTTACCCTCGTGTTAATGAAACTACTCTTGTCAAGGCCAATGACTATGACCGTGTTACCAATACAATGGTCATATCTCTATCGTCATCCATTCAACTTAGTGTCATTTCTCAAAACTTTCTTCACCTGAATGAGATTTCTTCTGGTTTTCTTTCTACCTTACTGACCACTACTTCTCAGTCTCCATTTTTGACTCCTCCCTCTCTACTGAAATTTAGTCTAATTGTCGGAGAGCCTCAAGACTCAGTCCAGGACCCTTTTCTACCTACATTCTCTCTCTAGATAATCTCATCCCATCTACATGAGGATGACTCCAAAATGTATATCTCCTGGCACATCTTCACTCCTGAGCTCTAGTCTTGTGTATCCAATTGTCTTTCTGACATCTTCTCTAATAATATGACTAAAGTACAGCTCACACTTACTACATCCAGAATAGAAGTCTTGATTTCCTTCCCTCCTCAAATCTGTGTTTCTTCCAGTCTTCTCACATTAGCAAATGGTACTACCATCTACCCAATTGTTCAAGCCAAAAAACTAGAGTCATCCTTAATTCCTCCTTACTTTCCCTCACACTCTATATACAACCCATCAACAAGTTCTGTTGTTTCTACCTCTAAAATATATCTCAAATATTTTTGCCTCTGTTCATCATCTTCACAGCCTTTCCATCCCAAGTTATATCATTTCTCTCCTGGATGACTACAACAGCTTCAACCTCTTGTCCCTCTTTCAATTTGTTTATCATATAATAACCTGAGTGCTCTTTTACAAATGTAAATCAGACCAACTCATTCTCTTGCTAAAACCCCTCAACTCCCTCCGCTCTCTCCCTGTTGTTCTAAAAATAAAATACAAACACTCTACTATAATTTTCAAGGCTTTATATGACATGTTTCTACCAAATATGTCTCCTACAACTCTTCTACCTTCTCTCTACCATTTCAGCCTCACTGGGCTTCCAATTCCTGGGACACTCTAAGCCTATTCAATCCTTCAGACTTTTGGACTTTCTGTTTTCTGTGCCTGGAATACTTCCCCCCTACCTCTTTACTTGGTTGGCTCACTTTAAGCCTATAGGCCTCAACTTAAACATCATCTCCTTGAAGAGGCCTTCTTTATCTAAATTCTCCCTTCCCCCACAGTTACTCTCTATTCTTTCACTTTCTTTCTTTCATAGCATTTATCACCATCTGTATTAGCATATTTATTTACCTCATTTACTTGTTTATTGGATAGAAGTGAAGGCATGGATGGTGTCTGTCTTGTTCATTATTATATAATCAGTGCTTAACATACCATGCCTGTCACATAGTACACACACATGTTTATTGAATTTACAAATGAGTAAATAAGAATAGGTAGTGATATATGTACCTAATATCATTTTGTCAAGACAACACAGGTTATAATGTGGATATTAGCATTAGGCTCTCAATACTAGCATTTTAGTAGTTGTATACTTTTAATTTTTATCCTTTTTCACTGCTGCATTCCACTCACTCTTGAGAATCAAAGGTCTAAGTCTCATTCCAGCTCAGCTGCTGAATTACTCTGTGACTTTGGGAATCCCATTTACTTCTGGGGGCTATATGTTATTGTCCGTAAAATGAGAATGTTGGAGGAGATAATCTTGAAGATCTTTGCCAACTTTGATATCCATTGATAAGTGATTGTTTAACACTATTAGGTAAATGACAATTAGTGTATTCATTGAATAATTGGGAAACCTGAGATACAGAGAAGCTGGGCCCTTACCCCAGGTTACCCAACTGTAGTGAATTCAGTTCTTTACTCAACTCTGCCCAAAGCCACAGCCACAGCAGGTGGAGACAAGCTTGGGCTGGTGCCTCTGCCCTCAGAAGACTGCTTCTGGGCTCCTTGAATCACAATGGACTCAAGTAAAGAGAATATACTAGGCTGGAGACATACCTAAGATTGTCTCTCTCCTCATGCTGCTCATGGCTGAAAAGAGGACAGAATTTGGCACTTGTCCACTGAGAGCTGATGCCAGGCTAAATACCAGTTAGGCTTCTGAGAGATCACAAGGCTTCAAGGGAGAGGTCTGGGGCACAGAGATTGTGGAAACTCTTTTTCCATATTTCTATTAACCTGTTCTGAATGCTTACTGGTTGCCATGCCTTGTGCTAAGTGCTTTCTTTCCATAGACAAATTTATCAAATCTTCAAAACAATCTTGTGAAGTAGACAATATTATTACCCCTATTTCACAGATAAGAAAACTACCAAGATGCAGAACATTAAATACATGCCTGAGTAAGTACCAAAGTCAATAAAATTCAAGCAGTTCTGGCCTCAGATCTTTTACCTTCTACATTATAACACCTCTAACTGCTCATATGTTTTAGGCAAATAGGTACTCCAGACATAATGGATTCAATAGTGTCTATGCCTATGGGATCAACATCTCCTCTTCTACAAGAGTCTATAGGCACATACATTAACACTGGAATGTTTGCCCTCAGATCCATTCTCCATTTTTCTCCTGCAAACTAAATTTCTTATGCTCCCTTGTTTCACTTATTTTGTCCAATGGGAGACACCTGTGGGAGATTAGTGGGCAGGAGGAGGGAAGAAGCCAGGGTGTTTCCTTCACCTCCAGCTTCAGAGAGGTATATTCTGGAAGTGGCTGTTTCTCCTCAATGACTCTAGCTTCTGTTGGACAATTCCTCCAATCATGGCATCTGCACTATCAGGCCACCCACTCCCTGCTTTTAGCTTCAATTTAGTTTCTGGGTTCTGGCAACATTACCTTTTACCATTAACCATCTAGCTCTAAGAGTGGTAGCAGTTTTCTGTGGTTGCTAAATGCTGGCTTGCCTCACCATCCCCTATTTGGCTTCTTTGTTTTGACAGTGTCATATGTTCCCTGTATTAAATGCTCTCTTTAAAAGATGTAGAGTGGCTTCTGTTTTCCTGACTGGATCATGATTGATATAGACAACGTCTATAATCCCAGGGCTTCTCACTATCACATAAATTGGTTTATATCCTTCAGAGCATATATCACAACCTTTAATTATCTTGTTTGTATACTTATTTTTTGTTTATCTCTTCTCCACTTTAAGTACATTTTAAAGCCCATGAGAAACTTTGTCTTGTATCTTGAGTAGCTATCCCTATGCCTGGCACATAGGAGCTCAATAATATTGTTGAATGAATGTATCCATTAAAAGATAATCCAGGTTTTATTGGATATCACCTATGTGCCAGTCACTGTTGTAGGAGACAGCAAGGTTAGTAATTCATTGCCCCCAGTTTAAAAAAAAAACAACTTATATTTCCACTTAAGTGACAATAAATAGAAAAGTGTATACATGACCAGTGTATTAATTTGTCAGGGCTGCCATAACAAAGTACCACAGACTGGGTGGCTTAAACAACATACATTTATTTTCTCACAACTCTGAAGGCTAGAAAGTTCAAGATCAAGGTGGTCTCTTCCAAGGCCTCTTTCCTTGTCTTGTAAATGGCTGTCTTCTTTGTCTTCACATGGTCTTCCCTCTATACCAACCTGTGTCCAAATTCTCTCTTCATATAAGGACACCAGACATATTGGATTAGAGCCTACCTTAATGACCTTATTTTTACTTAATTGCCCCTTTAAAGACCATGTCTCCAAATATAGTCACATTCTGAGGCATTGGGGTTTGGACTTCAACATACAAATTTGGGAGGGGGCACAATTCAGCCTATAACAACAAGTAAAAGATCATTTTCAGTTGAGAAAGCTAAATGGTGGTGCTACAGAAGTTAGATGAAAGATGATAACATCAGGTTTTAGAGTATTCTGGGAAAGCTTTCTAGAGGCTGTGTGCTTAGTGCCAGGTCTTAAAGAGATCTTAAAGAGTCATGACAGCTTGAATGGGCTGGTTGGCAGGGGAGGTGCATCCAAGAGGCTCAGTGTGAATGAAGGCCCCAAGGTGAGAAAGTGAGGAGACATTGTAGAATTTCTGATTACTGAAACATCAGACTTGGGAGGATGTTGAAAGGTCAACCAGGCTAAGCTCCCATTTGATTCAGGAATCCCTTGCCAAAGGACAATTCAGCTTCTGCTTATACCCCTCCCAGGACAGGGTGCTCATTAAGGCAGCTCCTTCGACATTTGGCCAGCTGTTTGGCCAAAACAATGGCTTGGATGAAGAGGGGAGGGTTTGCTAGGAAGTAGAGGACAATAAGGTGGTGAGTGGGGCCAGTGATGTCTTCATACCATTCACCTTCAGGCACTCTTTCTGATGTCATATTTTAATTCCTTCTTGCTGTAGCTGCAACCTCTGTTTCTGTAATCCCTTTCTTTCCTGAACTTCCCTGTGGGTCAGGAGCATTGGATTCTTGTCCTGTTTGGTTGTGCTACCATGGGCAAATATCTTTCAATCTCAGGGCTTCAATGTTCATGTCTGTAATAGGGGACTAATTAATTAACACTCCCTGTCATGTCTTCCTCACAAGGTTATTGTAAGACTATATGCAATGATAATGGGTGTGAATGTGACCAACAGCATCTACTCCCAGCAGACGCAAAGAAGTCAGCCTGGGTTGAATTGCCCAGAGTTAGAGGAATCATGAAGAGGTGGGTGGTTTCTCCGTTTGCCTGTTTTGCTGATGTTCATTTGACTTATTCTCAGCAAAATAAGCAAATGGAAAATTCATTCATCAACAAGCTACCTTTTATATTCCTGAGGGTGTGAGGAAGAATCCTGAGGATGTGTGTGTGTGTGTGTGTGTGTGTGTGTGTGTGTGTGTATGAATGACAGCAAAAAGAAGCCTGGAAAGCAGCAGAGGGTAAAGTTGAGACTTTATCTTTTTTCTGTGACCTTAGATAGGTCTCCTCCATCATTTATTTATTTATTTATCTGTAAGATGGAGATACTAATGCCTGCCTCCACAAGGTTGTTCTGAGAAGTGAAAGTGATAATGAGGATGAAATCCCCAAGAGAGTAGCACTAGGAGAGAAGACCCCAGGGGACTATGTAGAGGGAGTGCTGGAGGGAGTGAAGTGGGAGAGTGCTGGCATAGCTCCACTGGGGCAGGATCTTATTATTTAAAAGGCTGGCCTAACACCTCTGGCAACTTTGGAAAGGACTTTTTGCTGACTCGACACAATTGGGGAGCCCCACAATAAACAGCATCTAACTCCAGTGCAGCCGGAGGCAGGCAGAGGTGGCAGCTGCCTTCTCCTGGGCGGAGGTTATTCACCCACATCCTCTCCCTGCACCCCACCTCCCAGATCTCAAGCCTCAGCAGGGGACAAAGGCAGTCGGTGGGGAACCCCCTCCCACGTTTCCCCAGGCCAAGCACCTCGGGAGCTGCGGGGCAGAAAGGCAGAGCCTGCCTGCAGGGATGGAACAACCTGAATGAAGGCGAGGTCCGCAGCGGAGGGGATTGGGCTGTAGGGCTGTGAAGGAGGCGAGGGGGAGGGGGCGCTGGGGCTTTCGCTTGCTCCAGCTCTGCCAGCCCAGCCAGCCCGAGACAACCCGCGCCAGCCACCGGGGCCTTGGAGAAGCCGGACTTCATTAGCACCATGCAGTGGATAAGGGGTGGATCGGGAATGGTGAGTGCACATAACCGCAGCTTCCCCAGCTTGAGCTTCAGTCCCCTAGCCCCACCCCCAGCTCCTTCACCAGCCGCCAGGCAGTGAGCCCCCTAGTCTCTGCCCACCGCCCTCTCCGCTGTCCTTGAGATACCAGCAAGCTTGCTGTGGCCATTTTAGGAGCCCTTGCTTGCCTGCCTGCGAGGAAAGCCCCCTCCCTTCTCCGTCCCCGTTCTTACCAACCCCGAGCGGCGGTGGGGGGGGGGTCACCTGGAAGACCAGAGAGGCAAGAGGGCTGGTAGAGGGGCTCTCTGGGAGCAGTTAGTCTCGCAGGAGGGTGGGGGGATTGGGGGGTATGGCACGGGGTTGGGAGGGAGGGGGTAGTCACAAAGCCTGGGATTTTGGAGGGGGCAGTATGGGAGAGCTGCGTGTATCCCCTTCCTGGGACGAGCCAGAGAGCCATTCTCAGGGAAGCTGCTTGGGGGAGTCCTGAAGCCCTTCCTTGCCTGGGCTCGGGTCACCCTGTCCACACTTGGAGCTTTGTCAAGGAGAGACAGCTACAGAAACTGCCATCCTGGAAATGGATCTGGGCCTCATTCAGTTAGGAGAGCTCTCCCCCCCACCCCCATCCAAGGAGTGTGTGCTTGTGTGTGTGTTTAGTATCATCCTCCAACAGTTCATTGTATGCCATGATGCTCTGTTCTCCACCTGGAGACCTTGGAATGACTTCCTTTGCAGAGAGGAAGTGGTGGCTGCATCTTGATGCCTCTCTGACTCAGCCAGGGGTAGCTCAAGTCTGGTCAGGGACTCTGGGGCATGGGAGGCCACCATGCCTTTGTCCTCAGCTGGGAGGCATGGGCAAGAGGGTCTTGGAGGGCAGTAGGGTTGGGTCAGCAGGCACTGATGGCACTGCCACCCATAACTTACAGCTGAAGGAAAGTAGCCTGAAGCTGCTGGACAAAAATTGATCTTTAACTCCTTTTTTTGCTCCCGTTCTGGAAAGGAGGAGGGAATCTGGTGTGGGCTAGGACTGTATTCAGAGGAGCTGTCCTCTTCCCTTCCTTGCAGTTTCCTTAGACCTCTGTTTCAGTGGTTCTTGAAGTCATTCAGTTTGTATTTGCCAGGGCTTCAAGAGACTCTTCTCAGATCTCCCTCTTTCCCTGGGGTCCCATAAAGCTATTTCAAATGTTTGTAGAACCAGACAACCATAGAGCAGGAAAAGACCTTTAAATCCTTGTTGTCCATCCAGGAAAGTTGAGACCCAGAGAGTGGGAGAGACTTGCCCAGGGCCACACAGCTCCATGAAGGCAAAACTCAGTCCAGCAAAGGAGTCTCCTGACTGTCACTGTCCCTCTCCACTGCTACACAGAATCATCAAATGGTGCTGATAAAGGCAGAAAGGAACAAAGAGTCATGATCTTGATAAAGGACTTCCTTCATGAGAACTAATGCCATGAATTTTGCCTGAATAAAACCCATGACAGTCCTAGTATTTCTAGCAACAGGGTCTAGGTGAGACCTCCTTCCTCTCCTAAATATATTGTAGTATAAGGGTCCAGAGCCACCCATTGACAACAGATTAAGTTAATGGAGAAATCTGAAGTTTTGCCGATTGTGTGTGAGAAAGGAGAGAGTAACAGAAAACTTGTGGAGACTATGTAATTAAAGATTGATTGATGGAGAAATCTCATATTTTTAGGAGACTGAAGTAGTGAATATTATATGATGAAAGCATTTATTTAACTATTTGCCAGAATTCAAGAGATAAGATTAGTAAATTCTATTATAGCCTGGAAGGCAGGAAACTTCTAACCTTGGCCCTGCTGTTTAACAGGAGTGCTTTGAGCCTCAGTTTTCTCACCTATTAAATGGGGCTATTAATGATTACCAAAATTCCTTCCAGGTCTGAGATTCTCAGTTTCCTAGAAGTAAATGTTGGGTAAAATTTAACTAGTGGTTTGTTATGAAAAAATAGGAGTATATATTTAGCCACCATTTTATAATATGGCTAGTCAAAAGGTCATTGCTCGTTGTTCTTTCATTTGCAAAGCCCTTGAAATCCAGATTGAACTCTTCATAACAGTGAGATTTCTTTGAACATTTGACTGTTGTAACTGATTGCAAGTGTCACATGTTACACAAAGGTCCTTGAACAGTAAAACATCAGTTGGCATTTTACAGAATAAACTCCATCTCAGTAGATAGTGTTAAAATAAACTGTGAGCTCACTTTTGATGGTAAATTGTTCAGTGTATTTATTCATAGCTTGTGTCTGCAATGGCAGTTTGTGCTGGGTTAGGCAGTATGCCTAGAGTGGAAAGAAAGCTGGTCTCAGAATCACAAGTCTGACACTGAGGGGCCTGGCTTTTACACTTCTCAGCTCTGAAACACTTGACAATTGTCAAACCTCTTCCATTCTCAGTATTCTCACCCATAAAATGGGGACAAAGTAACTTATCTCATAGGATCTATTGAGCTTATTAATTAATTCAACAAAAACCTAGAGTCTACTATGAATTGACACTGATCTAGGTGCTGGGGGCAGCAGTGAACAAAAAGAAATTATCTGCTCTCATGGATCTTACATTCTGAGGGTCAAGGGAGCTCACTAAACAATTACACAAATGACTACACAATATGTCAGGAGATGCTAAGCTCTAAGAAGAAAAAGAAAACCTGGTAAGAGAATAGAGAGAGATAGGGCTGGGATGATATATTAGATAAATCAGTCAGAGCCTCTCTGACTAAGGAACATTTGAGCAGAGATGTGAAGGAAGTGAAGGAACAAGGTCTCTGGGGATGTTTAGGTGAAGAGAGTGCTAGCCATAAGAAACAGCCAGAGAGAGAGAGCACAGCTGGTTTGTTTAAGAAACACAAGGAGGCCAATGTCCTGGGGACATTTAATCTGAGTGAGATGGGTAGTTTTGAACAGATAGGGACATAATCTGACTTAAATTTTAAGAGGATAATAGATTGTAGTGGGGCAAAGGAAAGACCTGTGAGGAGGGTGTTAGAATAGTCCAGGCTAGAGGTGATGGTGGCTTGGACCAGGGTGATGAAAATCTGTATGAAAGTGCTGTACTCAGCATTGTAGACGGTCTGTGTCTTTCTCCTTTCTGACCACCCATCCAAATCTCGAATGGCTGAGTGTGGAGCTAGAATGAACAGAGTGGGTGGATGCATGCAAGGGAATTTTGTGTCTATGTCAATGATCCAATGATATGCTTTGGGCTCCTGGCCTCTAGTGAGGCTAATTGAGGGTTGATTCTGTGTGGATTACCAATGAACCAGTCTCTTGCTTTCTGGGATTCTGGAGAATATTAATTATATTATTAGTACTTTGAAGATATGATACACTTAACATATGTGCCATCTGGAATGGCTCATTTTTAATACTCTCTCCTCTATGTGACAAAATTATTTTCAGTAATAATCATGTACTAATCAGTACTAATAATTATTTTATTGATTTGTTTTTTAATTTTCAAATAATTAACAATGAAAAAGAATGAACTTCAATTTTAAAGATATTCAAATTCAGTAACATCTCATATATGATCTAAAATGTGTACTTACTGAACAAAAATACTACACTTTACAGTTCGTATTGTCTTCTCTGTTTTATATTTTAAGCACAAATAAAAACTCCAATTGGTCACATAGATGACAGAATTGAAATAAATTACATTGTCTCTTTGACTTTACAATTGTCATGCTATCATTGTTTACTTCAAATCTACTATTTAAATTCTGGAACATATAGTGCCAGAAGGATTTGCAGATATGAAATGCACCCAAAGCTACCTTGAATGGTCTTAAACCTTTCCAAAGTAAAATGAACTGAGGGAACACATGTAAAATCTGTGTGTATGTGGGAGGGTGGCAAATGTATAACTGGAATCAGCTGAATTGACTCTGAATCAATTTCCATGTAGAATACAATATTATTAAAGGATAAGTCATCAAAGGTACTAATTTGAAACTTTATGTATTGAATATATTACTAAAACTCAGTAATAACAATTGTTTAGAGCTTTGACCAACAAAAGATTTTTTTCAAGGAGTATTTTGTTACTGGCATTATTTAAAATTGCTGGCGCATAGTGATAATAAAAGTACACTTTGACTTTTAGTCTTTAAAAAATTCGGTAGGGCTTCCCTGGTGACGCAGTGGTTGAGAGTCTGCCTGCCGATGCAGGGGACGTGGGTTCGTGCCCCGGTCCGGGAAGATCCCACATGCCGCGGAGCGGCTAGGCCCGTGAGCCATGGCCGCTGAGCCTCCGTGTCCAGAGCCTGTGCTCCGCAAAGGGAGAAGCCACAACAGTGAGAGGCCCGCGTACCGCAAAAAAAAAAAAAAAAAAAAAAAAAATTCTATAGCTAGTACACTCTTTCATTGCCTGCACTAAGGGTTTCCTACTCTTATTGCTCCATCCTTGGTATGGCATCGCTTTGGAGAATATGGAATCTTGAACTAATTCCATGCCAAATTTCATGTTACCTATATAAAAGCCACAACATTTGAGTTGGTGGAAATCTCTGCATAAGTAAGATACAATGACAACTGGTAAGTTTAATGGTTGATTTAATTCTGGTATGAATGACAGAAATCTATTCACACTGGCTTAAAACACACAGGTTTTATTCTTTCACATAAAATAGGTCAGAATATAGGCATATCTGGGCCAATATAGTACCTTCAGAAAGTCTTTAGGGACTTCTCTGCTCCACCATCCTTAGCATTTGGCTTTTATGCTTGAGGTTGCTCCATGATCCAAGATGAGTGTTGAAGCTCCAGAACATTTATTAACATCCACATTCTAGGTAGCATGAAGAGAGGATAAAAGAGGAGGAAAAGGGCTTGACCCTCCTTTTGAAAGAAGCCTTCCAGGAAGTTCTATTTAATACTTCTCCTTAAATCTAATTGGTAGGAACTGAGTCACATGGATGCTCCCAGCTGCAAGGGAAACTTGGAAATGTAGTTATGTAAACTGGCTGGTTATGTGCAAGCTAACAATCAGGGGCAAGGTTTCTGATTCAAAGGAAGAAGGGGCCATTGGAAGACAACCTGCAGTTATTGTCACAGTTAATCCACATGTATGTGTGCCAGTGTAGAAATGCAGAAACTTAGGGCTTGAACTCAGCTTTGGACTATGAGCCACAGCCTGACAGATGTGGCCAATAGTAAAACTACTGCCATCAATCTGGTGAGGTATCAATCAAAACTTGATGTGCCCTAGTCTTCCTTTACTTCCCCCCAGTGACAGTCTTCTTGTGAGACCAAGGGGATGGTGATATCCTTCACAGAGATTGGGAATGCAAAACAAGGAGGAGCATTTATAGAGGGGAGATGACAAGTACAGTCTGAGCCAAGTTGAGTCTGAGATGTTTGAACAGCCTCAAATGGGAGATATTCAATAGGCCAGTTGGTGATCTACATATTGAGTTCAGAGGAAGATTGGGAGGCATTGGTCACAGCTGAAGTTCTGACAGTAGATGAACTACCAAGTAGTTTAAAATGCAGATCAGCCTGGGGAAGTGAGGGGTTAGATCAGAATTTGAGCCTTCTCCTTTTTGTGGTGGTCTCCTACCCTTGAGCAGACCCAGTCCACTCTGTTATCTACTTTCTGGAATTTCCATGGCAACAGTATAATTTCAGGCTGTACTTTCTACAGTGCTCATGTTGCTTCTGGGCTGCCTCAGCTGTAATGTTCAAGCTGGATGACGTTGGGTATAATTTAGCCTAACTCCTTAGATCAGGGGTCAGCAAACTATAGCCTGATGGCCAAATCCAGCCCACAAACTAAGAATGGTTTTTACATTTCTAAATAGTTGGGAAAAATTGAAAGAAGAACAATATTTTGTGATACACGTATATGAAATTACATGGAAATTTATATGAAATTTAAGTTTCAGAGTCCATAAATAAAGTTTTATTAGAACACAGCCATGCTCATTATGCCTTCATGATACAAAGGCGGATTTGAGTAGTTGTGACAGAGACCATATGGCCTGCAAAGCCTAAAATATTATTTAGCCCCTTACACAAAAGGTTTGCAGGTCCCCTGCCTCAGAGCCCTAGGGTTACCATGGCAGTGCCTCAAGGGAGGGGGGCAGGGGCAGGCAGAAATTTGGGTCTCCTACTTTTGATTTATCCAGAGCACCTGGGTTTTTGCTTCATATGTTAGGTTGTAGCTTACTATTTTGGAAAAGGGTTTTGCTTTCTCTGTGCTCTCCCTACCTCCCACACAAAATGTTTTAATACCACTCATTTTATAGATTGTGAAAAGTGAGTCTCAGATAGGGAGGGTGCTTTACCCAAGACCACAAAGTGAGTATAACTGGGAAAAGAATCCCCATATCCAACTATACTTCAATTAAAAATAAAAAAGAAAAGAAACACCCAGAATAATTTTTGACCAAATGTATGGGCACCCTGTGGCCCAGTCAAGTTGATACATAAAATTAACCATCACATAGTCTCACTTATCTTCCCAGTTTGCTGTGAGAATCATATGTGTGAGTAGACAGGAAGGGGCTGTGTGAACTTTGTTGTTCTCTACCCATATGGGGAAGAATTATTATTCCTAACAGTACAGAGGGGATATACACTTGGGTGGGTAGAATATGATCTTTTCTACTGCCCTGAATTCAGCCCTCAGAAGATGAGACCCAACTTTACTCTTCTCTGAGTGCCAAGAGATCCAACAGGAATTTCATTCACAAGGAAATATCCCTCCCACCCCAGCCCAAGGCTTCCTGAATTCTCTGCTTGAGGAGGGACTGAAAAAGGCCCCCAAACAGCCCCATGACATGATGAGAGGAGCTTCTTCTTAGCCCATTGCTTTGAGAAATTTGCTCATTGTGCTGTTTTTGGTGTGGGGGGGCGTTTTATGTGTGTGTGTGTTAGAATATGACTAGTTCTGCAAGTGATTAAACTGTTCAGTAATGGAAACCAGGCAGTGGGGGAAAATAAATGCATTCAGCTAGCTCTAAGAAGTCCTATTGCCGTGAGGAAACATTTTGTCAAAGGGCCTGTGTGACATACCAGGGTAGTGACATTTAAGTTGAGTCAGCTATGTAGGGGCAAAATCCTAACAAATTTGGATTATAATAAAAAATAAAGGATAAGATAGTGAAGTTTGTGGGGAGTTTGAGAGAGGCAACAGGAATTGCATGTGCAAAGTCCTTAAGGTTGAGATAGTTTGGTATGCTTGAGGGATAGAAAGAAGGCCAGTATGGCTGGAGCACAGGCAGAAAAGGAGGCAAGTGGCATGATAGGAAGGCAGAAGGTCAGACAGGGACCAGCTCACACAGGACCTTGTAGGCCCAGGGAGCTTGCAGGCCCAGGGAAGGTGTGCATCAGCTATACTCAAAGACAGTATAGTTCTGTGTTTAATAGCACACTCTCAACCAGACTGCCTAGATTCAAATTCTGACTCTGCTACTTATTAGTTTAGTGACCTTGGACATGTTACCTAACCTTTCTGTGCCTCAGTTATGCCCTCTGAAAAATGGGAATAAAAATGGTACTATCCATAGTGTTATTGTGAAGACTGAGTTATGCTCACAGTGTGCGTGATAGTGCCGGGCAATGACAAATGCTATTTATTCTAAGTACAATAGGAAGCATTTGAAGCAGTAGAATGGTGGGATCTGCTCTATGATCTGAGAAGTTGACTTTTGCAGGCTATAGAGAATGGATTGAGGAGGGTGAAAATGGAGATGGCAAGCCCAGTTGAGATACTGCTGCAGAAATGAAGTCACTGGAGCTGAGGAGAGGAGGGCAGATTGGACAACAATTTTGGAGATAGAATCAATGGAAATTGGTGCTGGATTGAGTGAGAGAGGCATAGAACAGGGAGGAAATATGGAAGATGACCCCTAGGTTTCTGGCTCTGCCACTGACTAGCTGTGTGATTTGGGGCAAGGGATTTAACCATTCTAAGCTTTAGTTTCCTTATATATTAGTCAAGGTTCTCCAGAGAAACAGTACCAGCAGGAAATGTGTGTGTGTGTGTGTGTGTGTGTGTGTGTGTGTGTGCGCGCGCGCACACTGTTGACGCTTGAACAACACAGGTTTGAAATGCGTGTGTCCACTTATATGTGAATTTTTTTTCTTCCAAAAATACGGACTGCAGTACTATATGATCCATGGATGTGGAACTGTGGATATGGAGGAGGGCTGTCTGTAAAGTTATACGTGGATTTTCAATTGTGCTCTTGCTCAGCACCCTTAACTCCTGCATTGTTCAAGAGTCAACTTTATAAATAAACACACACACACACACACACACACACACACACACACACACACACACACACACAGGGAGAGGGAGAGAGAGAGATTTATTTTAAATAATTGGCTCATGTGATTGTGGAGATGCAAATCCCAAATCTGTAGGGTAGGCCAGAAAGCTGGGAAGAGTTGCAGTCTGAGTCCAAAGGCAGTTTGCTGGTAGAATTCCTTCTTGCTAGAGGGAGGTCAGTCTCTGTTTTATTAAGGTCTTCAACTGATTAGAAGAGGCCCACCCACATTGTGAAGTATAATCTGCTTTACCCACAGTCCACTGATTTAAATGTTGATGTCACCCAAAATAATACCTTCACAGAAACATCCAGAATAATGTTGACCAAATATCTGGGCATTGTGGCCAGGACAAATTGACACATACAATTAACTATCACAACTTATCAGTGAAACTGAAATAATAGTAGTACCTGGTCATTAGTACTATTGTAAATATGAAATTAATCTATGTAAAGCACTTGGTACAGTGTATTTCACATAGCAAGGGTTCAATTAATGATCATCTTTATTATTTTAATACAATAATAATCCTTCACCTTTTTGGTATTTTTCATTTTCCAAGCACCTTCACATATGTGAATTTATGTGGGCATCACAACACTCTTTATACTTAAAAGTTGGGGAAACTAAGACTGAGAGAGATGAAGTATCTTTTCCACACATCTATCTTCAAACAGAGCCAGGATGAGAAATAGATCTGTAATTCTATAGTAGTTCCTTGAGCGTTACTCTTCCTGCTTGCCAGGAGTGGATGTTTGCTTGGCTTCCTTCATTCCAGAGGTAAGGGGTATCAGCAATAAGATCACAAATGCAGTAGGGCTTGAGGATAATAGCTAACATTTACCAAGCCAGCATTCACCTTGTGCCAAGCACTGCACTGCTCTAAGTCTTTTGCATGTGTATCTAGTTTAATCTTCCCAACAATCCTATGAGGTAGGCATGAAACTGCCAGGTAGGTTGTGGAAGAGAGCAGGACCCTCAGGCCACATGCTGAGAAATCAAATGACTTTTGCCCCTTCCTCCCTCACCATTATAAATATCAGAGATTGTGAAAACTCAGGGAAGCCATTTGAGTGTTTGTGAGACAAATGTATTTGGGTGTGTAAAGGTCAATGAAGCCTGGCAGGATGTGTTTTGTGTACATAGCAGGCACTCCTGTGAATATTTGTGGAATGGATGAGTGAACTGATGAAGGAGAAGAACCTCAGGCTGCCTGTAGCCAACCATGCCTGAAGCTGGCTGTAGAAAAGGCAGAGGCATTTGCAGTAAATGTTGCTTTTTGCAGAGGTAAGATGTCTCTGAACCAGCCAGGCAGTTAGGTGAAGGGAACAGGCTGAAATGGGAAGTTTCAGAAGTTCTTCCTGGGAAAATTGCTTAAGTCTTCTGTATATCAGGTTACTAATATACAAAATGGGGCCATTCTCTCTCTCTCTCTCTCTCTCTCTCTCTCTCCCCCTCCCCCCCTCGCTCTCCCTCCCTCCCTTCCTCCCTCTCTCTCTCTCCCCCACACACATGCACACAGCCACATAGACACTTCAGTCACTTACTTAATAATATTTATTGAGCATCTGCTATGTACCAGGCACTGTCCTAGGCACTGAATGGTGAACAAAAGGGACAAAAATTCTGTCCTTGTGGAACGGATTTTCTACTAGGGCAGATACATGCTAAGCAAATGATTCCATAAAGCATATACTATGTTCTAAGTGCTAAGGAGAAAAAATACAGCAGGGAAGAGGGATAAGAAGTATGTGTAGGGGGGGTTAAAATTTTAGTTTCCTATTTCTAGCTGCATTTCCCTCACAAGGTTGCAATGAGGTTGAAATGTGATAAAAGGCCTATTTAAGAAGCTGTGAAGTTCTATTTAAATGTAAGCTGCAGTTATTCTTGGGGGATAATTTTTCTTGATCCTTATTTGCTGTTCTCTTTTCCATCATCAGTGCAGTAAGAGTTCTGGTCTAGAGGACAAGAAACTCGGGTTATAGTCCTGGCCCTGGCATGACAGTTTATTAAAAATCCCAAATGGATAGAACTTTACAGATTCTAAAGTACTTTCCCCAGAACTGGGTTTTCTGGCTTTTAATTCTTTGTTCTTTCCATTCTCCCACGAAGTGGTGAGAGCTAAGTCACTTTCCTTCTGAGAAGCAGAGTGTTCCCCTTATGTAAAGTGGGAACTATTACCCCTCACTCCTTGCCAGCCTTCTTGGGCTGTTGTGAGGTGCAAACCAGATAATATCATAAAATGAGCCTGTAAGGGCTGTTTTCTGTGATCTGGAGAATTGGTACTCCTGCTTAAGTGACTTATTTTGTACTTCATAAACTGGATATATGTATGGAGGGGGGAGAGTGAGCCTTCAGGACTGAGTGCAACTTTCTTTCCTTTCACAGAAGCTGCTAAGGATAGCAGAGGAATCAATGAACCTCAGCACCTCCTAGAAATAAGAACAGTTATACAGAAACATTTAGCATCTCATGATGGAGTGGCAACCACTGGTGTGCAGCCCCTTTTTGCCACTCTGCTTTAGAGAAGTGGGAACCAGGACTAATCTTCTGATATTTAATAAAGAAATGACTCATGACCGTTAAAGACCTCCACTTGCTGCTTAGATATGATCTCATTCAGAATGCTGGAGGTGAGATGGGGAGCATTGAATAAGTAGAATCTTCATTTAGTATCCCCCTCACCTTTTTCTACTATAACAATTCTTCTTTTCTTAACCAAATGTTTTAATCCATAGAGCACTTTCAAATTCATGATTTCATCATCTTTTTGGTAGGCATTATTTGTTTCTTTTATTTATAGATGAGGAAACTGAGGCTCAGAAAATATATTTTTTGCCTAAAGTTGGGGGCAAAGATAATATTCAAACTCTCAAATAATAGTAATTGTTAGCATTTACTGAGCATTACTATGTGCCAGGCATCGTTCTAAGCACTTTACATGTATTCACTCATTAAACCCTCACCAAGAACCGTAAGAATCTCCCTGTTTTTCATGTGAGGAAACTACAGTACTGAGAGTCTGGGGCTTGCTTAAAGTGAAGGGCAGAGGTCACCAGAATTTCTTTATGCAGATATAAGCAGATACAAAAATATTTTCTTATTTTCTTTCTTTTTCACCCCCCAAAAATCACACATTTTATATACTATTCAGCATATTTCTTTTTACTTCCTTTATTGAAGTATAATTAACTTACAATATTATATTAGTTTCAGGTGTACAACATAGTGATCCAATATTCTTATACTTTACAAAGTGATCACAATGGTAAGTCTAGTTACCATCTGCCACCATACAATGTTAATAATGTTACAATATTATTGACTATATTCACTATGCTGTACATCACCATGACATTTATGTTATAACTGAAAGTTTGTTCCTCTTAATCTCCCTCACCTATTTCACTCATCCCCTCCCCCCTCCCCCCCAACAATCACCAGTTTTTTTCTCTGTATCTATGAGTCTGTTTCTGTTTTGTTATGTTTGCTCATTTGTTTGTTTTTTAGATTCCACATATAAGTGAATCATACAGTATTTTTCTTTCTGTCTGACTTATTTCACTTAGCATAATACCCTCTAGGTCCATCCATGTTGTCACAAATGGCAAGATTCCATTTATTCATGGCTGAGTAATATTCCCTATTTTCTTTATCAGTCCATCTATTGATGGGCACTTTAGGTTGATTCCATATCTTGGCTCTTCTAAATAATGCTGCAATGAATATAGGGGTGCATATATCTCTTCAAATCAGTGGGTTTTTTTTCTTTGGGTATATACCCAGAAGTGAAATTGCTGGGCCATGTAGAAGTTCTATTTTTCATTTTTTGAGGAACTGTTTTCTATAGTGGCTTTACCAATTTACATTCCCACCAACAGTGCACAAGGATTCCCTCTTCTCCACATCCTTGCCAACAGTGTCAGTTGTTGTCTTTTTGATGACAGTCATTCTGACAACTGTGAGGTGATATCTCACTGTGGTTTTGATTTGCATTTCCCTGATGATTAGTGATGTTGAGCATCTTTTCATGTATCTGTGAGCCATCTGTATGTGTTCTTTGGAACATTCCGGTCCTCTGCCCATTTTTCAATCAAGTTGTTGTTTTTTTTTTGATATTGAGTTTTGTGAGCACTTTGTATATTTTTATATTAACCCCTTATCAGATATATAATTTACAAATATCTTCTCCCATTCAGTAGGCTGCCTTTTCGTTTTGTTGATAGTTCCTTCACTGCACAAAAGCTTTTCAGTTTCATGTAGCCTCATTTGTTTATTTTTGCATTTGTTTCCCTTGCCTGAGGAGACATCTCCAAGAAAATATTGCTGAGACTGATGCCAAAGAGCATACCACCTATGTTTTCTTCTAAGATTTTTATGGTTTTAGGTCTTACATTCAAGTCTTTAATCCATTTTGAGTTTATTTTGGTATATGGTGTGAGAAATAGTCCAGTTTGATTCTTTTACATGTAAATGTCTGGTTTTCCCAGCAGCATTTTTGAAGAGGCTGTTGTTTTCCCCATTGTATATTCTTGCCTCCTTTGTTGTAGATGAATTAACTATATAAGGGTCGGCTTATTTCTGGGCTCTCCAATATATTCCATTGATGTATGTGTCTGTTTATATGCCAGCACCATACTGTTTTGATGACTGTAGCTTTGTAGTATAGTTTGAAATCAGTGAGTGTGATACCTCTAGCTTTGTTCTTTTTTTCTCAAGATTGTTTTGGGTATTTAGAGTCTTTTGTGTTTCCATACAAATTTTAGATTTATTTGTTCTAGTTCTGTGAAAAATGCCATTGGTATTTTGATAGGGATTGAATTGAATCTGTAGATTGCCTTGGATAATAGTAACAATATTAATTCTGCATATTTCTTTTTTGCACATAATGTATCTTTGAGATATCTCCATACCAGTCCACAGAGAGCTTCAGAAGTCTCATCTTGGCCCTCACAAATCTCTACAAGCCTCTATCCATCTGTGTGTCCTGCACACATCTTTTCTTTACCAATCTTTGGTAGTGTCCAACTCTCTTTACATATTCACTCAGAGCCTCACTGCTAGACTACCTTGGACTTCTATAGAAAATACAGTTCCTAAGTCAAATCCTTAGACTCCCTCTGACACATAATCCAGCATCTTACAAACTCCCTAGTTGAACTAACCCCCTCCTCTCCTACTGCAGTTTCAACTTATTCCTATCATCTACCTACCTAACTACCTACCAATCTACCTGCTTATCTATGTAATGCTTGTCAGGCATCTATTCTGAGCAAAACTCCATGTTTAATTTGATGATGAATGCTTAGTGTCCTTACTGCTCAGCGGTTTTCAGTTTAAATGAAGCCTGTAAATAAATAAACTTGGACATAGGAGTCAGAAGGGTAGCTGGTTGAATGAGTCATGAGGTCCCAAAATGGAACTGTCCAGGAGATTAGGCTCCAAAACTAAACACTAGTCCTCAGGGAAGCATTCACTGCCCATTCCAACCTTGAATTGATGCATTATTGGGTTTGGCTTTCCCAGAAGGATACTGAGCCTGATATGAAAGCATTGTACTTCCTCTGAAGGGGCTTTTAGACTCACTGCTCTTTTCCAACCAGTCTTTTCTAACCTGAGTAGAGGCAGGTTGTTTGACCCACTAGCTTTCTTGAAATAGAACTGCAATAAGCACCGCCCCCCACCCCAAAAAGAGAGAAAGAAATAGGCCTGAAATAGATGCATGCAAAGGAACTGGAGGAAATTGCTGTTCCTGGGTATTTATTCAGAGATGTATTCAGTCTTTGGCCACAGGAGGGTGTTATAGGCAATTTTTCTTGAGGGAAGGGCTTCCTTCTTAGTGGCGGTCTAGAATGGCTTCTGCCAACAAGGAACAGAAAACCAAAGAGGTCCTGAAATTCTCAGCCTGTAATCTGGAACTTTTAGTCCCTTTTGGAGAAGTTCTGACTAACGAAGGCCCTTGAGGGACGGGAGGCAGTGCAAAGGTTGGTATTCACAGGCCACAGCAGAGAATAATTCCATGATACATTTCCTCTACGTCCTACATTGTGAATCAGCAGAACTATGCTTTGGTCTTCATTCATTCATTCATTCATTCATTTACCATTTAGTTATTTAATCATTTAAAAATATTTATTGAATTCCAAGCGCTGTTCTAGGTGCTAGAGATATAGCAATGAACAAAACAGTCTCTACCTTCATGGAGCTTACACTTTATAAAGGGAGAAAATAAACCAATAAACCAAGAATTATATAACATTTCAGGGCTGGAAAGAAAAGCAGGATAATGGAATAGAGAGTGATGGTGTGGTTCACTTTTAGAGAGGGTGGTCAAGGATGGACTCCTTTTGAAGAGATGTAATTAGAGCTAAACTTCTAGATAGCTAGGAGAAAAGTCCTCAGGCAGAGTCAAATTCTTAATCCTATGTCTGATTTTCCCCGTAAAACACCACCCCCACAACCACACAATTATATGCAACTTTATTCTTTAACTTAAGCTAATCACTCATCACCCTTTCCTCAGAGTACCCCACTTGGGACCAGCTCCATGCCTGCCACAACTTTGGCAAGGCTGTTGAAATTTTAAAACAACCAATGCTTTATTTTAAGTTACAACTGAAAACAAGTCATAGCCTTTTGAGTTTTAAGGAAGTTTAAGGACTTGTTTGAGGTCATACGATTACCAAGAAGCAGAGGCTGGATTTACATCCAAATGTTTTAGCTTTTTTTCCACTGCTTATTTCACTTTGCCATGAGATTCTCAAGGCATTGTGGGAGCACAGCAGCACATGCAAGTATCAGCCATTTTAGGTGAACATGAGTTCACAGGTCCAGTGTTTAGAATAAGGGAGGTGACAGTTTCACCATACTCCCCATTGTCACTCTCACCTGGATATGTGTTCTGAGGGATGTGTGGACAAACTGACAAGCAACCAGCCTGGGGAGGGGACTGTAAACCATGCCACAAGTGGAAGAGCTTAAAGAAATGGTCATGTTTATCTTGGAAAACAAGTGTGTGTGTGTGTGTGTGTGTGTGTGTGTGTGTGTGTGTGTGTGTGTGTAAGGTGGGCGTTCAGGAGGAATAAGAGTTTGAACCCATGATAGATGTCTTCAAACACTTAAGAAGACTATTGCTTAGAAGGATAGACCTTTTTTGCATCGCCCAGAGGATAGCACTCTAACAAATGGACAGAAACCATAGTATAGTGAATTTTAGCTCAAAATGAATAATGGCTTTGGAAGCTTCAGGGTGAGTTCTTTTTTGTTACTGAAAATATTCCAGTGGCTGCTGAACAAAACTCATCAGAGAGAGTGGAGAAAAAAAGGTGGGCTTTGGAAATACATCTCAGTTTAAACCTTGCAATTGCTACATCCTACTTGTATGGCTATGAGCAAACGATGTAAACATTCTTAACCTTAGTTTTCTACTCTTTAAAATAGCAATAACAATTACTTCTTTTCGGGCTTCTGGGAAGAATTAAATAAAATGACATGTTGAAAAGCCTAGCACCATGCTTGCCCAAAGTAGATGTTTCCTCCTCCCTCTCCACTCCCCCTACCCCATCACATATACTGTAGAGAGAATTCCTACAAAGGGAGGTTGGAAGGAAATAACCTTTTTTTCCCATTTCAAGTATGAAATTCTATGATTTGTTCTATAATCATCAACAACAACTTTATTCATTATCTGATTGTGCTTAGGATATTTTACTGTATGACATAGAAATTATGTGTGTTTGTGACTCTTTTCCCTACTAGATTGTAAGTTTCCCGAGAGGCTCTCTGTACCCCTTAGCTGTCAAAATAACTGCTTATTGGATTTAACTGATTTGGGGGGTGTGGTGATTTCTGTGCTGAATAACTGAACTAACCAAGAATTCCTGTCCTCAAGGAACTGATTCTCCTAAATAGAGCTGACATTCATGAATGTGCAAGAGCATCTAGTCATATAGGTAACCAAGAACATGAACAGAAAGGATTCAATATCTTCAGGCTGCCTGTGGCAAATATCGGGGATTATCAGGTGGCTGAGGTGGGAGTTGGATGGCAAATAAGCGAGTAGCAGTAGGGGTCAGGACAAAATGTGGAACATTCCTTGGGTGTGCTTCCTGACAGAAGTGGGGCTTTGGGAGCTGTTTGAACCATGAGGGGCAAAGGACAACCAGGTATTGGCTTTTCCCTGCGAGAAGGCAAATATTTAAGACCTAGATATCTTATACCTGGGTGGTAGGCCATTGGGACTCCAGTCAGGACATTGAAACAGTTTATTCCTGTGACCCAGGAGACATCATGTCAGATGCTATTGGAAGGTGGAACATGTGTCACCTAGTGGCATTTATACAGCATAGTGTTGAAAAGCATAGGCTCTAGAGCCAGACTGGGTTGGGTTTGCATCTGGGCGCTACCACTGACTAGCCATGTGACCTTGGGCAAGTTATTTAAACACTATGCCTCAGTCCCCTCACCTGTAAAATAAGGACAATAATAGTATCTTCCTCATAGGGTTGTTGTGAGAATTAAAATAATTAATATATGTAAAGGGCTTAGAACAGTGCTCAGAGTAAGCACTCTATAAGTGTTAACTGTTATTATTATTATCTAATGAGGGCCCTTTGGATCCTGAGAAATATACTGGGTGCTTATAGTAATTTCAATGTGAGTTTGGGAACATTTATATTCCAGACTATCTCATGGAGTGATTAGCTCCTCAGCAGTGGCTGTGATAGAAATAGTGATAGCATCTGGCTCAAAGAGATGAAAGAACTTTCCACCAACTGAGATTGTCCCAAAGACTAACAGGTTGTCTTAGGAGAGAGGAACCTCACCATTGTTTTGTGTGTTGGAGCTAAAACTGGATGAGGATGTTGCAGAAAAGATTGAAGGATGGAATTGGGGTTTTGCTATACCAAGAGATTCTGTGATTCCTTGACAGTTAGCAGAAGGGCTGCCTTTGAGGTTGGGACAGTGCTTTTTAATTTTTTAACTTTTTATTTTATATTGAAGTATAGTTGATTAACAATGTTGTGTTAGTTTCACGTGTACAGCAAAGTGATTCAGTTATACATATACATGTATCTATTCTTTTTCAAATTCTTTTCCCAATTAGGTTGTTACAGAATATTGAGCAGAGTTCCCTGTGCTATACGGTAGGTCCTTGTTGGTTATCCTTTGTTTTTTAGACATCCAGAATAAATTTTAATAAAACTATTAAAGTGACTATTAATGTTATTCCAGCATATGCCAAACTGATCACTAAGATGTTGATAGCTTTTCTACATTAGTTTGCTAAGGCAGCCACAACAAAGTACCACAGACTGGGAGATTAAACAACAGAAATGTATATTCTCACAGTTCTAAGCCTGAGATCAAGGTGTTGGCAGGGTTGGTTTCTTTTGAGGCCTCTCTTCTTGGCTTGCAGATGGCCGCCTTCTTGCTTTGTGTTCAGATGGTCAGCTCTCTGTGGGTGCACCTGTTGGTGGGGCAGTGCTTCTTGAAATGTGGGAGCCTCATCTAATTTTTTGAAATTGTGAACAGAGTTGAATGATCACCTTATGCAGAAAGCTAACCGCAAATAGGCTGGGATCAAATGTCATGTTCCAAAGTCTGAAATCTCTCAGAAGTACTTTCGAGATTCAAGAAATAAGAGTTTTGGTTTCTGCTCTGCCAGCAATTAGTTGTGTAATCTTGTGTACCTTACTTTCATTCTCTGGGCTTCAGTTTCCTAACCTAGAACATGAGGGTTTAGAGTACATTTTCTCTGAGGTCTCATCATGTCTTGCCTTCTGTGGTTGGAAGATATAATTCTCTGAGAAGAAACAAGTTGATGAAGGAGACATTCATGCATTCAACAGATGTTTATGAAGCAACTGCTAAGTGTCAGGCAAAGGACACCAGATTGGCAAAGCATTGTATGCTATGCTGCAGAATTTCCCTTAAAGGCAGTGGGGAGCCATGGAAGGCCTTTGAGCAGAGGAGCTGTATAACCCAGGGTTCAGCTGCAGAAATTAAATTGGTCTAGTTTTTTCAGCAGAGTTTTAATATAGAAAATTGGGTGCTTACAAAATTTGTTGAAGGTCTGAAGGGGCAAGGTTTAGACTGGGCCTCCAGGAATGACTCCCAGAACAATACCAGAGGAGCTGTTTTCTCTGCCACGAGCAGGAAGGTGAGGCATCAGGAGCTTTGGGAACACTCCACCTGATTTGCAATCTAGGAATTAGAAATCTGCCACTGCCTTAACTATTGACTAGAGTAACATTATGCCTTCCAAATCCTCAGTAGCAAAATAAATAAATAAATAAATAAAATTTTAAAAAAGTCTCATTCCCTGCTTGTACAAAGACACAAAGCCAGTGTCCAGACACTGGGACCTATGGAAGTGTAGCACGGCTGAAGAAAACCCTAAACCCCCACCACTCTACTTGCCACCAGAAACAGCAGAAGTATGGTTTCTGCATTATCACTTTTCTTCCAAATATTGTGCATATGCATATGATTGGCAGAAATAAATCACATCTAGAACGCTGGATGCAAATGAGTCTGAGAAATGACAGGTTGTTGTTGTTGTAGGTTTTGGTTTTTAGCTTTTCAGCAATATAGGAAGGCAGGCTTGAAGGGGGGCCGCATGGATCCCCAGCGACCAATATATAGTATCCACCATAGAATTGATAAGGGCAGAACTGCTTTTGAAATAGATAATTTGTTCAGGAGAGTAGAAGCTGAATTGGGGAGAGAGAGCTGCACAAGAGACCACAGTGCTGGCAGCAGGAAGAGAGAGGGAGGACACATTCCTTAAGGAGAAAGAGAATCATCAAGACTTAGAGACTGGTTGGCTAGTAGCAAGGTGAGGGGGAAGCCAGACTTATGGATATCTCCTTGGTTTTGGGCTAGTTCTGTGTGTGACATTCCTAAGGGACAGGGATCTCAGGGGAAGGAGGAAGCTGGCAGGGGTGGGAGAAGATGACTTCACTTTTGGACTTATCAAGTCTGAGATTCTTGTGAGATATTCAGGAGGAGATGTCCAGAAGGTAGTTGGAGATTCATCTCTGAAGCTCAGGAGAGCTACCTAGGGGTTATCAGCAGAGAGTTGTATGCTCCCTGCAGGCAAGGACCTACATCTGTTTTATTCCCCCACTGGTGTCCTGTAACTTTATTGAAAGGAGGTACATCAGTGTGTATTGTAGGTGGTAGGTAGTTAAAGCCTTGGGAATGGATAGGTCCATCATTCAGTGCAAGTATGGAATGAGAAGAAAAGGGGGCTGAGATTAGAAGAACCTTGAGAAATCATGCCCTTAATGACTTAAATGAAGAAGAACCCAAGCAGGAAGTAAAGACAATATAACCAGACAGGTCATGTGGATGGTGTCCCCAAGGCAAATGGAGCATTTCAGGAAGGAGGAAGGCATCAATGGAGTCAAGAGGGAGAAAAGTCAGGGAAGATAAAGATGGAAAATTGGCCATGAGATTTAGCAACAAGTTGGTCATTTGTTTATATTCACAAGAAGTTGCAGTTTCTTATGGGATGATGGGAGTGAAAGTCAGGCTGCAGTGGGTTGAAGGGTCAATAGATGGTGATGTGGAGAAAGGATAAGATTGCACTTTCAAAGGCAAGGAGAAAGATTCTAGTTGTTTACATTATGGTACTGTCCTGATCACCAGTATCTGTCTCAACATAATCTAGAAGAGTGGCTTTCAAACTATGTTGACCATTGCCTGCTGTAAGAAATATATTTTACATCACAACCTAGAACGTTTATATTTATATGTAAATAAAACAAAAGCTTCATTAAACAGTATTTATCCTAACTATATGGGTATTTCATATAAATGAAATCATATAAAAGCCTTTTGTGTCTAGCTTCTTTCACTTAGCATATTTTTAAAGTTCACCTATGTTTTAGCATGTAACAGTACTTCGGGTTTTTTTTATGGCTGAATAATATTCCATTGTGTGCATATACCATATTTTGTTTATCCATTCACCAGGTGATGGACATTTGAGCTCTTTCTATCTTTTGACTATTGTGAACAGTGCTGTTATTCATGTTCATGTACAAGTTTTTGTGTGGGCATGTTTTCATTTCCCTTAGGTATATACCTAAGGGTGGAATTGTTGGGTCAAATGGTAACTCCATGTTTAAGTTTTTGAGGAACTGCCAGACTGTTTGCCAAAGTGGCTTCATCATTTTACATTCCCACAGCAGTGTTATGAAGGTTCCAATTTTTCCACATCCTTCCCAACACTTATTATCTAGCTTTTTGATTATAGCCATCCTAGCATGTGCAAAGTGGTGTCCCATTACAAATACGCTATAGTAAATTTCCTTCATTTGCATTTCTTGCATTTGATTTGCATTTTCCTGATGACTAATATATTGAGCATCTTTCCATGTGCTTATTGACCGTTTCTTTGGAGAAATGTTATTCAGATCCTTTGCCAATTTTTAAATTGAGTTATTTTTTTTCATATAATTGAGTTGTAAGAGCTCTTTATGTATTCTAGATACAAGTCCCTTATCTGATACATAATTTGCAAGTATTTTCTTCCATTCTGTGGATTCTCTTTTCATACTCTTGATAGTGTCCTTCAAAGCACAAAAGTTTTTTAATGTTGATCAAGTCCAATTTATCTATTTTTTTTCTTTTGTTGCTTGTGCTTTTCATGTCATATTTAAGAAACCATTACCAAATCCAAGGTCACAAAGATATACCCCATTCTCCCCTTTTGTTAAACTTAGCCACAATATCATTTACAATTAATAGTGATTCCTTAATATTATCAGGCTGTTCAAATTCCCATTTGTCTCATAAATGTCACAAATGTGTGTCTATGCACACATACACAAGTTCCACCTGAATCAATCACACTTTTTTCTCCCTATTTACTTGCTAAAGAACCAGGTTGTTGGTCCTGTAGTTTTTTACAGTCTGTATCCCCGTATTGCAATTTAACATGTTTTTCTGTCTCCTGTGTAGCCTATAAATTGATAGCTGGATCTAGAAGCTTGATCTGATTCAGGATTTTTTGTTGTTTTGGCACAAATCATTCATAGCTGATGTGATGAGTCAAAATTTTAAAGTGAACATTTCTTTAGGTTTTATTCTATCTTGTAAGGCTAGGGGCCATTTTGCTTATGACCTGCATTCACTCAGAATTTCCAGTCACGTAGTTAAAATGGGTGACTGTCCTAGACTCAGATTTCTAGAGAATAGAGAGCAATTCTCATTCCTCTTTGAGTCTATAGTATGCTAGAAATTCCAGAAATTAATTTGTTCTATCCCTGGCTAATCTAGTTTCTTGCCCCTCTCCACCAATATCTATGTGTTCACGTTTACAGTCCTAGAATGTAAGAGTAAGAAGGGCCCTTAGAGATCTTCTGTATAAGTTAGTCCTGGATTTTTGAGGGCCCAGGAGCCTGCTGTATTTTTTTTTTCTGAGGTGAGGGTTCGGAGGTTTCACTGAATTCTCAGATAGGTCTAAGTCCTCATGTGGCAGAAGGGAGATGGAGGCCCATAGAGGGGAATGGAGTTGCCCAAAAGTCATACAGCAACCTTGAGGTAGGGCTAGGAGTAAATCTGAAAACTTCCTGTCTCTAGTCCAGGGCTTTTCCCCAAGTTTCGGACACCAGGTCACCAACACAGAACAGGGCAGTGATTTCAACCAGACTGCAAGTTTTGTAGAGGGTTTTCCACTGCAAATCTGTCTTCTCTTCCTAGTACCCAGTATGCTGGAAGAGTGCAAGCTGTCATAGTGTAAAGAAACCATAAGTAGGAAAGGAAATCTGACCTGCAAGTGCAGAGATATCAGAGAAAGACAAACAGAATTGGATTTTGGATAATTTGTTGAGTGTCCTTGTGGTTCTGTACACAGCACTGATTTGCTGAACTTATATAGCTAATTGTGAGTCGCCTATAAATACTTAGACAGTGGCCTAAAGGCATCTTTGCTTCCTCCTTGGCCCAGGCTCCAAACAAAGTGGCTGCAAAGGATCCCTTTTTCCCCCGTTCCTTTTCCCTCCTCCCCATCTTTTTCCTTCCTTTCCTCCACCGTTCTCTTTCTTCATCGTCGTATCCCCCTATTTCTTCTTTCTCCTTCCCATCTTTCCTTTTCTTTTCCTCCTGCTTTTCATTGTCTTCTCCTCATTCCCTTCTCCCTCCCTGCCATGCCCTCTCCCCTTTGGCCCCTTATGTCCGATCTCTCCCTCCTTCCCAATCCTTTCCCTCCTCTCTCCCCTCATCTGCATCAACCCATCCACAACATGCTCCCCACCCCCACGCCAGAACTGGCAGCCAGGGCCTCCAGCTGGGCTGGATGAAGCGGGCCTGCTGGGGGAACCGTGGGTTCTCCGATTGGCTGCCGCCGGTAGCACGCCAGCTCAAGTACCGCCCCCCGGCGAGTAAACGCGCTTCTGCGGCACCTGCTATTGGCCGGCGGGCCTGTCAGCAGCCTGGGTTGTGCCTCACGCAGGCGCTGGCAGTCGCTCGGAGAATAAAAACGTAGTCTTCGGATTGGGGGGTGGGGAGAGGAGAGGAAGAGAGCCAGCGAGGCAGGGATCGAAAGGGTGGCTGGCAGCCGGGAGCTCCGCGAGCAGAGAGAGCGTAGGAAAGCGAGCGAATTAGAAGGAGTAGGGGAGACCGAGACTGACCGGTAGCCAGCCAGGCAGGTGGACGGACGCACCCCCGGACCGACAGACTGAGCAGGCGCCGGAGAACCTCGCTCTGGTTCCTCCCGCCTTTCCCTTTGAAAGCCAGGATTTTGCCTTTTCCGTGGCGCCCGAGAGAGAATGCTGGACTCTGCCGACTTCAGCGCAAGTTAAGATTTCTCAGCTAGGGAAGAAAGATCAGCTCAGTTCTGAGAAGGGGGGAAGCAAGCACCCCTGTCCCCATTCCCCCTTCCCCCCCTCCCATATCAAACTCGGGCACCAAACCCAGCCCTTCCCCAACCACCCGACTTCCTCCTCTCCTTTCTAGCATGGTGGCTGTATGGACAGTCTGACAGAACAGAGACTGACATCTCCCAATCTGCCGGCCCCCCATCTGGAACACTACAGTGTTCTGCATTGCACCATGACCCTGGATGTGCAAACTGTAGTCGTTTTTGCCGTGATTGTAGTCCTCCTGCTTGTAAATGTCATACTCATGTTTTTCCTGGGAACGCGCTGAATGGAGTCCAGCCACCTGAGCTGTTTCAAACTCTCGTTTTGATTTCATCCCGAGAACCTCCAAGAAAAAAAAAGAAAGATAAAAAAAGAAAAAGAGAGAGAGACAGAGACAGGGAAAGAGAGGGAGAGAAAGAGCAAGCTTTCTTACTCAGGGGGGAAAGCGTTTTGAGCTTCAACATGGCCTCGCTGTGATATGTATGACGTTGGTATATTATCTCTCCCTAAATCTTTTGTTATGTCTTGTCTTTTAAGTATGGCTGTGAGTGTAGTTACTTATTGCTTGAGTAAAACTGTTGATAAAGAAATGCTTTCTATTTATGTGTGCATGTGTGTGTGTGCATTCTCCACCTATGTGACGTTCATGAAGCAAGCTCTGTGTCCTTATACAATGGCTCTGCTGATTGTGGTGTCTTGTCAATTCGTTTTCTTTAAAACTACCTTTAAATTCCATCATAGAATTTCAGTCAAAATTTATCTCTTGCCATCAGAAGCGCATTTGGGTTTGTTTGGGGCAAGGGGGGTTGTGGGAAGAGTATGATTAATTTCTGGCACCTTAGGGAAAAACAGTATTGCACTAGATGTTTAGAGGGAAAAATTGATGCGAGGAATGAATTTAGGGAAAATGATTCTTCAGTCTCTAATGAGAAGCGAGAATTTGGGAAGTGATGTGGTGGGGTGCGTTGTGCTGGCAGTTGGTGACTGTGTTCTCTGAATCTTAATTTGCTGTACAGGGTTTACAATATCCAATTTGGAAAGAAGCCACCTTTAAAACATTTTAAAAATAATTAAATGTCAATTTCTTTGGAATCATGGAATGGGGTGTAAAAGCGTTCTCTGATCTTTATGAATTAGCAAGAGAAGACATTGACAGTAACTGGTTCTTTTTCCCAAAGACTGTAACTGTGAATTTGAGTTTGGGGATTTTCTCTGTATGTCCTCCAAAAAACAACAAAAGCCAGCTCTCTACCTACCTTGGGAATAATGTATTTAGATATGCCTCTTTGGGGTAATCTCATTTGCAAAGATGTTCTTGAACTACATTTTAAATAGAACTTGCTAGGGCTAATGAGAAAGTGGTTTTGTTTGCTTCCTTGTTTGTTCTTTAAAATCAGAAGTCTTTCTAATTAGAAGGTTTCCATGACAAAATGAAAGTATGTATCATGCTAAATTGAGAGTTTTGAGCACCCCCCCCCAAAAAAAAGTCTGGATGGAATGGGATGAAAGCTCTGGAAAACATGAGCTAGAAGCAGCATTCCAATTTGACACTTATTTGCATGTCAGTATCTGGTGGTAGTGGTGGTGGTTGCTGTTAATATTGCTATTGTTATTATTTGTATATTTCTGTTTCCCCTAAGAAAGCTCTTGGCAAAGCCAGGAAAAAAATTGTCTCTGATGCCAGTGTGCATAATACCCCCCACCCCCCACCCACTGATGTAGGCAGGTCTTCTTCATTCTGTTTCTTACCTGACTTGAAAGAGTGTCAATTATGTTTCATGTAGCAATGAATCAGGGCACATACACATCCACACACATGTTCCCTCTACACCCATGTGGGCGGCTGTTCATGAGTGATGTGCAAATCTGCTGGCATTGTGCTCTCAAGTTCCATGTCCTGTTGTTCAGACTTTTTGGAAATGATTTTGAAGGCTGTGCGGGGGCTCTTGAAATTGTCCTGACCTCAGGACCCAAAGAGTATTATTTTATGGCTTTAGAAGAGGTTTTGAGCCTCAGGGTGTGCTCTCAATGGTTCTGTGTGGGTGAGCAACTGATTTTTTAATTGAGTTGGTACCATGGTGTAAGCATGATCTGGGAAGTCTGCTGGCATTGACTCTTATTATTTACTCTTTAGTCCCTTTGTGGGAGCCCCTGGGTTGAACTAAGAACTTGTTTTTTTGCAAAGAGAATCTAGTGAGTCCCTTTCCCCATCCCTCCCTGCATATGCTCCAACAGTATTGACTAAAGTAAACTGATATTTTAGCTGGGCACT
The DNA here is from genome assembly GCF_002837175.3 of Physeter macrocephalus. Classification (NCBI taxonomy): domain Eukaryota; kingdom Metazoa; phylum Chordata; class Mammalia; order Artiodactyla; family Physeteridae; genus Physeter; species Physeter macrocephalus. Next base: position 40,433,499 of record NC_041234.1, on the reverse strand, counting down.
TTGTTTTGAGACAGTGTTGGAGAGTGAGGAAAGGCTGTAGGATGGGCAGCTGCAGACCTTGGTCCTCTCTGTTCAGTGACTGTTTGACATTGAGCAATTTTTTCCTCCTCACTAAGTTTGGGATTCCCTATAACACTGGCATTTGGGGATGGTTGGACTATGTTCTTGCCTTCTGTGATTTTGGGTGTCCATAGGCAGTTGAAATCAGAGGCTGGTGAACTGGAAAGACAAGTGAAAAGGCAAATGAAATGTTAATCAAGGGGTGATGGGAGTGGGGAGGGAGGAAATATCTGTTTGCTGGTATCTGGAGAAACTTAAGTTTTACCTAAGAGATTTTTAACCTAGTTATGTGGGAAGAAAACTGGACTACAACAATAGAATATTTTTTGATTTCTTTCCCCAAGGGGGAAAGGGTTCTCCAAGGCTGGTCTTTGAGCCAGGTTTATGACAAATTATGTGTCATGAAATGCCACAGCCTTCACCTCTGGGTGCCTGACAGACCCTTGGCAGAAAGCCTTTGGGAATGTATGTGTGTAGGGTGTGTGACAGTATGTACGTGGGTGTGTGTGCACACCCTACTCTGTGTGTGTGTGGGGGGGGAAGGGTGCACATTCCTGAATGTGGATGGAGGTTGGTTGTGCTAGGAATGAGGAAAAACAGCAGTTTCACAGTTCTGAAAGGCCTCCTTGTGCTATGGCCTATAAGGATTTGACTGGTGCTAGGATGGATGAGTGTCCCCCCTACCAGCTTTCCTACCACACACAGCTTCAGACTAAAGGGGAGGCTTGAAAGAGCCCTTTCATCAGTAATTTAGTTTGTGAAATGGGTAAATATTTTTCAAATTAACTTATCTCTAGGCAAATAAGGGGATGTTGCTAGCCAGATGGCAGGCCACCCTAGAGCAGCTAAAAGGGAGTTTAGGGAGTAGAGAGCAGGGTGACTTTTTACTTGTGTGAATCCTAAAGGTTTGGCATTTCTCCTTCAGACTTGTGAGGGTATGCAAAAAGAGAAAAGAGTGGGAGAAAATGAAAAATGCAGCTGAGAGGAGTGGAACCCTCTGCATTTTGACTTTTTTTTTCCTTTCCTGCCTCTTCATCTTCCCCCTTCTAAGACTTTCCTACCTCCCCTGATATAGCCTCCTCTCTCTCCCCCACCATCCCTGCTGTAAGTGGGTTAGAAGGAAGAGGGCTTTTCCTCTCTGATGTGTCCCAACTATTCCTGACAAAGTTCCTTGTTCCCTTTCCTCCTCTCTGACTCCTTTGTAGAGGATAACTTTTTGCTACCAGCTCAGGAATTTTGGCTCCCAGCTCCCCACTAGGGGATTCAAGAAAATGTCCTCAACCAGTATCCTAGCAACTCCTGCATCACTCAGCTCCTGCTGAGCTCCAGAGCCCACACTTTAAATGTCCAGGCACCAACGCCTCTGGAGCAAGGGGGGAGCTGGCAAGCAGGACTTGAAGAGGTGCTTTTGGGGAGAGGAAAAATAGAGAGCGAGATCCTCATTGCCTGCAAATGCCTAGAAAACCTATCCACAGAAGGCATACAGAGTTTAGCTGCATCCCAGCCATGGAACTGTTTATTGGAAGGCTCCTGGGTTCAAATCCCTCTATAGTCACCGCCTTCTCCTTAAGATTAAATGAGCCATTTCACAGTCTAGCTTTAGTGCAAGGAGGTCTGCAGGCCCTGAAAAATATTTTTGTCTACCATGCCTTTTGGCTGACACAGGGAGGTGGTGAAGGGATAGCATGGTGGGAGCAAACTGAGCAGTGCTTTACCCCCCATTGAGACAGCCTCTATCTGTCAGAACCTGTAACATCTGCCTCTGCACTGTGCCCCAGTTTTGTTTGTGGCTAGAGAACCCTGCCCAGCCCAGCTGCAGTGTGGAATTTGCTTTTTTAAAAAAAATTTTTGTTGTTGTTTCTATGTTGTTGGTCTCTGAATAGTTTCCAGCTGAGATGGCTGGGCAAATTGGAGAGGCCAGTTTGATTATTGGTTTGGTGAACAGGGCTTGGGCCCTGACTCAGATTTTCTCGTGTGTGTGTGTGTGTGTGTGTGTGTGTGTGTGTGTGTGTGTGTGTGTGTGAGATTAAGTTGCTAGGAACCTGAGGGATCCCAATGAGCCTTTGGGTGAGGTGCTCTTCTGCCCTATGGTGAGGCCCAGACTGAGAGTGCTTGGCTGTGATCAGAGGAAACACTCTGGCAGTTGCAGGGATGCTGCCAAAGCATGTCCTCCTTGCCTCTGTTTGCCATTTTGGCCTCTGCTCTCCTTGGCCTGTGGAGTACTTGCTCTGGACAGAGACATGATTGGGAATTGAGCCTGTTCTCCAAAAATAACTGCCTCCTCAGAAGACCTCCCACAGACCATCTGGATTCAGTCCCAGTGGCTTTGCCCCAAGAAGTGGGATGGAGGTGGGGAATCTTAGACTCTCGAGCTCTTATTTCTAGCTCTGCAACTTGTTTAGGCCAACTGAGTCTCTGGCTTACCTGGAATCCTTGATCAAAGCTTAGCTCTTCTCATGTCTACCCAGAGTATTTCCTGTCATTAGGTGGGTATAGATACTCAAGAGTATTTGGTATGGTGCTTTGCCCTGGCACCAAAGTACTGAGTGGAAAAACTAGAAGGGGGGAGGGCCTAGTGGAGAGAGAAGACTCAGGAAACAATCCAGTAATGACAATACTAATAATCCCTTGTCAGTGCATGGGCCTATAGGGTTTACAGAACAATTCCGTATCTTTTCTAATTTTGAGCATCACATCAGCCTTGTGAAGTGGATAGGAATAATTGTTACTCCTGGTTTTACAGATGAGAGAAGTAAAAGAGAGATTGGTGGGATGGGAGAGTGGGAGAGTCAGAGTTGATCATTCCCAGCTAGTGTGAAGCTGAATGGAGTCAGGTGGAAGGGGAAGAGTGAGTCACCCCTGAAGTCATACTAGCTTCCTCAGCTACTTGCTTTCATTTTTAGTGCTTTTTCATACCTTTCATTTATATAGCAATTTTGCACAGAATTGTTTATTCAATAAAATGTTGCCATTTAATCTTGAATATACATCAGAGAATTCCCTTTAGTCTTACGAAAACTCACTGTTTGGGATCTTCAAGGAGAAAGGCAGTGTGAATTGGTGAAGTCTAAAATACAGAATGTTTTGAAGGAACTACAGTTTTCATACAATAGTCCTTCCTTTTAAAGAACTCTAATTTTTCTATATATATATTTTAAATGTGCTGCCCAGAACTGATCGTGCTACTCCAGGTGCCACCTGATCAGGATCAAGTACAAAGAGACTTTGGTCTGTCTGTGAAATATTTAATATTGCAGTCTTCTACTGGTTCTCAATCCTCAGTGAACATACAGATCAGCTGCCAAGTCTCCACTCTGGGAGATTCTGATTTAATTATCACGGGATTGGTCCCAGGCAGCTTTTTTTTAAAATTAAATTTAAGGCTCCCAAAGTGATTCAAACATGCAGCCAGGGTTAAGAGCCTTTTGGGCTGTAGGCACAAAGCCTTTGCTGTCTAGTCCAGTCCTCTGTGCTGTTGTGAAATTGGCCTTTTGAATCAAACTTCAGGCTTTTTTGAACCAAACTCACTGAACTTTGTTTGGTTGGTCCATTACTCTAGCCTTTTATGATTTTTTAAAATTTTGCTTCATTGTGCCAAAACTTAGCAGTTCCTTCTAGCATTGCATCAGTTAAACTTATTTTTTTGGTTGGTCTATTCTAGCTTTTGGCATTTTAAATTTTTTCCCCCTTAATGCCATGAAACAGATTAGCAGTCTCTTCTAGCATTGCATCATTTGAAAACTGAATAAGTATCATCCAAGTTGTTGATTCAAAGAAATGTTTAATATAATGGGGTTAATGCTAGCTCCTCTGGCAACTCATCAGAGCTGCCTCTTGGAGTTGGAGCTGGTTAAGTTTTGTGTATATCTGGTCAGCCAGTGCAGAATCCACTGGGTGCTAACATCATCTATCCTGTCAACATGTTAATGAGGATAATGCGGCATGATGGATTTGTTGTATGCTTTGTGGACATCAAGATGTATGCTAGTTTCATAGCAATCATCTACCAAGGCAATGACCCTATCAAAAAAAGGAATATGAGTCACTTGGCATCTTACCCCTGGTAAATCCTGTTGCAGGCTCCAGGGTTCCCTAAGTTTTTTCAGTACCCCCAAACCATATGTTTCCTAATTGAGTCCAGAATTTGCCTGAGGGTCAGTGCCACAACTGTAGGTTTTGTGTACCACTTTCTTTTCCCCTCTTTGAAAAAGCGGGACATCATAGATTTAGCTTTAAAAGAATATATTTGGTTATATGTATAGCTGATTCACTTTTTTATAAAGCAGAAACTAACACATGATTGTAAAGCAATTATACTCCAATAAAGATGTTAAAAAAAGAATATATTTGGTTTTCAAACAGTTTAGGAAACTCTTTGTGTGTGTTTCTCTTGGTTGGCTGAATTGTTTCCATTTACACAGTGGTTCTCAGCCCTGGTTGCACATTGGAAGCACCTGGGGAGTTAACAAGACTAACAACAATTCCTAGAATCTCTGGGGGAGATCTGATTGAGTTGGTCATGGTGAGGCCCTGGCATCAATATTTTTTTAAAAGCTCCCTGAGGTGACAGGAATGTTCAGCCAGGGATGAGAATGACTGCTATTTTCAAAGGAAATGTCAGCTCAGCCTGAATCTGGCTTATCACACACGTGAATAGGCAGGCTTCACAGATGGTGAGATTTTATTCTAGGATTGTGGGGGCCTTGATGAATTCTAGGGGCTTGTGCCCACCTTCAAAAGGAGGACTCAACCTTAGAGAGTGAGTAGTCTGAGGACCTATTTGGATTTTAAATTATCAGCTGTGAGATGGTTTGAACCTTTCAGGAAAATAGTTAGTCCCTATGCATCTTCTATAATAGTGCAGAAGATTCTGTTCATTTGCTGGGTGACCTTGGTCAAATTACCTCTCCCCTCTGAAATTCGGTTTCCTCATCTGTAAAATAAGGTCAGGTGGATTAGATAGCTTCAAAGATTTCTTCCAGCTTTAATGATCTGTGCTTACTTTCTGATTAATACTAAGGATCAAAATGATTAAGCATATTATTCAAAACCAGTAGGTAATCCAAAGATCTCTTATAGCAGGTTTGGAATGCACAGGGTGATTTTAGGGGGTAATAGACTTGCCTTCCTAATTATATTTAGCTTAGGTTTCTTCTAGGACAACTGAACTGTAGGTTGTATTCATTGAGCACACACTGGTTGCCCACAAGGAAGCGAGCCCTACAGTGAACTGAGTGTCAGGGGCATGCTACTATGGGATTTAGTATTTGTTGTTAAAGAGACATGTTGCATGGATAATTGAGAATTGCCTCTTATAGATAAAATACCAGCTTCATAGTTCTGGGAAAGCCTAGGAGGCAAGGGGCAGGCTGCTTTGACACCGCAGAACCCCTTCCTGCAGAATTTTAAGTAGCCATTCATTTAATTAATACTACTACTACTGTTAATAAGAATTTAAATGAATAACGTTTCCTAGTTATTTCATTGGCTTTTCCCTCAAATCTGGAAGTAGTTGAGGAAACTGATGCACAGTGAGATTAAGTGACTTACTCAAGGTCACAAATTCAGAAAGTGGTAATTCCTGGCCTAGAACCCAGGCCTCTTGACAGCAGATCTTTGCAGTTCTTCCAGTGTAGCCTGCATCGTGGACTCTGTGGTCAGAGTGTGGTCATGACTCTGAGAATTGAAGAGCCGCCACTGACATAGAGCAGAACTCAAGAGGAAAATTTGAAGAAAGGAACAAAGGGACAACCTGGTGGAAAATGAGACATTAAGGGAGGGATTTGTCTGAGGCCAGTTCTTTCTTGTTCTTATCAGTCTTCTGTGCTAGTTTCAGGCCCCTGACAAGAACTGAGCATTTGGTCTTTGAGCATCAAGGTTGAGAGTTAGTAGTAGTGAAGAGGGGAAATTATGCATGCATGACAGAGAGACAGCATATGGAAGGCAGATCTTTAGTAGGAGAAAAAAATGGCCTTGGGCCCCCTAAGAGCAAGCTGTGGCTCTGTACCTACCTTGCTCCCAGAACTTGATCAAAACCCTTCCCCACTAGGCCTCTGTTTCCATGTCACTAAAATGAGGAGTAGATTTAGTAGAAGAATCATGTTCTCAAATGAAATTTGAGCCAGAAGCTTCTCTGTAAAACCTGAAAAAGCAGAACTGTCTGGTTGAAATGGGCCTGGGACAGAAGTGGCGGAGAGAGTCTAGAGTTCCAGACTTGCAAGTGCAGACCTTATTCATTAGGGGAGTTAGAATTAGAAGAGTGGGGAAGGATCTGCCCAGCTCAGCCAGATTGCTTGGAAGATAGGATAACCTTGGATGTAGGAGGCGGGGTGGGGGGTTGTCTTTCATTTATGTGGCCAGGATTCACATAGAGAATCACTTAGGGACAGAGATTAGAGTACCTTGGAGATCTGCTTGCCTCTCCCCTTCCTGTTTTACAAGTGAGAAAATTAAGGCACTGAAGGGGAAAGGGACTTATCCAAGGTTGCAGTGATGGGTCTGGGTTCCTGAGTCATCAAATCAGGCCCTTGCCCCCTATAACCTGCTACCTCTGCTATAGGGTTCTGGCTGTATGCTCTCTTGGCTGTATCAGAGACCTGAATGCTCTCTCAGGTTTGGTTGGAGAGAGAGCTGACAGAGAGGCTGGGAGAACAAGAGTATTATGTAACCTCCTAAAGGGGAACAGGCCTGTCAGAGCCCTTAGGGTGCCAGGCAGTCAGATGGGGGTGGGGGGAGCACAGAATCTCCTGCAGACTATATCAGTTCTTCTGAGGCAGGGAGCCCTGGATGCAACACCGTGTTGCTCAGCCATCCACCCTCGGGGTCCAGAGGAGGCTAGCACTGTGCGTCCATAGTCAGCTCTGGGAATAGTTCTGGCAGCTCTGATCTCTCTGTCTGCCTGCCTCCATTAGAGGAGAGAAAGGATGCACCTCCGTGCCCAGCTGGCTGCAGGAAGGATGTGCTAAGAGCCCACCCCCACCCCCTCAGAGTGTGGTGCCTAAAGGCAGCATCTACTTTTAGCTGTACCTCCCTCAGCCTCTCCTCTGCCCACTCTCTTCCTTCCTCCTCCCTCTGTGAACCCTGCTGGTTGACAGGAGGGCTGGGCAGTGGGTGCTTTGGCACTGGGAAAGAGGCATGGTGGAGCCAGGCATCCCTAGGAGAGGCTTTGATAGAGCTGGCATGGTGGGAAGTCTCAGAACAGGCAAAATGATGAGACTCCTTTGTGTTTAGGGCCTAAAGGGAGTGGAGGGATTTATTAATTTCCTTTGGACCTTGCAACCACCTGAGGTGCTAATCTTGAGAATCCAGATTGAACTGCATAGGAGGGCTCAGGAAGATTTATTGGATAAAACATGCATAGACACTTTCTCTGCTTGGATTTAGAGAAAAGCAACTGGGGCTAGTGGATGCTCGCTTGATTCTTGACTCTCTCTGTCTCTCTCACATTGTCTTAAACTTTTCAGTGGGTTGTGCACATTGTCTCACTTGATCTTCTCTGTGTCCCTGTGAAGTAGGTAAAACTGGGATTACCTGCATTTTACAGATGAGAAAAATGAGGCTCAAGGATGTATCATCATATATTGCCTGATCTGGGCTTAAGCTCTGGAAGTTACTGTGCCATTTAAAGTCATTCCAGACAGCTGTATCTTCTAGAAAAGGGGCATTAAAGCTCTCTTGAGTCCAATTCCCTCATTTTGGAGGCTAGGGAACTAGGCTCAGAATGAGAAAGGGCTCACCCAAGGAAACACACAGTATGTTTGAAGCAGTACTGGAGCTAGAGCATTGCCTTGCAAGGATGTGAGTTCCTGGACCCATGAGACTTGCAAGCGGCTCTTGTCTTTCAGGGATGGTAAGGGAAATCTATATGGTGTGATAGAAAGCAAAGGATCACTGAACTAGTTGTCTGTCGTTTAGCTCTGTCACCTTGGGCAAGTCACTTAGCCTCTCTGAGTTGGTTTTATTTTCTGTTAATTGAGGCTGATAATCCCTGAGAACTTTCTGAGGCTGAAATCTCTGGGTGACTGCTGTAGTGGAGGGGCCTGACACTTGGTAGGCTCTCTGGAAAGGATTTGTTAGTGAAAGGCTTACACATGAAAAAAGAGGGGCCGCGAATATGAACTTAGTTGCTGGGTGACCTTGAACAAATCCCATTGTCTTTGTGCCTCATTTCTCTCTGTTACAACATGGAGGCCTCTTTTACTTTCCTCCCTTGTAAGGATAGAATCCCTATGTCCCAGCCCATGTCTTGGGTCATTGGTGGGAAGCTGGGATTTTTTCTCTTTATAAGAAGCTTTCTTTTATTTACCCCCAGCTCCACCCACCTTGCAACCTGGCCACACATGGTGCTATGAATACCAAATTAGTTTTCTCTCTCCCTATCTCCTGCAAAGATAAAAGAGGACTGTGGAAGAAAGCCAAAGTTAATTGTGTTTTTATTTAGTGCCTTCTCAAGTCCATCAAGCCAGAATCACCTAGGCACTTGGAAATTAAAAACCAATTCTTTGCTCCCAGGTCCTTAGCTAGATTTGTGATGAGCATTACTGGATTTCATGATATGATTAAGAGTTCTGTTAGAAATCGCAGGCTCTGGACAAATGACCTAATTAGGACAAATCTGCACTTTTCACATTTATCTGTATCGTTTTGTTTGGAAGATTCTCATTGCCCCGGGGACAGGGCAAGAAGATAAAGACTATTGTATAGTTTTTTGTTCCTGCCACATTTGTCTTTTCTCACAATTCTATGAGGTGTGCAAGGCCAGGATTCTTCCCATTTTATGGCTAAGTAAATTGAAACTATCAGTGTTTCCTCTTAAAAGCAGTGGTGTACTAGAAAGAGGATAGCATATATAGTTAGCTGTTATCAACCCACCCATACCAAATGGCCTTGGGCAAGGAGTTCATTCTAAAGATGCCTTCTGCACTTTGTTTCTATCTATGTCTTATTATAAAAGTTAATCAAGATAGCAGAGGAAACTAGGCAGATGTCACTATATAACTCTGGCTAGGTTGGCACTGAACCACTAATAGGCAGCTCAGATACATCTATTTGACCTATGATAAGTCCACCCACATATCATCTAGGGATGCATGAGAGGCCTTGCCAAATGCAGAAGAGTGGCCCTAGATCCTGTGGCCCTTCGTGCCTTGTTTGGAGGTTTTCTCTTTGTAGATTTATCTGGTCGTGCCTTGAGCCTAAAAGCTGGCTTAGTACCATCACTAGTTCCCACAGTCATCCCAAAGGATGGGGAAGGAATGCTTTGGGTAAACCCCATCTCATTTTGCCTGAGCTTTAGTGAAGATTGTATGCCTTTAGGACTTTATCCCTTTTACTCCAGGTGGCTCAGGACACTGGAAAAATGAGTGTGGAATGACAAATGTAGAGAGGCAACCAGTAGCTTGTCCAGGGCTAGAGGGTCCTAGCTAGAACAAGACAGCTGTAGGTGCTAATCCATATGCACATATCTGTGCACTGTCTTTTTGTAGTGGTGGTAGTGGTGGTGGGAGGGACCAGTGTTAGTCCATGGTGCTTAAACTGAGAAAGTCACTGGATGAGAATGAGGAAGAACCCATAAGCCCACTCCCTTACAGTACTTATTGGGAACCTGCTGTCTGGGGAGAGTCAAGGACTTGCCCAAAGTCTCATAGTTGGTCCTTGATCCTTGTCTTGTCTCTCTGTTCAACTCTTGGCTGCTAGACCTCATATTTTTGAGGCCTCTTGGATAAATGGAGTGGTGGCTAATCCTCTTGGGGAAAGCACCTATGAACACCATATTCAGAAAGTAACAGATGAAATTCAAACCCATGTCCTCTGACCTGCTTAGAAGCAGATTAATCCAAGTGTCTTAGAGGACACCTGTTAGAAACAAATTGTGTAGGAGGAAAATTAGTTCAGTCTTGCTTTCTATCCATGCCCTCTACCCATACCCACATGTACACACACACACTATAGGTCACATGTGATGCACACACTCAGACATGTCAAGTATATTTGGGATACACACGGGACACACATGTGGAGTATGCTTTCACATTGACACACTTGGAGCACACACATTCAGTTAACCATAGGGCACACTCACTTGCACACACTTGGCACAGGTAGGGTACATATATACAGACACATATGAGGCATGCTTATGCATTTGTGTGTGGACACACATGGATACATATAAAACATAACTGTATATTCACATGTAGGGCACACTGAGATGCATACTCAGATATACTTCTACCCCCAAGCACACACTCCTAAGGACTTACGTGGACAAACAACTCTCCCACCTTGAGACACATTTGAACACACCTATGGGACACCCTTTGATGCAGAACACATTCTACCCCTAAGGCCAGCCAGCTGTCTCAGTCTTCCAAGTGGGCAAAACAGGGCACTGGCCCCATCTGGTGGGCCTCTATCACTTTGCTCTGCACCTTTATCCCTGAAATCAGGCTTCAGAGGGCAGTGAGCTCAGGAATAAAATGGATACTCAAGGTGGCATGTGTCATAGCAGGCTCCACCAGTCAAACAAAACTTAGAACTGAGCCCTGAGATGTTGACAGGCAGATGGAGAAGATAAATTGACACTGATCAATGCAGAAAGCTTGAGCCTGCTCCTCTATCCCCCAATGTAGTTACAAACCATTAGGGAATGATATGATTGTGAAGTAATATCCTAGAAAACCTAAAGTAACTGAATATTAAAGTTTTTTTTTCCTTGGGAATGAAGTAACAACTTGGACCAGAGTAAGTATATATAAATTGTGGGTGGGAGGGTGTGAGGGGAAGTAGTAGGATGCATAAAGGGGGGCAGAGGCTCAGCTTCTCCTTGGTCAGTGGTGGTAGGAGAGAACAGCCACATGCTTAATGACCACAGCCCTGCCCCTAGGCACACCAGCTTAGGCCATCTGGCCCCACTAATGGGGGCTATTTTTAGAGTTTCTCAAGCTAGAAACCAGGTCGGGGTGTCCTGGGAAGGCCTTTCTGGCCCTTAGTACCAAAGGCTGGAGCTGGAAGAGGGGTCCCTAGACTGGGTCTGGGTGAAGGGTGGGAAGCAGTGAGACCTGTGGCCAGAGTATGCCAGGTCTGCCCTGGAGCAGCAGCCTCAGAGCCCCAGTGGATTACTGTTGACTGTGACAGCCTCATATCTGTTTCTGAACTTTGGACTTGAGATCAAGAAACACAAATTTCAGTTGCTATTCTGCCACTTAGGGTATGTCTCAGTCAGGTTCCCTTCCTCTGTCTGAGTCTTATTTGGTCTATAGGTAAAATCGTCAGTATTGTCTCTCAGATGCCGGCAAGGCTCAGAGTTGAGAAAATGCTTTGCAGATGTATTTGTTCTTCACCAACAGATCTGTACTTACCCTATCCCTAAGCTGGTCTCAATGCGTGCCAACTACTGAGCCTGACTTACAGAGTAGCAGTAGATAAAAAGGCCAAAAAGGGGGCCAGGGAGAGGCAACCTCATGATGTCAGGTTGGTCAGAGTCATTCTTGGATCACCCTCACTCATACAGATGCTTTTCAGTGCCACGTCAATCCTTTCCCAGAACACAGGTTGGCAACATATAGGTGGCCATATAGCTTTGGCTCCTCAGGAACTCTATGTAGGGAAAGTGGGGAGCATCAGAAATAGGGTCTCCTTCCTAAACTAGAAAAGGCAATCTCAGATGGCCTGTACCTGCCACCTGCCAGAGGAAGTAGCCTCAAGTGCCAGTACTGGCTCTGATAAAGTGTCTTAGTCGAATTTCTGTGCCCAGGGCCATTTCACCTGCTTTGTTGAAGGGGGCGGGTCGGGAACTAGACTATGTAGCACAAGTTCAGATTTCTCCTCATCCCATAAATTGTGGGCAAATTCCTTCTGAGTCTGTTTTCTGGTCTGTAAAATGGGCTTAACTGTTTCAGGATTGTGGGGTGTAAGAATTCATGGTGACAAAGTATGTGAAAAGTGCCTTGTAAAATGTTGAACATGTTTTACTATTATTAAGAGTTCATCCAGGGTGTGATTACAGGTACTTTGGAGGTAATCTAGGAGCTTACCTTCAGTCTATTTCTCAACTCCTTACCCCTACCCTTTTAAAAGTAGTATGGTCTCCATTTTGCAGATGGGGATACTGAGTCTCAGAGAAGGAGGGACCAGCCTGAAGATACAGGATTAGGTAGTGGTGGATTCAGGTCTAGAAGCCATGCCTTCAGATTATATTCAGTGTTCTTTCTATGGCCCCAAGCTACCACCCAATGAATACCAGAGCTAAAAGGAAGCTGCTGGTGGCAACTTAACATATGTTAAAAATTTAGCTTTGTCTCTGACACATAGCAAGGAAGAGGAGCTCTCTGGGGCCCAGCCTTCCCCAGAAGTGTCCTGCTTGCCCACGAGTGGCACACTGACTGACCTGTCATCCCTTCCACAGCAGCTCATGTCCTACTTGTCTCTTGCATATTGGAAGCAGTGAAGCATTGGAGAAGATGCTAAGCTGTTGTGAGAGGGAATTGTGCTGCCCATTTAATTCACTTCAGGAGGATCCCTGAAGGCACTTGATCTACCTTGGCCACCCCCACCTCCTCACAGCTTCCTGGGTACAGAAACCCTGTGTGACTGACCTGCCTAAGGGGTTGGGCCTAAAGGTATCTGAAGAAATAATGTTTAAGGGCCTTGGTCTGTGGAGTATTTTGCCAACTCTTGAGAGATGATAGTGGAAATCCAAAAACCAAAGCTGAGAGGGTCCTTTGAGACCATCTGGGCTGACTCTCACCTGGCCTTGATGTGTACATTAAAACCCAGCTATGCTGACTTTTTCTCCCTTAGTGTGCTCTTCCTTGTACACCACAGACTCGCAAGCTAGGCCATATTTCCTAGAGCCTTTCTAGCTTGTTTCTAGCTTGCTTTCTCAGCCCGGGAGAAGGGTGGGTAGGTACAATGAGACACAGTGGTGAGAGGAAGGAGATGGAAGAGTCTGTGGAGCTCAGGCCTTGGGGAAGAAGGCCTTTTGTGTCTTTTATCATCTGTCCTGCCGCTAATACATTATTTTCGTGTAACTCACAGATTGGCTGTGGGAGCCTGACCCAAACTGTTGCTGTTTTCACTTGTGCTGCTAAAATCTGTATAATGACTACAGTATTGGCCTTTCTGGGGGATTGGACAAGCAATGTCAAGGGTGAGGAAACTGGAAGAAAAAAGGAGAGAGACACCTTCTGTTCTTCAAATTTGAGAAACCAGAGAGGTGAATAGGGAACGGTTAGTCGCCAAAGCCCTGCCAAGAAGCAGCCACACAGTTTCTTCAGCTCTCTTGACCCTAGATACCTCATTTAAAAATTACTTTATTTTTGAAAAGGAAATACATTCACATGGTTCAAAAGGTACAAGAGGGTACACAGTGAAAAGTCTCACTTTAGCCCTGCCCTCCAGGCACTTGGCTTCTTCTGCAGAGACCATCAGTGAGTCATTCCAGAGAAATGTTCTATGGATATATAAACATATATATTATTTTTTCTCTTTTTTATGGTAATATACATGCTGTTCTGTACCTTGCTATACCTTGAAGGTTCTGTGATCCTGTAGGAGCATGAGGATATGCTGTGGAGAACAGAGGTTAAGAGCCCTGGTTCTAGAGCAAAACTACTTGGGTTTTGCTTCTGGCCCTGTATGACCTTCAGCAATCACTTCATCTTTCTGAACTATGGTTTTCTCATTTTTAAAATGGGGATCAAACAAGTTAGTATATGTAAAAACTTAGATTCATCTCTGACACACACTAAGTACTCAGTAAGTGATAGCCATTTTTTATTATTAGAAAAATATTGGACTGTGAGTCAGAAGATTTGGGTTCTCTTTTTGCCTCTGCTCCTGCGTTACCTGAGGGACTTCCTTTGTCCAATCCTGTTTCTTCATCTTTAAAACGAGGTCTCATCCCTACTCTTCTTACCTCCCAGAGTTGCTGGGAGGATCTAGTGAGCTCATGAATGTGAATTGAATATGAAAGCAACCTAGAACTATAATGTGTTTAGCACATGGTAGGGGTGCTGCTTACTCTTTTCTGGAAGCTGCTTTAGGTGGCTTGAACCCAGTGGCCTGAACCGCGTGGAGAAAGCAGTATTCTTCCTTCTGGCAGTGGAACCCAAAGGCCATTCCTGTACTAGAGTTCTATTCTGGGTAGAGGTAGCCCATGGCAAAAATTTGAAATAGTCAAGTTTTGTCTTCTGACCTTTCTTATCCCACCCCCTCCGTCTTCTGCCTTCCTCGTTTCCATGTCTCCTTCAACTCCCCTCTGTCTCTTGACAAAACCTGCTTTTAGAAGCAAGACAGCAGCATCTGTCAAAGACAACCCCAACTTTCCATTTGAGATAACCTAGTCCAACTAGCTCAGGGAGGAGTTATATCTGCTTAAGTTCAGTACTGCAAGTCAGCAATCAAGCCAAGCCTGGAGCCCATTCTTCCCATCCCACTTTTTTCACTAGCATTTTCATTTTAGTATAAATTTGAAATTCAGATTCCTTAGCAAAGACATTTGGTGATAAAGGAGATACTGGAAGTGTCTCCACCTAACCTTCATACTGAGGTGTTCTTACCCCTTCATTTCCAGGGAGGGTCAGATTTGTTTGGGGCCCTGAGAAGAGGGTGATGCAGGTGCTGGATGTAGTATTCAAGGGGTGACATCTGTAGAGCAGAGGGAGGAAAGAGGACCAGAAAATGTCTAAAACTGATTTCCAAAGTGAAGCTCATGGAGAAAATATTAGAAGTTCTTTATTTATTAAATAGTTAATCTCATCATTTAATTTCTATTTTTTGTGGAGATTTTTTATAAAACACATACTGCATTAGTAGCATTTAGATACTGGGGTAGGTGTTTATTTTTTTTTTACCAATTGACAATTTTTAATCAAAACAATTGACAACTGTCCTTCTAAAAGACTGTAGGCTTGGTTTCTAATCTTGGCTCTGCTGCTGACTAACTTGACACATTAGGTAACTTCCTCTTACTAGAGCCTCAGTTTTCTTATCTGTAAAATGTTGGACTGAACTAGGTGTCCTAGCTCTTGGGAGTCTCCAATCCTGGCCTTCTCTGAGTATAATAATCTACTCTTTCAGGCTTTTGAGCCCGAGACAGAGTCAAGAAGAGTTGGTTCAAGCCCTAGCATCTTACTGGATGCTTTATCCCTCAGTCAGCTTCCCTGGGTCCCTTCCCTTCTTCACCCCCACCTCCTCCACCTAGCCCAGACAAGCAGAGGATCTCTTACATAAGCCTACCTGACCTACTTGAAGTTCTTTTGTTATAAGCACAATCACTTTTCCTGCAGACACAGACCGGATGCTATCCTTCCTGGGCCCTGAGGGTGGGTCTGATTGTGCTTCTCATGTGTCCTCTTTGGCAGCTTAGGTTTAGATGTTGCATCCCTCTTTCCCTAGTCTTTAAGGACACAGTCTGAAGGGGAGCCAGCTCAGCTAATTTGAGTCCCCTGCGGCCTGATCTAGTGAATGCTCACTGACCACTCCTGCTCATCCACCATTTGTCATGTCTGCTGGGAACCCAGGACTGTGCTAGTCTTTGTCAGGAGAAACATGACCCACCCCTGAACAGGAAATGCTCCTGATAAGGACCAGAAACACTGCTAAATGCCTTGGCCAATATCTTTTCTCTTGCAGGGAGCAAAGGAGAAGAGGGAAATCAATAAGTTACTGGAAACCATCTTTCACTTTCTGATGGACTGTTTAAATGCAGATTTCTCTTTTGGGCCATAAGGACTCCCCAGGAGACAATTACATTCCCCTTGGAATGCCTGCCAAGGCTAGAGCCTTTGCAAGCCTGTGTCCTGGGTGGGCATGCTCAGTAGACTTCAAGGTGGTTTAAGTTGATTGAAATATATTTATTTTTCCTCTCTCTTCTCCAGATATAGGAGCATGTCACAGTGCACCTTACTAAATGCTGTTCCTGTTCTCACCACCTTAGACCAGATGGCCACATTTAATACATTAGAACTATTAGTTCCAACCTATCTCCTCCTCTGCTCCTCCCCCCACCTACAGTCCTCCTTCCCCTACAAGATTTTAACACGACATCTGTCAAATGGATAAAAAATTACTTTCCCTTCTTCTCTCTGCCTTGCCCACCCACCCTCTGGCTATGGTGTTGATGAGTATAGAACTATACATGTGGGAGGCACGGAGGACAGATTCTTCATGTAGTTCTAGCCCCCTCCTCCTACCCTCTGTAAACCTAGAGGAGCCCCACCCCCACCCCTTGGAGGAATGCCAAGGCTGGCCTTCAAGTCACAGTCCAGAAAAATTTAAGGCTCCCAGGGTTGGTCCCCATTGAACCACATAAAGAAATTCAAGAACCCAGGTGCAGGGCCCAAGATGGGTCTAGATCACCTCAGGCATTTGGGGCTTTTTTAGCCCTCTGCCTATCCCCTAGGCTTGCCCTGGCCATCTTTCAAGGTATGAAGGCAAGAAGAGACCCAAATGGGTGGCTGGAACTTAGTACCCACAGCAAGTCCAAGAAGGGCGTGATGCCCAGAGCAGGAATATTTTGGAGATAAGGCCCAGTCTGGCTCAAGGCAGAGACAGACTGGGGTCAGAGTAACCTCCAGCTTGGGATGAATTGCTTCTGACTCAACTCATGGAGAGAGCATTGCTGAGTCAAATTTTTTTGCTAATAATTTGTCTCTTAAAATATTGGGAGCTGACTTGGGTAGATTGAGCACAGCTCTAAGAAATTGTTTCTAGATTGTAGTGTAGAGAGATGCTGCAAGCATTTTCCATTAGGGCCATTGGGGACCTCAGTGTTGAAGGTCAGGATGGGGGTGGGAGTGGGTGTGCAGGTGCAGATAGTCTCTTCAAGCAGACTGGGAAAATCCTCCTAGACAAACTATTATAATTCCTTAGCCTACCTGGAAGCTGACACAAGAAGGAGAAGCCAGGAGACAGAGTTTCAGAGATTCTGGTTTCTTCTGAACGGTCCAGTGCAGTAACAGGAAATTCTTGTACTTCAAACTCTGGCTCTAGAAAGTTTAAAAGACTCTTGGTCTCAGTATGATATATGATTTAGAATCACTTGGGCTGCTTGTTAAAAATGCTGGGGTGATTCTGAGCAGAGGGTCTGGGGACCACAAATCGAGAAACTGGTGTAATGAATCAGAGGCACCTGAATAGTGCCAAAAAAATCCAAAACAGCTTGACAGTAACTTTTATTCCCAAGATGCTTTGAAGGTGCAAGCTGATGCTTATCAAGTTGGGAACTATTCTGGTATGGGAGACTTCTCCAGCCAACAGTATCATGGTTGGTGGTCTGGAAACATTTCTTCTCTCTGATCTGTGCAATACTTGGCCCAGTTGGCTGCATTTTCTCTAAAGGACTTATTTCTTCAACAAGACCAAACTCTTAACATCATGAACTTTGGGGCAGCATCTGGGTCTTACTTCAGAAACTCCTGGGCCCATTAGGTTGAGCTAGTGGCTAAAGTTTCATACCAGAAAAGTCCATTGCTAAGGTCTACACCAAACAAGCAACTTCCCTTACCTCATATGTTTGGTCACCGTTATAGCTGAGATCACTTTTTAACTTCTTTTGGAAGAGGTTTAGAAAGAGGTGTTATCCTTTGTTATTAGTCTGTGATGAATGGGAAAATGTCCTGGATGGCTTTATATCTTAAGATGCTTGCCTGGGTTTCCCAAGCTTTTAGGGGCTGACAGGTGTGAGTTGGCTTGTGACATATTGGCCTCTGGATGAGGTGGTCTGTCTTGCTCTTGCTGAGCGACCTGCATCTACGATCACCTTTCAAATCAAGCCAGCCTAGCTGGGGTTCGTGTCTCCCAGGTGTGGCTGAAGCCAACCTTCATTTTATTAAAATGAAAAATGGATGGTACAATAGGATATTGAAGAAAGCCAATGCCTAATGACTCACAAATCACATGCCCAAACTAGGAAAAAGATGATCATATCATGAAAAGTGACAGTATTTGCATACTTCCTTTCAGTACATTTAGAGCCATCATCACTTAAATGCATTAATTATTCTGCTCAGAAATGAAATTATTTAGTTATGGGTGATAGCAATACCCTGATTAAAGCTGAAACTAGCTAAGTGTGAACTATTAAGTCATAGGGAAAAAAAGTAATCCTTATGTTTTTTTAAAAAAATTCATGTTGTTTTTTCTTACGTGACATCTCTTCTTCTTTCCCTGATGACCACTGAGCATCTGCAAAGATCTTCAGCAAAAACCAGCCCACCCCAGAAGCCACCTGGTCATAAATCCTACCAGCAATGGATTGGCCTATAGGCCACCTGATACATGTTATGCAAACAATTTCTTTGGCCCCATAGAATATTCTGCAACCTGAACAGAAATGCTCACTCTGTTGCAGTGTTCTTCCTCTGAGCTTGCCTGGTTTTAGGGCTCTGGTCATAGAACTTTAGAGGCTAAAAACAATGTTGTTCATTATAGATTAAGCAGATGTT
Source organism: Physeter macrocephalus (assembly GCF_002837175.3). NCBI lineage: Eukaryota > Metazoa > Chordata > Mammalia > Artiodactyla > Physeteridae > Physeter > Physeter macrocephalus. The sequence goes on along the minus strand of NC_041234.1, from coordinate 40,414,990 downwards.
TTAGATTTACTGTTCACAAGTGTACACTCTGGAGAATAACACCCTGGTTGATAACTTGAATAACTCCACATTGTCTAATATCTTCTTCTTATCCTAGGTAGAAATTAGTGAAAGAGTCAGGCTGGAGTCATCAGGGACAGGGTTAAGGAGCAGGTGGGCCAAGATCCTATGGCAAGGAAGAGGCAGCATAGCTCCAGTGTCCCTACACTTAACCATGGCCAAGGGAATGGCTGAATCAGAGGCACAGAGGTAGGAGTTATCTGCCTGCAAGAGACTCAGTTTGACTAGAGTGGAAGGTCCCTGCCAGGTTCAAGACAAGGATTGGATCCATAGATGGGGCTAGATTAAGGAGAACTTTGAGAGATTGACAGTAGAGAGTTATTGAGGCTTCTTGAGCATGGATAGTGGCACCAGCAAATAAGTTTTGAGAAGTACAATTATTGAGTAGCTTGAGGAGGAAAGACACCTGTGAGTAGCAGGAAGGCCAGTTGGGAGGCAACTTGAGGTGATAAGGGCCAGACCTAGGATAAGGCATTGAAAAAGAGTCTAAAGGGTTATATCTGAGAGAGATACACGTAGAAGAAAGAAACAGCACACCCAGAAAAGTTATCAGAAATGGGAAAAATGAGGAAGGAGGGGAATGAGGCCTTATTATGAGTTTTACATATGTTTTATTGGAGGCAGTAGCAGGCCCCCAGGGAAATGTGGAACAGGTAGTGGGAAATATGGAACTGGAGGTACTAAGAGCCGATGTCATGAGAAAGATGATTTATCTGAGGAGCTACATGGAGAGAACAAAGAGTAAATGTCCCCATTGACTTTTGAATAAGGCAGTCAAGGGCTAGAGTGGGAAACCCATTCCTCAGTTTTCCCAGCCAGTCTGACTGGCCTGTGCTTTAATGTGTCACTAACAATGCCTGAGTGAGTTATATTCAAAAAGGGACTAGTCAGTGCCAAGTTCTCATTTTCCTGAGTAGAGAACAAAGAAAGCATACTGTCAAGCACAAAGATGGGTGAGAAGAAATAAGCTGCAATAATGAAATTCCTGTCCTCTGCAAAGCTCAAGTGTTACCCTCAATAGAAAGCCAGGGCTGGAAAGGACTTGAGAAGTCATCTATTTGACTAAAGTCTGTAACTTGATGGATAAAGAAACTGAGACAGGTAAATGGACCTATCCAAGATGATTCAATGAGTTACTGGCAGAGCTTCCTCCAGTAGCCAGTCTTTTGGTACCTCCCCGCTGTTTTTGGAACAGTCTGGTTTACATCTTTCCAGAAGTGGGTGAGATTGTTGTCCTTGAACACTTTAGGCAAGATAACCAGAGTCTGTTTATAAGGCCATATGAAAGGGACATCTAGTTTATTCAGGAGAGAGAATAAAATCCCAGCCTATTTTAGATGTGCTTAAAGGGAACAAAGGAAGGAATCTTGTTCTTGTCCATGCCTAGCTGTTGAGGGAGGGGACCTTCTGAGAGGATGGGGGCAGGTACCAACTGAGAAAACCCTATAGAAAGGCAAAACTCCTTCATACCCCTCCTTGTCCCCTTGTGAAGCTTCTCAAAAGGCAGGCCTGGCTCAGCTACTTTCATGGCAACTGGAACATATGCTATTCTGAACAACACTTTTTTTAACCTTTCCCTCTTCTGCTTCTTGCCATTAAAATTCTAGTATTTCTGGCAGCCACCCAGGCTAATTAAACAACTCTTTTGGGGGTGGTATTGCTCAGCTAGAGGGCAAGAATATGAAGGGGAAGGCAAGTGGTACAGCTCTGGAAAACTGGTGAGGGCTTTATTTCTGTGTTGGCAAGGCCTGGCATTGGGAATGCTCCTTACATGACCCAAAATACCCATTCTCAGACATATCAACCACTGAGGAATGCCTCCTAGACAGGCAGGGAGCCCGACCTGTGGGGGTGGCATGGGGATCCTTGGGAGAATGAGGCATCAGGAGAGGCATGGGTAAAGCCTAGGCTGGAAAGATTCTCTAGGGCAGTGGTTCACCAAGTGTGATCCCTGAACCAGCATCGTAGGCATCCCTTGGGAACTTGTCTGAAATGCAAGTTCTCAAGCCCCATTTCAGACCTACTGAATAAGAGACTCATGGGGCCTAGCAGTCTGTGTTTTAACAAGCTTTCTAGAGGATTGAGAACTACTGCTTTAGATCATTCACAGGGTGGGCTGGTCTCCCTGGAGAGAGAAACCAGCTGGGAGACCTCTCTCCCTGCTATCTTGGCAGGTAGCATTGGGGATTGGCAAAAGCAAAGCTATACAATAAGCTCAACTAGAGATTCAAATCTGCTCTACCACCTACTAACTGGGTAACTGTGGGCTATTTGGTAATATCACAGGTTATCTTCAGTAAAAATGGGGATGTTAATGCTTACCTTGGAGAGCCATAGAGACTAAGATCACAAAAGAAACTCTCTTACCCAATGCCTGGCATATGTTTTCAACAAGTGTAAGTTTCTCTTCCTCCCTCCTTCCCTTTCTTTCTCCCTGTTTTACTTTCTTCCTCCCTTCTTCCTTGCCTTCTTTCCTTCCTCCTGAAAGGGCCCACTAGACACTCCAAGTTAGCTGTAGGCACATTCCTCATTGTTGATCAGAGACCAGCCTGAGAGATCAAACTCCCAATGCCTACAGGGTATAGTGATCATATTTCCAGGTTAAAAGTCAGGGCACATGGGTCTGATAACAGATGTGTCTATTTGTAGGACAATGGGATAGAATATTTGAAATTAGAATTCCTGGGAAATATAGATTAAAAGGAATTAGATATCATTCCTTCTTTAAGAATTATATCACTATTATGACTCTTCCCCCCTTTATCTTCTTATTCATATCTAAAAGTGTCTTTGGTTTGGGGATGCAGAACACTGTATGTCCCACTCACTGGTAGGTCTGAGCAAGAACCAACCTATATTTAGTCCTGTACTCGAAATGCCCTGAGGATTGGGAATTATTTTAGAAGTCACATCAGCACTGTCCCAAGGCCAAGAGCTATTTGGGTACCTTGCTGGAGTAACCCAGTACCACCTCCTGGCTTTATGTTGGGCTTGCAAGATGAAGAAGTTGGGATAGTGGGAAATTAGGGATTTGGGGGGGGGATAAACCGTTATAAACAAGAAATAAAGAACTTAAGCCTTGATATAGCCACTCCTAAATGGACTTTTCTTGGCTTTCTTCCTCTTATAGGTAGCTCTGTACTATTTGATAATTTGATCAGCTCCTGCTACTTGAAACTCTTGTCCTTGATTTTTATGAGATTGCACCCCTTGGTATCCTAACTGTGTTCTGACAGCTCCATTTTGGTTTGTTTCTCTGGCTCCTCTTCTCTTCCTTGCCTCCCATTATTGTTTTCCTACGTTTCTGGCCTTCTTTCTTAGCACTTTCTTCCAGGGCAAACTTCCTTGGTTTCTACAATTTCTTCTGGGACATTTTCTCCCAACCCTGTATAACTATCACCCCTGATCTCTCTTGAACTTCAAATCTACCTGCATGTCCTGCTGGCCCCCAACATTCAGCATATCAAAGAGAAAACTTGTCATCTCTTCTCCCCCTCCAAAACCAACATTTCCTCATAACTTACCTCATGCCTTAATGATCACACTTAGGATTGAACTCCCTCTACCAAATCAACTTTGACCTCCTTTTCCTCAAAGGAGATCTAAATACCTTCAAACAGGTCTCCAGTCCACCCTTCTAGCTGCCCTTCAATCCCACTCTTCCCAGCCCTTTCCAAACTCCACTACCTATTTACCATCAAATTTCCCATAGCCTTCACCTTTGAGACTTTACTCTGCCTCACATGCCTTTCTTGTTCCCTACTCTGTAACAATCCTACCCATTCTTTAATGCCTATTTCAGTGCCCCATAAAACTGTTTTAGAGTCCAATAGCCACGCATGATCCTTCCTCTGAAGTCTTGTACTAGGCCAGAGTATACCAGGCACTGTATGAGGCACTATACATCCAGAACTCAGTTCACCTTCTCTACAATTCTGCCTGTGAGGCAGGTATTAATATCCCCATTTTGCATATGAAGAAACTGAAACCAAGGGTTGTATAGCTTGAAAGTCTCATCCATGGCTTTTGTGATATTGTACCCCTTACATGCTGACAGTTCCATTTTGGTTTATTTATGTGGCTCCTCTTGTACTCCTCACCTCCCATTGTCACTGCTACTTTCTAAAGTAGCAAAGCCCAGAATTGAAGCTAGGTCTGCTTGCCCTTAACCACCTTTGCATACTGCTTGAAGGGCATTCACTATTGGTACCCAAAGGGCCCTTGATCTTCAGGTAAGGACTGTGGCTGAATCACAGTAAGCAGATCCCTGCACATAGTGGGAACGCACTCAATGAGTGTTGGGTGGAAAATGGATGAGCAAAGTCGTATTTATGAAAAATTGTAGCAAGTTAAAAGTCAATCCTGTATACAAAGGGGAGATTTAAAACTAATTTCCAGCAGCCCAAACTTAAAACATCTCAGAGGATAGGGGAAGAACATTCCCTTATTCTTGCTTGCATTTGTGACTAGAGAACACAGGAGCCCTATACAGCTACCAGCCCCTTCTGGATTGCCCTTCTCTCATTATCTTCACACACATCTGTCAACTCTTGGTTCAGTGTCTTACAGCTTGTGAATCAGGTGGAGGTGTAGAATTATCCTCACTTACCAGATGAAGAAAGTGAGACTCAGAGGCAACATAGTTTATAAGAGCAGAGGCTCTATAAGAGCCATACTGTGCCTGCATTTGAATTATGACTTAAGTACTTATTGGCTGTTTGAATTTGGGCAAATTATTTAATCTCTCGGAGCTTCAGTTTCCTCGTCTGTAGTATAGGGATAATAATAGTATTTCCTCAAAGGGTTGCTGTGAGGATTAAATGAGTTGATGTGTGTAAAGTGCTTAGAATAGTGCCTTACATATATTTAGTGCTCTATATTAGCTAATATTATCATCTTTATCATCCCTTCTTTAGCAGGTCTTAAATCCAAGTGTTCTTTTTCCACCTTCTTTATCTATAGTGTTATGTTTGGGAAAAAATGGTTCACTAGGCTGGCCATCTGGTGACCTTAGGCAAGTCACTCCTGCTATATTACACCTGATCTATAAAATGAGGGATTAAGGGTGATGATCTTTGAAGTGCTGCCTAGTTCTGTCGTTGATTCCAAGTAGGCAGTGCCAACAGGCTTGCCAGTTGGTTTGTGGCCACTGGGTCCTATCCAGGGATTGGCCTTGTCCAGGGCATAGCTGGACTTTGTGACCTGAGTGCCTAGGCAGGTCAACTGGACGAAATGGGGACAAGAATGAGCCAAGTGCTGCTGGGAGAATCCAAGCATGGAGTCCCTCAAAAGAAGACTGCACTGTAGAAAAAGTACAGGCAGTGGAATCAGCCAGAACTGGGACTAGGGTAATTCAAACAGCATCACAGATAGAGTCCTGAGCAGAGCATTGGTAAGTGATGCCAAGATACTCTTTGACCCTTGATAAAAAGTCAATGATATATCTTTATAAGCCCTCATGGTGCTCTGAGTTGGAGCTGTATGTGCTTATCAAGCTCTAGCAGCACCCTGTTGGTACCCATCTTTGGCAGGAGAGGGGAGACTTCTCTGTAAATACCTCTTTTATTGAGGCCAGTGACCAGCAATTCTTCTTCTCCACTGAGGCCAGAACAAGAAGATATTGACTTTTAGTGTAATTGGAAGAAAGCAAGTTCAACATATAAATGAATCTCCTCTTAGGGGCACCAGTGACTGAAGGTGGCTGTCCAAGTCTCTTTCTTTGGGGTTGAAGAATGGAGCCATCTGGTTTATGATATTATGAATGGGGTTCTGTGAGTTCATTATAGCTTATTAGTAAACATTGGTAGTATGGCATGATAAGTATTAGTGCATATACAGTCAGAAGACTGAGCTGCATAATTTATTACATGTGTGATTGGCCAAAGGACCAGGTCACCACTCTGAGCCTCAGTTTCCTTATCTTTAAAATATGGGTAATAGTGAGATCCAGCTCATTCAGTAAGGATCAAGTGATGCAGTAGATGTGAAAACACTTTGTGGACACTAAAGCATGAGGTACTTTAAAGGTGGCATTATGAAAGGTCCTATTTGAAATTTCTTTTACATCCAAGCTGAGGCGCTCCCTCTATGGCTAGACCCCTGAACCATGAAGGATGCCTCATGCAGGAGCTAACCAACAGAATGCCCTAACTAAGTCAAAAGATCAGTGTGTGTGTTTTTCCTATGTGTGATGTGTTATGCATTAATATCCTGACCATAGGGTTATTCTCTGGATGGTATGTTGGAAGGCAGACCTGTGTGAGAGGATGCATGTTCCATATTCTGTCTCTGTTATCTTTAAATTGTTTTGACTTGGGTCTTGTGGAGCCATAATTGCCTTGGGGTCCTTCCTCAAAGTAGGCTGATGGAAAAGATGACTTCTAGAGGACATGTTCAGCAATTCAGTTCTGGGGAGGGAATGTTTGAGTCCTTTGCCTGACAGGACATATGTTCTCTATTCTGGAAATTGTTCCTCCAAATGCCAGAAAGATTGATGACCCATACAGGCTGGAACCAGTTGGGGGAAAAAGAAGAATACATAACACAGTGGTCAGGATGGTAGCCAGAGAGAAACTAACTATTCCCCCACACCCATCCTCATCACTGTGCATAGACAAGTGTCATGAACATATGTGGGTGTATGTTTATGTGGCAGTGGCATAGATGTCTGCCTGACGCTATGTGGAGCCAAGTCCTGCTGGCCACAAATTCTAATGACCAAGGTTAGGCTCTGTGCATAGCCCCTGCCTTGCTGAGTGAAACTGAGCTTACCCCTTAACTTGCTTATGGCTCAGTTTTGCCATCTATCAGATGCAGAAGTCAACCTAGATTCCCTGTGTATCTTACAGGGTGGTTGTTTAAATCACTGAGTGAATCTGTGACAGTGTCGAGTTTCTTGGGAGCAAGGCATCACAGAACGCCATATTCTTTCATACCTGTGAACACATGACCTCTGGATAGCATCATGTGTGGGTGAGAACAGGAGGCTGCAGGACTGGGGTCCATTATATGTGAGGAATGCTGTGGTCTGTAACTCCTGAGGCTGGGGTAGAGTAGGATTAAATAATGTATCACCAGCTCTCAATTGGACAGTTCCAAAGAAGAAGAAGAAAGGGGGAGGAGCACAGAGAATTTATAGCAAATATGCTCGAGCCTAATTTTAGCCATTGGTTTCAGACTCTCCACCCATTCCAGATCCAGGGCTGCCTTGAAGTACCAAGGAGAGATGGATTGGAGCTTTTTCTTCTCTAGGGAAGGAGATCTTGAGTAGGGATAAAATCATGAGGCCTGTGTAGTCCATATACACATTCTGGGTCATTCTACCCACTGGCTAATGGAGAGTTGATAGTATTATTTGTCTTGTAGTCCAGTGGAGCTTGCTCTCCCAATGTCATCTCCATCACCCTACCCTTCATCATTAATATGTGAGTTTTTCCATAAGTAGTAGAGATTTGGGGAGGGGGGAAAGTAAGGTAGCTAGATGTGTGGACTGAACACATTCTTATTTTGTCTCCTAAGCTGATCACTGGAGATTCCATCGTTAGTGCTGAGGCAGTATGGGATCACGTCACCATGGCCAACCGGGAGTTGGCATTTAAGGCTGGCGACGTCATCAAAGTCTTGGATGCTTCCAACAAGGATTGGTGGTGGGGCCAGATCGACGATGAGGAGGGATGGTTTCCTGCCAGCTTTGTGAGGGTGAGTGTCAGCCTTCACTCTCCTCTCCTGTCTCCTTGGCTACTTGCCCCTGACCTCCCCCTCGCCAGCCCTTGTTCTCCTCCTTCCCCTTCTTGTGGCTCCTCACATTTTTCCCCGTGTGTTTGGTCACCTACCCAGGGCCCGGGCTTCCTTTAATCTTTGCCCTTCTAGTTTTGAGACTTTTTTCTCTTGTTTATTTTAACAATCCCCACCTCCTGCCTCCCACCTTCTACCCACTGTGACTTTGCACAAATCACTTCCCTTTTTGCCTTGATGGTTTTGAAGATGCTTTTAACTCTATATTGCTATGAAATTTTACCTTTCTTCTCTCTATTTTCTGCTTTCTTTCTTTTCCTTGCCTCCTCTTTTTTTATCCTTTCTTTTTATAGATCTCTTCCCACCCTCTTTCTCCCCTCCTCACTCCTCTCTGCTTCTTTTGCCTCCTTTCTCTCATTAGGGAAGTGTGAACACTCCTGCGTGTTGTCTTATGATGGTCTACAGCTGTGAATGTAAGAGTCTGGGCTCCCTACCCTCCCAGGGGTTGGAGTTTACTCATTGCAAATCTTACTTTTTGCAAGGTGGCTGGGAACTAAGATGTGTCCAGGGTGGGAAGCAGGCAGCTTGATAGTGCTGGCAAGGCCTTGGCCCCTTTGACATTGTACCATGAAAAACCTGGCCATTAAAAGAAGGGGTTCTTGGGAAGGGGCTCCTTAGCAGTTTCCACTTCCTCTGGGTCACCCATTAGCAGGATGCTAATGGGGAAAGAACATTGGCCTGGTGTTCCAGCTCTTGGCCGTCCTTGGAGTTATGAGCTAGAATCAGCTGTTTGGCAATTGTGAGCTCTGATTTTCCCCATATGCAAAATGGTGTTGGCAATTATTTCATGACAGGGGATATCACAGTGAATTAAATAATGTACATTAAAACAGATTTGTGGCAATACAAGTACCAAAGCCACATCAGGATGTCTTATGACCAGCCTTACCACAGCCTATCATCTTTTGTTAGTTTCTTTTGTAATATAAGACTGAAGTCCTGACCCCAAACAAAAGATCAGAGTGGGTTGGGCCCTTGGAGAATGAAGAGTCTCAGTATAAGAAGGATAGAAGTGTGACATGAAGGAAGGAGCAGGGCATTTGGAATCAGATAATCTGAGATGCAGATGCAGTTTCAGCTTTACTACCTCCTAGCTCTAAGGCTTTTGGCAAGACTTTTATCTTTCCTGAGCCTTATTTCCTCATCTGAAAAATAGGAATAGCAGACTTTTTATGAGGATTAAATGAGATCACTATGTGAATAAAGAATCCGACACAGTGCTTGGCACATAGTGAGTACTTAGCAAATGGTAACTTGCTGTATCATCATCATTATCCTCCTCATCACCACCACCACCTCCACCTTATTAACTCCAATAAGGTCTATGTATCAAGGCTGGTCATAGTGGTTGAAAGAGGCCTCCTTCCTTGGAGGGCTGCAAATATAGGAAGCACTGTTATCCAGTTAGAGCAATTTAGGTGAGGGCACTGCTCAGAAGCAAGGAGGTAGACAAAATAGCCTCTCATCCCCTCTATCCTGAGAATTTCTTAATGAAATATCCAGTCCTTTTTCCTCTACCTATATGGAGTCTTCCATCAGAGTTTCCACATGCTATGTGTCCCAGCTCAGCTTTGTTGGTTGATGAACTTGTCCCAGGCGTAGTTAGAAAGAACACATCAATAACCATGGGCCTTTGGAACTAACATGAGACCCTGTACACACACAGCTTGTGTGTCTTAGGCTGACAACCACCCCCTTTAAAAGAAGGATTAAACTGCACCCAGTGACAAAAGCACCCAAATCTGCATGTATTTCACCTACAGTGAAATGTCATTTTTATAATAAACTGTAATTCGAGGGGTGGGATAAAATATTGAGCAAGGCAGAATGACCCCAGGAGGTGAATGACAGAATCAAGCTTCAGAATATCAATGAACTGGCATTGATTTTCCTACATCCAAGTCCAGGAGGAGTGTTTCTCCAAGCACACAGCCCCCCAGCAGCCTGTTGGATGGGCTGAAGCTGACCTTTGAGAAGACCACTGGCTGGGCCAGGCATGCATAGTATAGAGTCTAGCCTAGTGGTTCTCAATCCTGGCTACACAATGAAATAATTCACTTGGGTATCTTAAAAAAAACAAACAAACAAACACTAAAACCCAGGCTTTAGGCTAGTTAAATCAGTCTTTGATGTTGAGAACAGTTTGGCCTAGGCCAGTACAGTCCAATAGAAATATAATGTGAGGGACTTCCCTGGTGGTCCAGTGGTTAAGACTCTGTGCTACCAATTCAGGGGCCTGGGTTCGATCTCTGGTCACGGAATTAGATCCCTCATGCTGCAACTAAAGATCCCACATGCCACAATGAAGATCCTGCATGCTTCAACTAAGACCCACACAGCCAAATAAAATAAATAAATAAATAAATATTTTTTTAAAAAGAAATATAATGTGAGCTACAAATGCAAACCTCAAATATAATTTAAAAATGTCTAGTAGCCACACTAAAAAAAGTTAAAAAGATACAGTGAAATTAATTTAATATATTTTACTTAACCTAATATATCTAAAATTTTATGATACAATATCATATATTATCACTATAAATTTTTTAATAATATATTTTACTAAGTCTTTGAAATCTGATGTGTATTCTATACACATCTCAATTCACACTGGTCACATTTCAAGTGTTTATTAGCCATATGTGGCTAGTTGCTACTGTATCAGATAGCACATATCGAGACTGAGGAATGTGACAGTAGACCAGGAGCATTAATGACAGAGCCTAAATCATAAGTTAGAGCTCCAATATTCTATTATATGAGCTCCAATATTCTATTATATTCTGTTATATTTTACCAGTGTTTATTCTTTGAGAAACTAAGATAACATTCCATGTTGCCTCTGATTGTATTCAGAATGAGCATTTGATCATTGCAAACCTTTTTTTTAAGTAATAGTTGAATGGTCTTCAGATCTCTAAAGGAGAGTACCATGCAACCTTAGTGGCCAGCTGTTGTAGTGTCACCAGTAAAAAGAAATGGGGTTAGACTGTTGTATGAATGATGTGAAAATTGACTCCAAGTTAGACCTTTCATTTCTCACGAATGAGCATTTATGTGTAGGTTTACATTTCTGGTAAGATTGTGTGTTCCTCAAGGAACTGAATGATGGAAGTTATGTAGGCTCTTTTCTAGTAGGTATTTAAAAGTAGAATTGCTATTTCCGTTCTTCTACACTGATATTGGTTGAGGGTAGAATGGTATTGTGCAAGCAGTGCTAGGTATATTAGAAAATGAGAGACCTGAGTTCTAATTTGGCTCTCTCAAACATTTGACATATGATCATTGGCTTTTAGTTTTTCCTTCACCTCTGAAGCATTCTCTAGAATCTATTCAAGCTCTGACAATGTCTAGGTAGGACATAGCGATGAGTCACACTGAACTATTGAATCTTCATTAGTACTGATGTTATTGGTAGGTAGATAGGTGGTTTCCTGAGATGCTGTACCTCTATGTTGTATAGTTCCCTTGTTTATCCAGACTCATCCTGAGCTAAGATTTAGTAGCTCCTTGAGAATATCATCCTTAGGTTATTTGGCGTATAACATGAAAGTATAATGGCAAAGAAAAGACTTTCCTCCTAACTCTATACCAACCGGACACCTCTGTGGATCACTGGACCAAATTGGTCACTGACATATTGGAGCATCTCCATTTCCTATCTGGAAGACTCATTGCTGTGTGAACATCCCAGCCCTAGGATGGATAATCCATGATGCTTAATGATGTTCTATCCAAGCTAGCCATACCTGTTGTTAATCAGGTTTAAAACCAATGTGGAATCTGAGAAACCCAGATTCTTGCCTCAGTCTGCTGAGTATGCAGCCTGAGCAGCTTCCTGTACATCTTTGAAGCCCAGTTTTCCTCCTTGTAAAATGGGGATAATTAAGTCTTGTAAAAATCCTTTGAAACCTGAGGTATGCTGGATACCTGTAAGTAGGAAGTGTGATACCACTTTGGCTACTGTACAAGAAATTGCCGGGCTTATGTGTCTTCTATTCAGTCAAATATCTGCCTCTCCTGTTGTTCAGAATTTCATTCTGTATGTATATACATGTATGTGTGTGTGTTCTCAAAGTCTCTTCTGTACTGGGAATATGACTTCACAAGAGCGATGCAGGAGTTGATTTACCTTCCCAGCAATTGGTCAGGTTAAGTGAATTACAGCTTGCTGAACATTAGTCCTCACATCTGACTGTTGACATCTTCAGCTGCTTTCCTGGGCCAGTTTCCCCTCTGGGAGCTGAGAGTAGACTGCTGGGATATGATTGTGTTTCTAAGTAGAAAATCCCATCCCTGTGGTGGCCCTCCTTTCGCATGCTGGGCCCTAACTCCAAATCATTCAGGTCCATTTCTTTTATCACCATGTAAAACTTGGACTTTGTTCTGACTTTGGGCCATGGCCTGGCGACAGCTTACTGCCCACTTGAGGGCAGGCTCTGTACAGAATACATGACAACCTGCTATTGTCGGTGGTAGGTGAGGCCTGAGGGACAAGGCCTGAGTTTGTTCAGAAAATAAAGAGCCTGCTCAGATGCCATCAGAACGTATTTTCCTTGTTTCTTCAAATTCTAGATTTCCCTGGTTTCTGGACTACATGGATGCAGGAGATGAAAGGATGAGCTAATCAGGTCATTACCATCATTCCTTACAGTTGTACAGATTAGATGTAACAGAAATTAAACCTCTACTGTTCATAGAGAAGCCCACTGCTCCAGAGTGTTACTTGGCTTTTAATTATATAGTGTCTCTTTTTGGTTGCAGTTGGGGAAAGTTTTTCACCTGTATGAAACCCTAGACTCACAGTAGATTTACAGCTGGAAAGACCCATCTTGGCCAGGAGTAGCTGACTTAGATGTTTACAGGGCCAGACAGGTAACTTACATGAGTAAAGCAGTCTGGTACTAGGGTTAAGTGGGAGCCTGTGTCCAACTGGGAAATCTATGCCCTATATAAAGGGAGCAAAGGTGACTTGGATGGTTCTCATTGGTGGAATAGGTTATAGGAAGTCAGGAAGTCCAGTGAACTCAGATCTTCCAGATTTTTCAAGAAAAGCCAGGAATTGGATTTTATTCATATTTTTAAAATGTTGACCAGTAATTCACATTTTTAAAAGAAACACTGTGAAGAATAAACTGAACATATCAGCAGGCTAAATTGTAACCCGAGCTTGTGACCACTGCTCATCCTAATTTCTTCATTTTATAAATCCTGAGGAAACATAGGCTCAGAGAATGCAAGTGACTTTCTCACTCATGTAGGGAATTAGTGACAAAGCTAGGACTTGAACCCAGGCCTCCTGAATCTTACTTAAGACAGGTGATTTAAAGTCTTTGTCTAGTAAGTACAATGTCTGGACTTCTTCAGGTATGATTTCTGTCAGTTTACTGTTTTCCTATGAATGGTCCATAATTTCCTGTTTCTTTGTATGCCTTGTAATTTTTTCTTGAAAACTGGGTATTTTGAATATTATAGTGTGATAACTCTGGGAATAAGATTTTCCTCCTTCCCCAGAGTTTGTTGCTGTTGTTTGTTGAGGGATACAGTTGTTCATTTGTTTAGTGACTTTTCCAAATCTTTTGGTTTTTTTTTTCGAAGACTGCATTCTTTGTCATGTGTGGTCATGGAAATCTCTGTTCCATTATGTCATTGGTCAGCCAGTGACCTGACAGAGATTGCTTTTAAATACTTGGAGCCAAAACAAACAAACTACTATCCTGGTCTTTACAACTTCGCTCAGAGCTGGGGCATTCCTTCAACACTAATCCAGGCTGCCCACAACTCTGCCTTAGTCTTCTTCTCCTACTCTGCTGATTTCATGGAACCTGCAGATCTTCCAGAAGTGCAAGCCTACAATCTGCTCAGGCTTTTTCTGAGCATGCATCTGGTCCAGGGCATGTGTGTTGCACTCTGACTTCCTCGGTGTGCACAATGGCCCTTCTAAGTATTCTCCCAAGAAACTTTTTCCTCAGTCTCTTCCTTCCTGTGGTATTGGATTCATTTGCTGCTTTCCCCTTCTACCATCCCTTGCCCTGGGTGGACATGGGCAGTGTATGTCTTTAAGTCTTTCAACAGAGGCAGTCACAACCTCTAAAGCCACTTTAGCCTTAGGGGGTAGGGGTACAAGACAAAGGCCAGTCTCTGTGCCTAGCCCTCAAGGACCAAACAGATCAAAACACACAGCCACAACATTTTAAGAACAAGGTCTTTAGTCCCTTGGCATCAGCAACCTGCAGGAGGAATGTGGGCCACCTTTCTCTTAGCTGCTGGGGAATCAGGAATGGTAGACAAATTAGCAAAAATGCTTCAAAATTCTCTTACCAAATTTTAGCCATTCTTTTCTGCATCAAGAGGGATAAATTGGAAGATTGGGATTGACATATACACACTGCTATATATAAAATAGATAACTAATAAGGACCTACTGTATAGCACAGGGAACTCTACTCAATACTCTGTAATGACCTATATGGGAAAAGAATCTAAAAAAGAGTGGATGCATGTATATGTATAACTGATGAACTTTGCTGTACACCTGAAACTAACACAACATTGTAAATCAACTATACTCCAATAAAATTGTTTTATTAAAAGGGTTCCTTGGTTCCTGTAAGTTTTGGATTAGATTCCAGAATTCTGAAAAAGTTGGTCTGTCAGTCTTTGCCAGCTAAAGCTTGTTTCAGTAGAGGGCCTGATTCTTTGTGCATCCTAATCTGCCGCTTTTAGTGATGTTACCCCCTCCTGAATCTTAATCCTGTGCTTTTTGGTCTACAGAACAGTCAGGAAAATGTATGCATGGGCTACTAACAAGACTGTTAACACTTGAGGACCTACCTCCCATTTCAGGTTAATGGCAACTGTGTTTTGATTTCTTGAGATGAGTTCAGACATGCCAGCCCTTGTTTATCCATTCAAGCTTCAGGTGGACAAAGACCTCTAGCCTTAACCATCTATGCAGAAAGTCTTATTTGTGACGCTAGAGTTGACTCATTACAGGATCTGTGAATTGAGGATGATATTAGCAGGGAGGACCTTTCTCCCTGGATTACAGAAATTTCTCTCCTTCATACTAGAGTTTCAAATGGCATTATTAGCACTGATTTGCGTTCACATGATCCATCTTAATGGCTTCTCACTATGTACACACTTAGGATGACATTATCCAGTACATCCTTTGTCTAATTGGT
Organism: Physeter macrocephalus; assembly: GCF_002837175.3. Lineage (NCBI taxonomy): Eukaryota > Metazoa > Chordata > Mammalia > Artiodactyla > Physeteridae > Physeter > Physeter macrocephalus. Next base: position 40,399,946 of record NC_041234.1, on the reverse strand, counting down.
GGGGAATTTTTTTTTTTAGTATGGAGTCACCCAGCTCAGAGATAACCTTAAATCTGGCTGGTGCCTGACCCAGGTGATTTCCTCCATATTCAAGTAGGTCACCCTGTAGGTCTCTCTTAGAATCCTCAAATTGAAAACAACCATGAGGGTCATATAGTCTATCCCCCAGCCTCCATGCAGGACTATAATTAAATTATCCTGGACTTTGGTGAACCTGGCGGGCATCTGTCAGCAAAGCCTAAACTACTTCCTTGTTTAAAGCTGTTAGCCCTTATGTTGTAGTCTAAGCCAATTTCTTGAAACATGTTGCTTTTTGCACTAGGCAGATGATATTTAAGAGCTGGCACCAGTAGAAGTCACTCTGAATTGTTCCCTTCATGATGGAGCTTTCCTTCCAAGGCCTTGCTGTTGATCCATAACATGAATTGGAAATTTGGTTGGCTGCCTGAGTTTAAGACTGTGATCTGAGGCCTAGGGTCTGTTTTTCTCTGTGTAGCTAACCCCTAGGTTCATTTAGGGATCAGTATGGGCCTCCCTGGTACCATGTCTACACTATCTTGGTGATCTTGATGACTTGAGGAGAGGAAGACCATGACTGATTGAGTGCTTGGAGATAAGGTCTGTTTCTGAGGCTCTTTGGGAAGTATGAAATTTTGGAAAATCATGATAATTGTGTATATATATATTTGTATATGTAAATATTTCTTTTTCTGTCATTATAGATGTAATTATGAGTCAGGGTAAACCTCTTATCTTTTTCTTCTTATTATTACTACTGCTGTTACTATCTCCTTACCAGTATTTACTAATCTTTGAACAAAAGTGACTGTCCAGCACTCAGCAAAGCTACATCCTTGAGCCAGGTAGACAAGGGCTGAGGGTATCTGGCATCTCGAGAGGCCTCCTCCCAGGAACCTTGGCCTGCTTATTAGAGAGTCACCATAAAAACCATACTCAGGTGCCCATGGGTCTCTTTTTTGGTTTTCAGAAGTGAGTCTTCTCTGAAGAACTTGATTTGGGAATGCCTTAGTGCTGAATGAGAGAATTGACATTTTTTGCTTTAATTCTGTTCCCAGAATGGGTTTGGTCCCTCAGATTAACTCAGGGTGGTCATTTCTGGAGGACATGAAGACTGGTTGCCAATCTCTAGGATATGAGCCACAAGGCAAAGGGTCTGAGGGCTCAGGCCTTGTATGTACCATTCCTGTTAGAGATCCAGCCAGCAATGGAGTCTGATACCTCCTGGCCTAAATACAAATAGGTACCATTGCCTTTCAGAGACATTTTCTCTTCTACAATAGGACAGGGACAAAGCAAAGTAGGCCAGGGCCTTAAGCAAGAAACCCGACTCCCTCACTGAGAATGGTATTCTCTGAGTATGGTGGACTGGACTGATCAGTTGAGCATGTCGTTACTTAGGTTAGGGGACCTAAAACTATCCTCCCCTTGCCTTGACTAGGATTAGAACTCAGATCCAGTGAGATCTGAGTTGCAAGGTGACCTTTATTGAGCCTTTTGCCTTAGAGGAGTGAAAGAGTAGGTGAATGATGCTAAGAGGGCAGGAGAGGCATATGAATAGGGAGCTTTGGCCAGAAATTTTTCCAGCCTTTTAAGATTGGGCGACACTTCTCTATTGGAAATGTGCTATGTAGGTGTATCAAAGATCAGTTTGTGTGTGTTGAACAGGAGGAATTCTCTGTGGAGGAATAGGGAATGATAGGGCTCCTTGGGGATAGAGAGAGGAAACACTTGAGAGATTACCACACAAGAAGAACACAGTGAAGGTAGCAGGAGCATTGGGCTGGGAAGTCAGAGATCTGAGTTTAAGGGCCAGCTCTGCTGCTTATTCTCTTGGGGATGTCAGGCAGGGACCTTTCTTTTCTGGGCCTCGGTCTCAACTAACAATTCAGGGAGTTGGACCAGGTGGTTTCTAAAGGCCCTGTCTGCATCAGTTTGAGCTTCTTCCATGATTCTATAACCAAGATCATCTGTGTTTAAGTGCCTGCATCCAGTTAGAATAGTATATCAAATTGGTTTGATGGAGCTTTCCAGTGGAGAAGAAAGGATTTGGCTTTGCAGTACAGCTATTGAGTAGAGGGTGGTAACACCCCATCCCCAGGAGGTAAGGCTGTTTCTGTGAGGCACCAGCCAGTGGATACCACCAGAAGATGACACAAGGTTGTGTGAAGAAGCAGTTCAGCTCAGAAGCTGTGTCCTCCTGTCCTTTGAGCAGCTACACTCTAAATCAAGAGACAGTTTGTTTTCGACCTCTACAGAGCTACCTGTGTCAATTGAGTAGGGAGACTCCTGAGGTGTAAATATCCAGGCCCCAGGCTCATCTCCTTAAATATGTCTCTCCCACTATTTCTCTGAAGCCAGGATGCTCTTTATTCGGAATCAGAGCCTTTCATTTTATTTTAGTTTTTTAAATTTTTAAATTTTTTATTGGAGTATAATTGATTTATGATGTTGTGTTAGTTTCAGGTGTACAGCAAAGTGAATCAGTTATACATATACATATATCTACTCTTTTTTTTTTTAGATTATTTTCCCATATAGGCCATTACAGAGTACTGAATAGAGTTCCCTGTGCTATACTGCAGGTTCTTCTATTTTATATATAGTAGTGTGTATATGTCAATCCCAATCTCCCAATTTATCCCTCTCCCCTCATCCCCAGGTAACCATAAGTTTTCTACATCCATGACTACTTCTGTTTTGTAAATAAGTTCATTTGTACCCCTTTTTTTAAGATTCCACATATAAGCAATATCATATGATATTTGTCTTTTTCTGTGTGACTTACTTCACTCAGTATGAGAATCTCTAGGTCAATCCATGTGGCTGCAAATGGCATTATTTTGTTCTTTTTTTATGGCTGAGTAGTATTGCACTGTATATATATACCACATCTTCTTTATCCATTCGTCTGTTGGTGGACATTTAGGTTGTTTCTGTATCCTGGCTAGTGTAAATAGTGCTGCAATGAACACTGGGGTGCATGAATCTTTTTGAATTATGGTATATGCCCAGGAGTGGGATTTCTGGGTCATATGGTAGTTCTATTTTTAGTTTTTTAAGGAACCTCCCTACTGTTCTCCATAGTGGCTGTATCAATTTACATTCCCACCAACAGTGCAAGAAGGTTCCCTTTTCTCCACACTCTCTCCAGCATTTATTGTTTGTAGATTTTTGGATGATGGCCATTCTTACTGGTGTGAGGTAGTACCTCATTGTAGTTTTGATTTGCATTTCTCTAATAATTAGCGATGTTGAGCATCTTTTCATATGCTTTTTGGCCATCTGTATGTCTTCTTTAGAGAAATGTCTATTTAGATCTTCCACCCATTTTTTGACTGGGTTATTTGTTTTTTGATATTGAGCTGCATGAGCTGTTTGTATATTTTGGAGATTAATCCAATATCAAAAAACAAATAACCCGATTAATCACCTTTCATTTTATAATTACAACTTTGCTTTAGGATCCAGACTCCAGAGAAGAGAGGAGAAGGCCTCAGCCTATTCATACTGAAGTGTTAATGATTGATATCAAACTTTTGCCTGAGAATGATTTGGAGGAGAGAAGGGACCATGAAGGAAGCAAGGAAATGAAGTAAGCGAAACCAAAAACCAAAAACAAACAAACAAACAAAAAAACGGTAGATGGGGGAAAAAGGTGGAAAGAAACACAAAATACCATGGAAAGGGAGAGCTGCAAACACACGTACTTAGCACCTCCATTTGCTTGGAGCTAGCTGGTCCTCTACAGGGACTTCATGCCCCTTAGGAAGTATTTTGAATTCTAGGGGACTGGCCTGAGAATCAGATAGAACTGACTTCATATCTTATATCCAAGTACTTGTGAGCAGTGTGATCTTTAAAATAATTTCTTCATATCTTCGTACCTTTTATTTTTCTCACCTGTAAAACGGGGCAGTGAGCCCTGATATTCCTTAAATATCGGACCCTGATATTTGAATAGCATGCTACAGTTTGATATGGCACAGTTTGCCGTCTCTCATATAGAGAGTTCTAAGGCTAGTAGAGCAGGGCAGAGAGGTTATAGCTAATAACCAGAGCAAAGAGAGACTGTCTTCTCCAGAGACCCAAGTCACTCAGAGTAGTACCTAAAGCCTGAGCTTCTTGGGCTCACAATCCAGTGCCTTCTGCATTCCCCATGACCATTGTGGGGCTCAAAAGAGCTAGTTCATGTGAAAGGACTTTATCAACTCTGAAGTCTATGCCCCCATGAGAGATTAGACTTGCTTTTACCCTGAGGGAAGCTTGAAGATTGCGTTGGCTTTCTTGAAGGAGAGAGACCACAAGTAAGGCAGAGGGTCATATCAGTGAAGAAGGAAGCTACCGAGCAAAGGAATGCCCCTGGTACTGTCAAGCCCACCTGCTCATGATAGCTTGGCCCTAGCAGTTCTCTTTTGGCTCTTATTTGTCCTCCAGTTCCAAGATGACAGGATTCTTAGATCCTACTTACTGATGGCAAGTTTCCGGACTGGCCTAGGGCCAAAGTACCCCCGGCTAAGAACCAGGTTTGTTGGCAATATTATCTAGGCTGCTAGTCTCCAGACCTCTTTATGACTCTGCAAGGGCCAGCCTCTCCCTTACTTTACCTCTTCAGAGGGATCTGGAAACATCTTAGAGTAGCTGTGAAATCTCCAAGTATACCAAGTTTGGCTTTAGAGTGTACCTGTTTCTCTCTTATCTTCCCTTCTCTTACTTGGTCTTACCAGTCTTCAGTTATTGAAACAACTTGTTCTCCAGAGCAGTGCATCTGGTCAGGTGAGCTGCTGTCCCAAGTAAGTACCAAACTCAGGTGCAGGCTGGGTTGGGACCACAGTATGCCAGGACAAGGGTGAGCACTGAATCTCTGCCAGCCTCAAAGAGCTAGAATTCTAACCCCTGGGCAGCACTTACTGGTTCAAGATGGGGCTGCCTCCCTTAGGTTCTTGCATTGACTGACTGAACTCAGAACACTCAATAGTCATGAGATGCCATCCAATGGAGTTATATAACATAGGGACAACTGAGCAAACCATTCTCTTCCCTTTGGACTTTATTATTTTTCCAAGAGCTTCACTTCTAGCCTCCATTTCTCTTTCTTGATTGGGGCAGATTGGAGACTATTCCCTGCCTCTTTCCCCTACCCCATCCACAAATACAACCCTCCAGCTTTGGAACAGAAACAACTAGAGCTGACAGGCAGATTCACTTAGATTAATTTCTGTTTCCTCACATAAGACATTGGACTGACATGGCTGTCTTTGGATGAAGTATTAAGGCATTGAGAGGAAAGCTGGAGGTAGGATTTTTTATATAACAGAACATCTAAAGTGGCACATCTAAGGTGCTTTCCCCTTGATCCTTCTGTAGGGATGGTGCTGGAGAAGGCAAAACCAAAGCCTATCATAATTTCAGGTGACTTCCTTAAAGGTGAAAGGAAGGCCTGTTCTACCTCATAAATGACGAGTTTTCTTGTTTCACTTTGCTTTTTTCCCCTCTTTGCTGGTAGAAGACACAATTATACCAGGAGAAATCCATTTGAGGTGGTGGGGGCCTGGAGTTTTTTGTTAAAAATAGTTGAAGAAGACATTTGGGGTAACTAACTTTCCTACCTCTCCTTTCCTTCCACCACCACCACTTCACAACCACCCACCCCACCACCCACCCACTGCCCCCTGCCCAGCAGCAGAAGACCTAGAAGATGAAATTGCCCCTAAACAGTAAAATAACTTCATCAGCTTTCTATGCTAAATACAAGATAGGAACTGAATAATGACAGGGACAGAGGGTGGGGGATGGAGGAGTAGAGTGAGCCCACGGGGGAGGGAAGAGGAGGGAAGGAGAGGGAAGGGATGGAAAGGGAAAGAGGGAAAGAAAATCTGGAAGTATTTTCATCACTCTCAGCATTACTGCTATTACAACCGAGTGTTTTTCGAGCCCCTCCTTACTACCAGACTCTCCACAGTTCTAGCAAAGCTCAATTAAAAATAATATTTCCCCAGCCTAGAATCACATCCTCTCATTACTTTTACTAACTATAAACAGATGTGATAATGAAGAAACCTGTTTTTTATGATAATTCCTTTCATTAGTTAAGGACTTTCTTTAAACCTTTATGAAATCACTTGACATATCCTGTGTCACAAAAGCCTCTCATCATTAGCCCTTCTCATCCCCATTGCAGACAGGAGATGAGGGAACTGAGGCTCCAAGATGGGACATGACCTATCAGGTTCTGTAGCAAGTTAAAGTCTCAGAGCAGAACCAGATCTCTAAATTAGCCCTTCAGGTTGTTAGCTCAATGTTGTTTCTGTGACACCACATTGCCTACTAGGAATTTTTGCTCTGTTTGAAGATGCTTGTAAACAGGATTTTCTTTTAAACAGCATAAATATTCTCCCTGAATCTCACTTGTACTAATAATATGTCTTATGAGCCTTTTATTTGCTAACATGGATCATCAATGAAAAGCCTTCAGCATCAGTATGTTATCAGTGTACTGTTCTTATTAAGGCTCTAAGAGTCATTCTCTGTGACCCTTGGTCCATGGGCCCTGGGCCCTGCATAAGGAAGGTCATTCTGGCTTAAGTTTGTGTTTGATTGGACTTTGTTGGATTGGATCCAGCCAAAAGGCCTGGGTTTGTTGATTCTTCTTAAAATGACCTGTGAGCAGTTGTTGTTGACTCACATAGCCAGGAAATTTTAGGTCTTGGGGAGATTTTAAAAGTCATCTAGTTCAGCTTCCTTGCTGATGTTTGAATGTGCCTAAAATATCCCTGCTTCCCAAGTGGTCATTCAGTCTCTGCTTTTATACCTCCACTGTTAGGTGGCTTCCTACATCTTTAGACCACTGGTTGTAGTTCAGAACAGTTCTGAGAGAGTTTGTCCTTAGGTTGAACTGAAATCTGTCTTGCTAGAACTCCTACTCATGAGAAGGTATAAGTGGCTAAGAACACTAGCTCTGCAGATACTCGTTTTGGATTAAAATCATAGCCTTCCCATTTATTAACAATAATGTAGTTATGGGCAAGTCACATGTACTTTCTGTGTTTCAGTGACCTCATCTGTAATTTGATGATATAATAGTACCTACCTCATTAAGTTGTTGTGAGAACTAAACAGAATTATGTAAGAAAAGTACTGATAGTAGGTTCTGACACATTAGGAAGTACTCAGTAATAATATTCATGATATTAGTAGCAAACTTTCAGTATTAATAGTAGAAGTATTGTCCTTGTTATACACCCCCATCCCCTGGGAATACACTGGCCCTCTACTCTATCTGCAGCCTTTCAGAGTTCTGAAGCATGATATGAGGTCTGCTAAGCCTCTATTGTTCTCCAGGCCTCTGGGCTTTCATCCTGTCCCCTGCATCAGCTTCCTGCTACTCCTAAGTGTATCTAGCTACACTGAGACCATTTGGGAACTCAGGGCTCTGTTCCACCCCATTCAGCCACTTGTGTGAGGACATGGGCTACATTGAAGCCTGGACATGCTGATACTGCCAGACTCTCAAAGCTGACTAATGAGCCTGCCAAATATGTAACTATACTTTCTTGGCTGCTCTGCCTTCTACCAATAGGCATAATAATGTTACTGGGGCTGTACATCAGCAGTTAAACCTCATTTATTAGAGAATAAATAGTGGAACACTTTGCTATACATCTTGTACGATGTATTACAGAAAAGAACCATAATATTAGACCTGTAAATTCTGCCCATTAGTCCAGCTCTTTAGTTGTTTTGATAAGCTTATTAAGGTAGGAGCTTGGGCCTGAGGCCCATGTGTGAAGTAGAATCATGCCCATGTTCAGTTACATATTAGGTAAGCATAACTTACTGTTATGAGCACAGTTAATAATGGTGTTACATTTGAGACAGGGCCGGCAGTATCCCTGAAGTTGCAGTACGGTCAGATAAACTTAAACTGAGGCCAGGTCCTAGAAGTTCACCTTCTCATGTGTGTTGGGATTGGCTGAGGGTGTGAGATGAGTGAGGACCCTTCCAACTGTACACACTAGGGGAAAGTACAGCCCAGTAGGGAGAGTGCAGTGTCAGTAGGCTGCAGACAGAGGGTGGCTTTGTTGCCATGGCAAGTGGTTGGTATTAGTGGGTCCAGCATAGAGTTGTTGGCTGTGCTCCAGTAAGGTGACTGGGAATCCAGAGGCAGGCAGTGTGCAATGAACTAATAATGGTTTTCTCATCTGTAGAATGAAGTGCTTAGTTATAAATTCATTCCTCCAACGGATGATCATCAAGTAGCTACTGAGGAGGTACAGAATTACTTTAGACCTGGAGCCCATCCTACAAGAGTGTGACAGTAGATATGAAAACTTATACAGGAGGAAAATGACTTGCTTAAGTTCCGTGACCTTAGTCAAGTCCTTTCTCTTTCCCAGGTCTCAGTTTTCTCCCCTAGAAGATGGAGAGGTTAGACTAGATAAACTCCAAGAACCTTCTAATCAATACTCTATATTTTTTAATATTGACGTAAAATACACATAACCATTTTAAAGTGTACATAAAATACCATTTTAAAGTGTACAGCTCAGTGCATTTAGGATGCTGTAAAACCATCACCACTATCTAGTTCCAGAACTTTTTCATCACCCCCAAAAGAAACCCATACCCATTAGCAGTCATTCCCATTCCTCCCTCGCCACAGCCCCTGGACTCTATAACATTTGTACACAGGTCAACCGGTGAAAGGCAGAGGATTGTTAAGGAAGGGATGTGGTTCAGTAGTTCAGTAGTAGGAAGGAAGAGGCATATGAGTAGCCACAGGAGAATACTTCAGCCTGGATAGGAACTAGAAGAGGTTAGAAATACAAGGCAGATATTGCAGGAGAACGCTAAACAAGGAGCAGGCCAGATTTGGGGCACTGGTACAGTTCTACAGGATTAGATAATGAGTGAGACCCTACCGGTAAAGTTGCAAGTGGTATAGCCTAGACAACATAACATGTCTGACTCCAAAGCTAGTATTTTGCCAGGTCACCACCCTGAAATAGCTTTTCTGAATGTCTATCAAATATTGTGACCTTTCTGGGAGATGAGTAGATTTCAGAGAAGAGTGAACTTCTAAAGGTTCTGGCAGAGTCAGTTAATATCTATACATCTACACATTACTTGTTGGTTATTCATCCGCCTCCCTCCCCATCCCCAGGGCACAGGGCCCTGCACACAATAGTTGAGAAGTAAATTCTGGGTGATTTGATTTAACTGACCCAAGTATTCCTTTTGTGGCTATTTGACTAATACAAACCTAATTTCTGTCAAGGTCTAAGCAGGTGATGAGCCCATGAAAATAAACACAAGGAGAAGACTTAGGGGTAGAGTGGAAGTATAGTTGGTGTCAGAGGCATCTAGGTTTTTCTGGTAACAGTTATACTATTAAATACAGATTTGAATATATACATATTGAATATTATACTATTTAAATTATTTAAAACATTTAAGAGTATCCACTTAATTTGACTTGAAAATTTTAAACATTTTTAAAAAAATTATTTTTGACAAATAAAAATTGTATATATTTAAGGTGTACAACATGATGTTCTGATATATGTAGACATTGTGAAGTGACTATTACCTATAGTTAACTCTTTTTTTTTCTGGTAAGAACACTTGAGATCTACTCTCAGCAAATCTGTGAGAGTATATATATATCACATTTTCTTTATCCATTCATCAATCGACTGACATTTATATTGTTTCCATATCTTGGTTACTTTGACTAAAGCTGTATTGAACATGGAACTGCAGATTTCTCTTTGAGATAGGGATTTTGTATCCCTTGGAAATATACCCAGAAGTTCTATTCTTAATTTTCTGAGTTACTGCAAATCTGTTTTCCATAATGACTGTGCCAATTTACATTCCCACCAAAAGGGCTCCCTTTTCTCCACATCCTTACCAACACTTGTTATCTTTTGACTTTTTGGTAATAGCTTTCCTAACATGTGTGAGGTGATATCTTGTCGTGGTATTGATTTTCACTTCCCTGATGATTAGTGATGTTGAGCATCTTTTCTTATACCTGTTGACCATTTGTATGTTTTCTTTGGAAAAATATCTATTCCCATTCTATGCCCATTTTAAAATCAGGCTATTTGTGGTTTTGCCTTTGAGTTGTATTGAGTTACTTATATATGTTGGATATTAACCCATTATGAGATATATTTTCTCCCATTACATAGGTTACCTTTTTATTTTATTGATTGTTTCCTTTGCTGTATAGAAAGTTTTTAGTTTGATTTAGTCCCACTTGTTTATTTTTGCTTTTGTTACCTGTGTCTTTAGTGTAAATTCCAAGCTGGGATGAAGTGAGAGAGTGGCATGGACATATATACACTACCAAATGTAAAATAGATAGCTAGTGGGAAGCAGCCACATAGCACAGGGAGATCAGCTCAAAGCAACTGACACTAAAAACACAGGTGCTTTGTGACCACCTGGAGGGGTGGGATAGGGAGGGTGGGAGGGAGAAGCAAGAGGGAGGAGATATTGGGGATATATGTATATGTATACCTGATTCACTTTGTTATAAAGCAGAAACTAACACACCATTGTAAAGCAATTATACTCCAGTAAACATGTTTAAAAAATAAATAAAATAGAATAATTAGAAAAATAATTCCAAAATATCATCGCCAAGACCAGTGTCAAGGAGATGTCCCCCTATGTTTTCACCTAGGAGTTTCATGGTTTAGGTCTTATGTTTAATTCTTTAATCTATTTTGAGATGATTTTTGTATACAATGTAAGATAAGAGTCCAGTTTCTTTCTTTCTTTTTTTTTTTACAATGTTAGTATATTTATTTAAAATAAGTGGCAGAAAGAAATATATTATACCAACTGTACCGTTAATTATAAAATGATGTAAAAAATAGAACATGGAGAATACAATGTGTTTAATTTTCAAAGATTAACTTATCTCATTACACAATTCTAGGGTAGGACAGAGGACACGTTGCTGAGGCTCCTGGTTCATTGTAACAATTGCCCTGTTCAGTCTTCCCTTCTCTTCTTCGCTTCTCCAAGTCAGTTTGTCTATGAGAACCGGTGAAGGCACAGAACTTCACTAGCTTGCGGCAGTCTCTGAAACAAAATGCAAACCTTCTGTGAATGAGTCATTTTGAATAATTTGTTTTATGATTTTTTTCTAACTCTTAAAACAAAGGCACTTAAAATCATAGGCATTTTTGTCATATACTTTTGAAATTTATTCTATACCTTCCTGTATGTATAAAGAGAGCACATTGAAAACCATTTAAACTGTCATTGATGATTCAGTCAGAATTTAAATTATTGTCTTGTGATCTAATACAGTAATGCCCCCAGAGCATACTGAGTTATGTAAGGCTGTTTGCCATTATGTTAAATCACCTTACACTGTACTGTATTTGTAGTTCTTATGTTTTGATTTTGTGGATATTTTTTGTATTTTCCTCTGATACCTGGCTGGCATATTTTACTGCTCTCCCTGAAACTGTTACTCTGTATTTCAATTTAATTTAATTCAATCAAGTTTTATGTTTTTTTACAGTTTAAAAATTTAATTTAATTTTACTCTGCTTCTATTCTACTGGAAACCCAGAAAAAGCTGTTAGGAATTCACGGAAAACAAGATTCCATAGCTGCGAATAAGAACCTGAGTATATTTAGTGCTTGAGCCTTTTTTCATATATTGTGTGACATGAGTTATGACTCTTCAAAAGTTTTCTTGTTCATACTCCATATACTTTGTCTGGATATCTATAATATATGTTTGGAAAATTACTGAATGCCAGGTAGGTGAGTTGTTATGTTACTGAGGGACAAATTTTAAATATATTAATATATTAAATATTAATCGAACCTTACAAAGATACCTTCAATAATTTTATTCATAAAACTTCTAATGGCTGTTCTGGGGTTTTGTATGCATTTTAGAAGGTAGTAGATATCTATCAAAGCTCCCCTCCTGCATTAAAAATAATAATTAAAAATATTAATAATTTGGATGCAAAAAAATCTGAGGAAACCTAATATCTAAGGTAATATGTGATATAAAATATATAAATCTAAATTTTTTTAACATTTTATTGGAGTATAATTGCTTTACAATGGTGGGTTAGTGTCTGCTTTACAACAAAGTGAATCAGTGATACATATACATATGTTCCCATATCTCTTCCCTCTTGTGTCTCCCTCCCTCCCACACCTCTAGGTGGTCACAGACCACCTAGCTGATCTCCCTGTGCCATGCAGCTGCTTCGCACTAGCTATCAACCCGACGTTTGGTAGTGTATATGTGTCCATGCCACTCTATCACTTTGTCACAGCTTACCCTTCCCCCTCCCCATATCCTCAAGTCCATGCTCTAGTAGGTCTGTGTCTTTATTCCCATCCTACCCCTAGGCTCTTCATGACATTTTTTTTCTTAGAATCCATATATATGTGTTAGCATATGGTATTTGTTTTTCTCTTTCTGACTTACTTCACTCTGTATGACAGACTGCTAGTTCTATTTGTAGTTTTTTAAGGAACCTCGATACTGTTCTCCATAGTGGCTGTATCACTTTACAATCCCACCAGCAGTGCAAGAGGCTTCCCTTTTCTCCACACCCTCTCCAGCATTTATTGTTTCTAGATTTTTTGATGATGGCCATTCTGACCGTTTTGAGAGCATATCTCATTGTAGTTTTGATTTGCATTTCTCTAATGATTAATGATGTTGAGCATTCTTTCATGTGTTTGTTGGCAATCTGTATATCTTCTTTGGAGAAATGTCTATTTAGTTCTTCTGCCCATTTTTGGATTGGGTTATTTGTTTTTTTGTTATTGAGCTGCATGAGCTGCTTGTAAACTTTCGAGATTAATCCTTTGTCAGGTGCTTCATTTGCAAATATTTTCTACCATTCTGAGGGTCGTCTTTTCATATTGTTTATGGTTTCCTTTGCTGTGCAAAAGCTTTTAAGTTTCATTAGGTCCCATTTGTTTATTTTTGTTTTTATTTCCATTTCTCTAGGAGATGGGTCAAAAAGGATCTTGCTGTGATTTATGTCATAGAGTGTTCTGCCTATGTTTTCCTCTAAGAGTTTGATAGTGTCTGGCCTTACATTTAGGTCTTTAACCCATTTTGAGTTTATTCTTGTGTGTGGGGTTAGGGAGTGTTCTAATTTCCTACTTTTACATGTAGCTGTCCAGTTTTCCCAGCACCACTTATTGAAGAGGCTGTCTTTTCTCCACTGTATATCCTTCCCTCCTTTATCAAAGATAAGGTGACCATATGTGTGTGGGTTTATCTCTGGGCTTTCTATCCTGTTCCATTGATCTATATTTCTGTTTTTGTGCCAGTACCATACTGTCTTGATTACTGTAACCTTGTAGTATAATCGGAAGTCAGGGAGCCTGATTCCTCCAGCTCCATTTTTCGTTCTCAAGATTGCTTTGGCTATTCGGGGTCTTTTGTGTTTCCATACAAATTGTGAAATTTTTTCTTCTAGTTCTGTAAAAAATGCCAGTGGTAGTTTGATAGGGATTGCATTGAATCTGTAGATTGCTTTGGGTAGTAGAGTCATTTTCACAATGTTGATTCTTCCAATCCAAGAACATGGTATATCTCTCCACCTATTTGTATCATCTTTAATTTCTTTCATCAGTGTCTTATAATTTTCTGCATACAGGTCTTTTGTCTCCTTAAGTAGGTTTATTCCTAGATATTTTATTCTTTTTGTTGCAATGGTAAATGGGAGTGTTTTCTTAATTTCACTCTCAGATTTTTCATCATTAGTGTATAAGAATGCCAGAGATTTCTGTGCATTAATTTTGTATCCTGCTACTTTACCAAATTCATTGATTAGCTCTAGTAGTTTCCTGGTAGCCTCCTTAGGATTCTCTATGTATAGTATCATGTCATCTGCAAACAGTGACAGCTTTACTTCTTCTTTTCCTATTTGGATTCCTTTTATTTCTTTTTCTTCTCTGATTGCTGTGGCTAGAACTTCCAAAACTATGTTGAATAAGAGTGGTGAGAGTGGGCAACCTTGTCTTGTTCCTGATCTTAGTGGAAATGCTTTCAGTTTTTCACCATTGAGAACAATGCTGGCTGTAG
>NC_041234.1:40380922-40381483 GCF_002837175.3 Physeter macrocephalus | reverse complement strand
TATTTTCTCCCGTTCTGAGGGTTGTCTTTTGGTCTTGTTTATGGTTTCCTTTGCTGTGCAAAAGCTTTTAAGTTTCATTAGGTCCCATTTGTTTATTTTTGTTTTTATTTCCATTTATCTGGGAGGTGGGTCAAAAAGGATCTTGCTGTGACTTATGTCATAGAGTGTTCTGCCTATGTTTTTCTCTATGAGTTTTATATTCTCTGGCCTTATATTTAGGTCTTTAATCCATTTTGAATTTATTTTTGTGTATGGTGTTAGGGAGTGTTCTAATTTCACACTTTTATATGTAGCTGTCCAGTTTTCCCAGCACCACTTATTGAAGAGGCTGTCTTTTCTCCACTGTATATTCTTGCCTCCTTTATCAAAGATAAGGTCACCATATGTACGTGGGTTTATCTCTGGGCTTTCTATCCTGTTCCATTGATCTATATTTCTGTTTTTGTGCCAGTACCATACTGTCTTGATTACTGTAGCTTTGTAGTATAGTCTGAAATCAGGGAGCCTGATTCCTCCAGCTCCATTTTTCGTTCTCAAGATTGCTTTGGCTATTCGGAGTCT
>NC_041234.1:40358021-40380577 GCF_002837175.3 Physeter macrocephalus | reverse complement strand
TAGTCTCCTTAGGTAGGTTTATTCCTAGATATTTTATTCTTTTTGTTGCAATGGTAAATGGGAGTGTTTTCTTAATTTCACTCTCCGATTTTTCATCATTAGTGTATAAGAATGCCAGAGATTTCTGTGCATTAATTTTGTATCCTGCTACTTTACCAAATTCATTGATTAGCTCTAGTACTTTCCTGGTAGCATCTTTAGGATTCTCTATGTATAGTATCATGTCATCTGTAAACAGTGACAGCTTTCCTTCTTCTTTTCCGATTTGGATTCCTTTTGTTCCTTTTTCTTCTCTGATTGCTGTGGCTAGAACTCCCAAAACTATGTTGAATAAGAATGGTGAGATTTGGCAACCTTGTCTTGTTCCTGATCTTAGTGGAAATGGTATCATTTTTTCACCATTGAGGACGATGTTGGCAGTGTTTTTGTCATATATGGCCTGTATTATGTTTAGGAAAATTCCCTGTGTGCCTACTTTCTGCAGGGTTTTTATCATAAATGGGTGTTGAATTTTGTTGAAACCTTTCTCTGCATCTGTTGAGATGATCATATCGTTTCTCTCCTTAAATTTGTTAATATGGTGTATCACATTGATTCATTTGTGTATAGTGAAGAATTCTTGCATTCCTGGAATAAACCCCACTTGATCATGGTGTATGATCCTTTTAATGTGCTGTTGGATTCTGTTTGCTAGTATTTTGTTGAGGATTTTTGCATCTATGTTCATCAGTGATATTGGCCTGTAGTTTTCTTTCTTTGTGACGTCTTTGTCTGGTTTTGGTATCAGGGTGATGGTGGCCTCACAGAATGAGTTTGGGAGTGTTCCTCCCTCTGCTATCTTTTGGAAGAGTTTGAGAAGGATAGGTGTTAGCTCTTCTCTAAATGTTTGATAGAATTCGCCTGTGAAGCCATCTGGTCCTGGGCTTTTGTTTGTTGGAAGATTTTTAATCACAGTTTCAATTTCAGTGCTTGTGATTGGTCTGTTCATATTTTCTATTTCTTCCTGGTTCAGTCTCGGCAGCTTGTGCATTTCTAAGAATTTGTCCATTTCTGCCAGGATGTCCATTTTATTGGCATACAGCTGCTTGTAGTAATCTCTAATAATCTTTTGTATTTCTGCAGTGTCAGTTGTTACATCTCCTTTTTCATTTCTAATTCTATTGATTTGAGTCTTCTCCCTTTTATTCTTGATGAGTCTGGCTAATGGTTTATCAATTTTATTTATCTTCTCAAACCTCAAAGAAACAGCTTTTAGTTTTATTGATCTTTGCTATCGTTTCCTTCATTTCTTTTTCATTTATTTCTGATCTGATATTTATGATTTCTTACCTTCTGCTAAATATGGGTTTCTTTTTTTCTTCTTTCTCTAATTGCTTTAGGTGCAAGGTTAGGCTGTTTATTTGAAGTGTTTCCTGTTTCTTAATGTAGGATTGTATTGCTAAAAACTTCCCTCTTAGAACTGCTTTTGCTGCTTTTCCTGTAATTGATATCTAGTCTCATAGCATTGTGGTCAGAAAAGATACTTGATACAATTTCAATTTTCTTAAATTTACCAAGGCTAGATTTGTGACTCAAGATATGATCTATCCTGGAGAATGATCCATGAGCACGTGAGAAAAATGTGTATTCTGTTGTTTTTGGATGGATTGTCCTATAAATATCAATTAAGTGCATCTTGTTTAAGATATCATTTAAAGCTTGTGTTTCCTTATTTATTTTCATTTTGGATGATTTGTCCATTGGTGAAAGTGGGGTGTTAAATCCACTACTATGATTGTGTTCCTGTCGATTTCCCATTTTATGGCTGTTAGTATTTGCCTTATGTAATTGAGGGCTCCTATGTTGGGTGCATAAATGTTTACAATTGTTATATCTTCTTCTTTGATTGATCCCTTTATCATTATGTAGTGTCCTTCTTTGTCTCTTGCAATCATCTTTATTTTAAGGTCTATTTTGTCTGATAGAGAATTGCCACTCCAGCTTTCTTCTGATTTCCATTTGCATGGAATATCTTTTCCCATATCCGCACTTTCAGTCTGTATGTGTTCCTAGGTCTGACGTGGGTCTCTTGTATACAGCATATGTATGGGTCTTGTTTTTTTATCCATTCAGCCAGTCTGTGTCTTTTGGTGGGCGCATTTAATCCATTTACATTTAAGGTAATTATCGATTTGTATGTTCCTATTCCCATTTTCTTAATTGTTTTGAGTTTGTTCTTGTAGGTCTTTTCCTTCTCTTGTGTTTCCTGCCTATAGAAGTTCCTTTAGCATTTGTTGTAAAGCTGGTTTGATGGTGCTGAACTCTCTCAGCTTTTGCTTGTCTGTAAAGGTTTTAATTTCTCCATCAAATCTGAATGAGATCCTTGCTGGGTAGAGTAATCTTGGTTTTAGGTTTTTCTCCTTTATCACTTTAATTATGTCCTGCCACTCCCTTCTGTCTTGCAGAGTTTCTGCTGAAAAATCAGCTGTTAACCTTATGGTGATTCCCTTGTGTGTTATTTGTTGTTTTTCCCTTGCTGCTTTTAATATGTTTTCGTGGTTTATAATTTTTGATAGTTTAACCTTATGGTGATTCCCTTGTGTGTTATTTGTTGTTTTTCCCTTGCTGCTTTTAATATGTTTTCGTTGTATATAATTTTTGATAGTTTGATTGATATGTGTCTTGGCGTGTTTCTCCTTGGATTTATCCTGTATGGGACTCTCTGTGCTTCCTGGACTTGATTAAGTATTTCCTTTCCCATATTAGGGAAGTTTTCATCTGTAATCTCTTCAAATATTTTCTCTGTCTCTTTCTTTTTCTCTTCTTCTTCTGGGACCCCTATAGTTCGAATGTTGTTGTGTTTAATGTTGTCCCAGAGGTCTCTGAGACTGTCCTCAGTTCTTTTCATTCTTTTTTCTTTATTCGGCTCTGCAGTAGTTATTTCCACTATTTTCTCTTCCAGGTCACTTATCCATTTTTCTGCCTCAGTTATTCTGCTATTGATCCCTTCTATAGTATTTTTAATTTCATTCATTTTGTTTTTCATCAGTGCTTGTTTCCTCTTAAGTTCTTCTAGTTCCTTGTTAAATGTTTCTTGCATTTTCTCTATTCTATTTCCAAGCTTTTGTATCATCTTTACTCATTTTTCTTAATTCTTTTTCAGGTAGACTGCCTATTTCCTCTTCATTTGTTACGTCTGGTGGGTTTTTACATTTTTCCTTCATCTGCTGTGTGTTTTTCTGTCTTTTCATTTTGCTTATCTTACTGTGTTTGTGGTCTTCTTTTCGCAGGCTGCAGGTTCGTAGTTCCCGTGGTTTTTGGTGACTGTCCCCAGTGGCTAACGTTGGTTCAGTGCGTTGTGTAGGTTTCGTGGTGAGGGGACTATTGCCTGTGTTCTGGTGGATGAGGCTGGATATTGTCTTTCTGGTGGGCAGGTCCACGTCTGGTGGTGTGTTTTGGGGTGTCTGTAGCGTTATTATGATTTTAGGCAGCCTCTCTGCTAATAGATGTGGCTGTGTTCCTGCATTGCTGGTTCTTTGGCATAGGGTGTCCAGCACTGTATCTTGCTGGTCATTGAGTGAAGCTGGGTCTTGGCATTGACATGGAGATCTCTGGGAGATTTTCGCCATTTGATATTACATGGAGCTGGGATGTCTCTTGTGGACCAGTGACCTGAAGTTGGCTCTCCCACCTCAGAGGCACAGCACTGACTCATGGCTGGAGCACCAAGAGCCTTTCATCCACACAGCTCAGAATAAAAGGGAGAAAAAAATACGAAAGAAAGAAAGAAAAAAAGAAAGAGAGAGAGAGACAGAGACAGAGAGAGAGAGAGAGCAAGAAAGAAAATAAAGTAGGATAAAATAAAGTTATTAAAATAAAAAATAATTATTAAGGAAAAAATTTTTTAAAGGAAAAAAATCCCAGACGTTCAGAACCCTCGGACAAATGGTGAACTCAAAGCTCTACAGACAAAATCTCACACAGAAGCATACACATACACACAGACAAAAAGAGAAAAAGGAGAAAAAAATAATATATCTTCCTCCCAAAGTCCACCTCCTCAATTTGGGATGATTCGTTATTTATTCAAGTATTCCACAGATGCAGGGTACATCAAGTTGATTGTGGAGCTTTAATCCGCTGCTTCTGAGGCTGCTGCGAGAAATTTCCCTTTCTCTTCTTTGTTCGCACAACTCCTGGGGTTCATCTTTGGATTTGGCTGTGCCTCTGTGTGTAGGTCGCCTGAGGGCATCTGCTTTTCACTCAGACAGGAGGAGGTTAAAGGAGCAGCTGATACGGTGGCTCTGGCTCACTCACTGGGAGGGGTACAGATGCGCGGCGAGTCTGCAGTGGCAGAGGCCGGCATGACGTTGCACCAGCCTGAGGCACACTGTGTGTTCTCCCGGGGAAGTTGTCTCTGGATCATGGGACCCTGGCAGTGGCAGGCTGCACAAGCTCCTGGGAGAGGAGGTGTGGACAGTGACCTGTGCTTGAACACAGCCTTCTTGGTGGCTGCAGCAGCAGCCTTAGCAAGTCATGCCCGTCTCTGGGGTCCACGCTGATAGCAGTGGCTTGTGCCCGTCTCTGCAGCTCCTTTAAGCGGCACGCTTAATCCCCTCTCCTCATGCACCAGGAAACAAAGAGGGAAGAAAAAGTCTCTTGCTTCTTCAGCAGCTCCAGACTTCTCCTGGACTCCCTCCCAGCTAGCCGTGGTGCACTAGCCCCTTCAGGCTGTGTGCACGCCACCAGTCCTCTCCCTGCGATGACTGAAGCACGAGACTCAGTTCACAACCCCTGCCTGTCCTGGTGGGTGAGCAGACAAGCCTCTCGGGCTGGTGAGTGCCGGTCGGCACCGATACTCTGTGCAGGAATATCTCCGCTTTGCCCTCTGCACCCCTGTTGCTACACTCTCCTCCATGGCTCTGAAGCTTCCTCGTCTGCCACCCACAGTCTCTGCCCGTGAATGGGGTTTCTAGTGTATGGAAACCGTTCCTCCTTCACAGCTCCCTCCCACTGGTGCAGGTCCAATCCCTATTCTTTTGTCTCTGTTTTTTCTTTTTTCTTTTGCCCTACCCAGGTACTTGGGGGAGTTGCTTGCCTTTTGGGTGGTCTGAGGTCTTCTGCCAGCGATCAGTGGGTGTTCTATAAGAGCAGTTCCACGTGTAGATGTATTTCTGATGTATATGTGGGGAGGAAGGTGATCTCCGCATCTTACTCTTCCGCCATCTTCTCTTGAACTCTCCAGTTTCTTTCTTTCACATTGCATATTCAGTTTTACCAGCACCTTTTATTTAAGAGACTATCCTTTCCCTGTTGTATATTCTTGGTACCTTTGTTGAAAATTAGTTAACAATATATGCATGGTTGATCTCTGAACCTTCCTGTTCCATTAATCCATGTGTCTGTTCTTTTTTGCCAGCACTGTACTCTTTTGATTAATATAGCTTTGTGTTACAGTTCAACGTCAGGGAGTGTGATGACTCCAGCATTTTTTTTCCTACTCAAGATTACTTTAGCTATGTGGGGTCTTTTGTGGTTATATGCAAATTTTAGGATTGTTTTTCTATTTCTGTAAAAAAAAGTCATTAGCATTTTTATAGGAATTTCATTGAATCTGTAGATTGCTTTGGGTAAACTGGACATTTTAGCAATATTAATTCCTGTAATCCATGAGGGAGCATGAGGTATCTTACCATTGATTTGTGTCTTCTTTGACTTCTTTCATCTATGTTTTATAGTTTTCAGTGTACAGATCTTTAACTTCAGTTACAGTTTTTCCTGAGTATTTTATTCTTACTGATGCTACTGTAAATGGAATTGTTTTCTTAATGTCTTTTTTAGCTAGGTTACTGTTAGTGTATAGAAATACATATAATTTTTGTTTGTTGATTTTGTATCCTCCATCTTTACTGAATTCCTTTATTAGTTTTAACAGTATTTTTGACAGTGTCTTTAGGGTTTTCTATGTATAAGATCCTGTCATCTGCAAACAGAGACTGGTTTACTTTTTTTTAAAACATCTTTATTAGAGTATAATTGCTTTACACTGGTGTGTCAGTTTCTGCTTTATAACAAAGTGAATCAGTTATACATATACATATGTCCCCATATCTCTTCCCTCTTGCATTTCCCTCCCTCCCACCCTCCCATCTCACCCCTCTAGGTTTACTTCTTCCTTTCCAATTTGGATGTCTTTAATTTCCTTTTCTTGCCTAATTGCCCTGGCTAGAGCTTCCAGTACTATATTGAATAAAAATGGTTAGAGTGGACACCTTTATATTCTCTCTGATCACAGAATAAAAGCTTTCAGATTTTCACCACTGAGTATTAGGTTAGCTATGGATTTGCCATGTATAACTTTTATTTGTCAAATGCTTGTTTCTGCATCTATTGAAATGATCCATTTTTTATCCTTCATTTTGTTAATGTAGTATATCACATGTATTGATTTGGGTATATTGAATCACCCCTGCATCTCAGGGATAAATATGACTTTTTCATGGTGTATAATCCTTTTAATGTACCATGGAATTCCTTTTTTTTTTTTTTTTAGTATTTTGTTGAAGATTTTTCCATCTGTGTTCATTGTGGATATTGACCTGTAATTTTCATTTGTTATAGTGTCCTTGTCTGATTTTGGTAGCAGAGTAATGCTGGCTTTGTAAAATGTGTTTGGAAGTGTTCCCTCTCTTCAACTTTTTGGAAGATTTTCAGAAGAGTTGGTATTTATTCTTTAAATGTTTGGTAGAATTCACCAGAGAAGCTATCTCATCCTTGACTTTTCTTTGTTGGGAGATTTTTGATTACTGATTCAGTCTCCTTACTCACTACTGGTTTGTTCAAATATTCTATTTATCCATGATTCAGTCTTGGTAGATTTTATGTTTCTAGGAATTTATCCATTTTCTCTAGGTTGTCCAGTTTGTTGGTTTATAATTGTCCACAGTGTACTCAGTGATTCTTTGTGTTTCTGTGGTATCTGTTGTAATGTCCCGTTTCATTTCTGATTTTATTTATATGAGTTTTCTCTTTTTTTCTTTAGCTAGAGCTAAAGGTTTGTCAATTTTATTTATCTTTTAGGAGACCAATTCTTAGTTTTATTGATCTTTTCCTTTTTCTTTCTAGTTTCTATTTCACTTATTTCTACTCTGATCTTTGTTATTTTCTTCCTTCTACTAACTTTGGGCTGAGATTGTTCTTCTTTTCCTAGTTCCTTGTGGTGTAAGTAAGATTATTTATTTGAGATCTTTCTTTTTTCTTAATGTAGACATTTATTTCTATAAAATTCCTTCTTGGAACTGCTTTTGCTGCATCCCATATGTTTTAGTATGTTGTATGCCAATTTTTGTTTGTTTCAAGTTTTTAAAAAAATTATTTCTCTTTTGACTTCTTCCTTGCTCCATTGATTATTCAGTAGCATGATGTTCAATCTCCACATACTTGTGAATTTTCCAGGTTTCCCTGCTACTGATTTCTAGTTTCATACCATTGTGGTTGGAAAATATACTTTATATGACTTCAGTCTACTTAAATTGGTTAAGACTTCTTTTGTGGCCTAACATATGGTCTATCCTGGAGAATGTTCCATGAGCACTTGAGAAGTATTTGTTTTCTGCTGCTGTTGGATAGAATGTTCTGTATATGTCTGTTAGATACATTTGGTCCAAAGTGTCATTCAGGTCCAATGTTTTCTTATTGGTTTTGTGTCCAGATGATCTATAAATTGTTGAAACTTGGATATTAAAGTCCCTTACTATTATTGTATTGCTACTGCTTCCTTCAGATTTGTTAATGTTTGCTTCATATACTTAGGTGCTCTGATGTGGGTGCATATATATTTACCATTGTTATCCCTCTTCATGATTTAACCCCTTTATGATTATATGATGACCTTCTTTATCTCTTATTACAGTTTGACTTAATATCAATTTGTTTGATATAGGTATATCTACTCCTTCTCTCTTTGGTTTCCATTTGCATGGAATATCTTTTTCCATATCTTCACTTTCGGCTTTTGTATATCCTTAAAGCTGAAGTGAACCTCTTGTAGGCAGCATACAGTCAGGTATTGTATTGTATTCATGCAGCCACTCTATGACTTTCAATTTGAGACTTTAGTCCATTTTCATTTAAAGTAGTTATTGATAGTACTTACTATTGACAACTTGTTAATTGGTTTCTTCATGTTTTATAGATTTTTTTCCCTTTCTTCCTCCTTGCTCTCTTCCTTAATTATTTGATGATTTTCTATACTGATATGCTTAGATTCCTTTCTTTTTATATTTTGGTTATCTACTATAGGTGTTGCTTTGTGGTTATCATGAGACTTAAACAAAACATCTTATTGTTATAACAGTCTATTTTAAGCTGATATCAACTTAAATTTGTCCACATACAATAGCTTAGCACATACCTTTTATGTTTTTGATGTCATGCTTTACATCTTCTTATACTGTGAATCCATTAACAAAATATTGTAGCTATAGTTACTTATAATTATTTTGTTGTTTAGCCTTTATACTAGAGTTAAATGATTTACACAGCACTGTATTACAATATTTGAATACTTAGTTTAACTATGTATTTACCTTTACCTGTGAGTTTTATACTTTCACATGATTTCATGTTACTAGTCAGCATTCTCTCTTTTTATTTATTTATTTTTTTTTTTGTGGTATGCGGGCCTCCCCCTGCTGTGGCCTCTCCCGTCGCGGAGCACAGGCTCCGGACGCGCAGGCCCAGCGGCCATGGCTCACGGGCCCAGCCGCTCCGCGGCACGTGGGATCCTCCCAGACCAGGGCGCGAACCCGGTTCCCCTGCATCGGCAGGCGGACGCGCAACCACCGCGCCACCAGGGAAGCCCAGCATTCTCTCTTTTTGACTTGAATAACTCCCTTTAGCATTTCTTATAAGACAGGTGTTGTGGTGATGAACTCCTTCCACTTTCCTTTTGTCTGGGAATGTCTTTATGTCTCCTTCAAATGTTTTTGATAGTTTGGCCAGGTAAAGTATTCTTGGTTGGCAGTATTTTTCTTTCAGTGTTTTGAGAACATCATCTTACTTACCTAATCTGCAAAGTTTCTGCTGAGAAATCCACTTATCCTTAAACTTATTGTTTTTTGCTTTTTTTTTGTGATGGGCTTCTTTTGCTCTTTCAAGATAATTTCTTTGTCTTTGATTTTTGACATATTTATTATAATGTGTGTCAGTGAAGTCTTACTTGGGTTCAACCTGTTTGGGGACCTTTGAGCTTTCATGTACCTGGATGTCCATATCTTTCCCCAGATTTAGAAGGTTTTCAGCTATTTATTTAAATAAGGTTTCTGCCAGAGACATCTAATTTTCTTTTCTTCCTCCACATCTTTCACACTCTTATTGTCAAATTTTTAATGAATGCAAATCTGATGGCTGTAACATATCATCTCATATCTCATTTTTCATATTTCTAAACAGATGGAGCATATTTTCATTTGTTTGTGAGCCATTCATAATTCCTCATTAGTGAAATGAGTGTTAAGTTTTTTCTACTTTTTCCTTTTGGGTTGTTGGTCTTTCTTTAATTATTTTTAAAGGCCTTTTTTTGCACATTTTGGAGAATAATCATTTGTGTAAACATCTCCTCCCAGTTGACACCTTGTCTTTTCACTTTATTTATGATAACCTTTTGGAGAGAAGTTCTTACTAAAAGTGGTCATATTATTAATTTCTTTCTTGTTTATGGTTTTTTGTTTCTTATTTAAGAAATTTTTTCTACTCCAAGTTTATATAGCCATTCCTCTAAATTGTTTTCTGAAAGTTTTTATAGTTTTGTTTTTAATTATAAATATTTAATCCCTTGGGAATTTATTAGGTATGGTGTGAAGAAAAGATCTGATTTTATTTTATTCCTTTTGTTGGACACATCTTTATTTTCTCAATAATTCAAAAAGCCAGATCTTTCATGAGTCATGTTCTCATATATATTTGAGTTTCTGGTACTTTCTAGTTAGCTTATCTATATTACTATAGTTTTATTATATGTTTGTAATTCATCTCACCTTGATTTTTTTCAGGTATGTATTAGCTATTCTTCTTCCTTTATTTATTTATACATTTTATAATGAGCTTCTTGGTGTTTCAAAATCCCTATTAAGATTTTTGTTTGGATAAATTTAGTCACTAGGTCAAGATAAGGGGAATTGACATTTTTACAATATTGAGACTATCCAAAAACATGGTTTACTCTCTATTTCAGTTGTAATATTTTTCAAAAAACTTAATAGTCTTCATCATAAAGGGCCTATGTATATTTTCTTAGATTTACTTTTAGGAATTATATGTTGTTTAAGATTATAAATGATATCTTTGTAAAATCATCTTTTTTTCCTATATGATATTTGCTAATTTACAGAAATGCAGTTAACTTTTACATATTGATTTGGCATCTACCAACTTTGCCAAAGGCATCTGGTTTTCTTGACTGGCAGGGAAACTATGTCATCTATAAAGGGCTTCCCTCCACCCCACCCCACCCCTATTCTGGCTTGAGCTTTCACCTTAGGAAGCAAGGGGAATCAACATTTTCAACCCAGATTAAATCTCCCTTTGGTAAGGACTGTTTAGAGTCTGGCTGTCAAGGAACTGGCATTTGGAATGTGAGAGATTTGTGGAATTTTTGAGGGCAATTACAAAAGCACCTCTGAAATCCCTTTCCTTTCTAGAAAGAAAAATTTTTCTCAGATGCCGGATTGCCTCGTGTTTCTAGGAGAAAATGGTACCAACTTAGAGGATAATAATAATAACAGCTAATGCTTGACACCTTGGCAGGAGCTGTTCTAAACGTTTTATGTGCATTACCTTATTTAATCTTCACAACAGTCCCATGAGGTAGATTGATATTATTCTCTGTATTTTATAGATGAGGAAACAGAGAATCAGAGAGGTTTAAGTAACTTATTCTACAATTACTCGTCAAGGCAGCTGTAGAGCCAGAACTTCAACCCAGATTCCCACATCTGTACCCTTCCGTACTGTCATAGATTGTCTCTCCTAACTTTGGCCTAAGAGTCTTGAGACCTTGCTTCAGTCCTGACTGCCACCTGTTCACTGTGAGGCATCACCCTCTCTGGCCTTGCATTTCTTTTTTTTTCTTTTAATTTTTATTGGAGTGTAGTAGATTTACAGTGTTGTATTAGTTTCAGGTGTACACCAAAGTCAATCATATATATATATGGATATATATATCCATTCCTTTTTCAGATTCTTTTCCCATATAGGTTATTACAGAGTATTGAGTAGAGTTCCCTGTGTTATACAGTATGGCCTTGGATTTCTGAAGTACAATGTGGGAATAATAAAGGCTGCTTTGTCTGCCTTACGGGCTGTTTTGAAGCCTAAATAAGAGAGTTTGTGGGAAGGCACTGTTCTTTCAGGGAAGCCAGGGACAAGAGAGGAATGATAGAAAAGAGTAAGGGAAGCCTTCTTGGACAGATGCTAGAGGGCAGCCATTAGAAGGATACAGAGGTAGAGGTGAGAATAAGTAGGATGTGTTGGAATGACTGGAAAGAGTGGCCTGACTGATATGATGGTTCTGTGTTGGGAAGGAATGGAACTCAGAGGGCCAGGCCCATTCTAACATGTTGATAGTTGGCCTTGAATGCTGATACAGGATATCTACACAGGTCTTGTCTCATATCTTTTCCTTTCCTTCTCCTTCTCTCCCCCTCCTCCTCCTTCCTTCTTTTTGTCTGATGTGTAGCCAGAATCTTCATTGCTCTGGTTGAAGCTTATTATTACTCAATGTGTCTATGTTGGAAAAGGAAAACAATTTGTTAGCAGCCTTCTTATAATGATCTTTCATGTAATTAGTGACAGTTATTAAATCTCTTTCCCCCTGAGAGGCAAAGGAATGGTTTCTGTGCTTGACTGTACATGCCATGCTGACTGGCTTTGTGCCAGGTAGGAGTGCTAAATGCTTCTTGGCATGCATGCTCAGGAATCTCTAAGGATACTTGATTTTCCTGGAAGCTGGGTCTGAGAATTCAGAACAGAAATGGGAATGTGTGTGCAAAAAGTGGGAGCTGTGCCTGCAGCAAACCAGGTTTCTTTTAGATCTCTACATCCACCTTTGCAACCACACATTTCCATTGCTTAACTATAGTGGTAGAGAAGGACGTTTTGTTATTATAGGAGGACTTTGTTATTATAGGAGACTTTATTTCCTCCAATCTAATTCCCTTGTCTATGTTTTGCCTTTTTTGCAGTGTTTGCTGGGCTATTTGACTGGTGCCTTCATAAAACAGAGGCAGATTAGAGGGTTCTGCTCATGATTAGAGTTATCTGAAAAAGGAAAGGGCTGCCTTGGGAGATAGTGATCTCCTCATGACTGGTTGTGTTTAAGCAGATGGGCTGGGAAATTGCCGGCAGCAGATGTTGTCAAGGGAGTTTATGTATTGATTAGGGGTCAGGGGGTGGTATGGACTGGCCAACCTTCCACTTCCTTTGTAACTCCTCTGATTTGACTGCTCTGAGATTCTATTATTTAATGTGACTGGCAGTAACCCTTCACTTTCTCAGAGGATGGCTCACTTTTCATCCCTCTCTGGCTGGCTAGATTTGGACTTTGGAAATATTGAAGTGACATTTAGACAATATTGCTTACCCATTTTCTTCTCGGAAATATCACACTGCTAGATCCAGGGGTAGGCTGGCTTCCTATGACACTGCTCGAACCTTTATAGAACTATTCACAGGTGCTAAGACATCATGCCAGGAACTGAGAGAACTATGGAATGGATGTGATAGCACCTCTTCTTTAAGAACTTCTAATCCATTTTGAGGGAAGGGCTACCAAAGATGCTGAAGAATGTGTACCAAGGGATGAGTGAACATCAGTTTAACATATGGAACAATGGTGAATCCAGTGTAGTGTGTATATATTTATATAAAGGCATTAAAAAAATCAGCAAGGATTACACATAAAAAACATAACCATGGTTTCCTCAGGAAAGGTGGAAATAACTAGGATGGGGAGTAGTCAAAGGGGAAATTTCACCATATCTAGACTGTCTTAACTTTTTATTTATTTTATAAAGATGCAAAACGTTAGCAATTTAAAGAATACAATTTAATATATATACACATAAATGTGTATATATATATGTGTGTATATATATATATATGTACACCATGTTTTGGTTTATCCATTTATCAGTTAATGAACATTTAGATTGTTTTCACTTTTTGGCTATTATGAATAATGCTACTATGAACATTTGCATATAAGTTTTTGTGTGAACATATGTCTTCAGTTCTCTTGAGTATGTACCTAGGAATAGAATTGCTAGATTATATGGTAACTATGTGTTTAACTTTTTGAGGAACTGCCAAAATGTTTTCCACAGTGGCTATACCATTTTATATTCCTACCAGCAGTATATGAAGGTTCTAATTTCTCCACATTCCCATCAATACATATTATTGTCCTTTCTTTTTTATTACAGCCATCCTAGTGGGTGTGAATTGGTATCTCATTGAGATTTTGATTTGTATTTCCCTGATAGCTAATGGTGTTGAGTATCTTTTTATGTGTTTATTGCCATTTATATATCTTCTTTGGAGAAATGTCTATTCAGATGCTTTGCCCATTTTTAAGTGGGTTATTTGCCTTTTTATTGTTGAGTTCTAGATATTCTGGATACTAGATCCTTACCAGATATAAGATATGCAAATATTTTCTCCTATTCTGTGGGGTTTTTCACTTTCTCTCTTTTTAAAAAAAATATTTTATTTATTTATTTTTGGCTGCATTGGGTCTTCATTGCTGTGTGCGGGCTTTCTCGAGTTGCAGCGAGTGGGGGCTACTTTTCCTTGTGGTGCACAGGCTTCTCATTGCAGGGGCTTCTCATTGCAGGGGCTTCTCATTGCAGTGGCTTCTCTTGTTGTGGAGCACGGGCTCTGGGCACACAGGCTTCAGTAGTTGTGGCACATGGGCTCAGTAGTTGTAGCTCACAGGCTCTAGAGTGCAGGCTCAATAGTTGTGGCACATGGGCTTAGTTGCTCCACAGCATGTGGGATATTCCTAGACCAGGGCTCGAACCTGTTGTCCCCTGTGTTGACAGGCGGGTTTCTTAACCACTGCGCCACCAGGGAATCACATGTTTCACTTTCTTGATGCTCTTATTTATAATGCAAAAGTTTTTAATTTTGATGAAGCCTAATTTATATTTTTTCCCTGTGGTTACTTGTGCTTTAAGTGTCACGTATAAGAGAGTAGTCTAATCCAAGGTCACGAAAATTTGCTTCTGGGTTTTCTTTGAAGTGTTTTTATAAATTATACCTCTGATATTTAGTTCTTTGATCCATTTTGCATTAATTTTTTATATATAGTGTGAGGTATAAGTACAAATTTATTCTTTTGCATGTGGATATACCATTTTCCCAGCACCATTTGTTGACAAGATTATACTCTCCCCCTTGAATTGTCTTGAAAACTTTGAAAAATCTTAATTCAGTATAAATGTATGGTATATTTCTGAACTTTCATCTATTCCATTAATCTTTATGTCTGTTCTTGTGACAGTACCACACTCTTTGGTTATTAAGGGTTTGTAGTAAATTTTGAAATCAGGAAGTATGAGTCTTCCAACTTTGTTCTTCTTTTTCAGAATGTTTTGGTTACTCTGGATCTCCTGAATTTCCATATGAAATTTGGAATCAGCTTGTCAATTTCTGCAAAGAAGCAAGCTGAGACTTTTGATAGGGATTGTATTGAATCTAAATCATTTTGCAGAGTATCACCACCTTAACAATGTGAAATCTCTCAATCCATGAATATGAAGTATCTTTCTATTTAGTTAGGTCTCCTTTACTTTCTTTCAACAATGTTTTGCAGTTTTCAGTGTACAAGTCCTGCTGTTCTTTTGTTAAATGTATTCCTAATTATTTTGTTCTTTCTGATGCTACTTAAATGTGATTGTTTACTTAATTTCATTTTCAGATGGTTTATTACCAGTGTATAGAAATACAATTGACTTTGTATATTGATCTTGTATCCTGCAACATTGCTGAACTCATTTATTAGTTATAAAAGGGGTTGTTTTGTGTGTGGATTCCTTAAGAATTTTTATATACCAACATGTCATGTGTGAATAGTTTTACTTTTGCTTTCTAATCTGAATGCCTTTTTGTTTCTTTTATCCCAATTGCTCTAGTCAGAATCTTCAGTACAAATGTTACATGGAAGTGATGTTTGTTCTTGATTGTAAGATGAAAGCATTCAGTCTTTCACCATTAAGTATGATATTAACTATGTTTTTTTTTATAAATTTCCATCATCAGTTTGAGGAAGTTCCTTTCTATTCCTAATTTGTTGAGTGTTTTGTGTGTTTTTTTACCATGAAAGTGTGTTGGATTTTGTCAAATACTTTTTCTGGTCTATTGAGATGATCATGTGGTATTTTTAACATTTACTTCATTAATATGTTATATTATAGTGACTGATTTTTATGTTGATCCAACCTTGCATTTCTGGGATCAATCCCATCTGGTAAGGTGAAGGATTTTTTTCAAGTGCTAATGGATTTGATTTGCAAAGTATTTTCTTGAAAATGTCTACATTTCTATTTTTTTGGAAGGGCTTGTGAAAGTTTAATGTTAATTATTCTATAAATGTTTGGTAAAATTCACTAGTGATGCCATCTGGTCCTGAGTTTTTCCCATGTGGGAAGTTTTTGATTACTAATGCAACCTCTTCACTTGTCATAGGTCTATTCAGATTTTCTATTTCTTCTTGAGTCAGTTTCTGTAGTTTGTGTCATTTGTGTCTTTCTAGGAATTTGTCCATTTTATCAGGTTATCTAATTTGTTGGTATGTTCATAGTATTTCCTTGAATCTTTTTTATTTCTGCTAGATTGGCATTAATATTTCATCTTTTATTCCTGATTTCAATAATTGGAGTCTTCTCCCCTTTTTCTATTTTAACGTTTTACAGAACAAATGTATTCCTCTTCCAACTGTATAACTTAAAAAAACAGAAAAAATGGAAGATATATAAAAAATAAAAAGACATATCAAAATGGCAATCTAGGTCTGTTGCTAACTGCCTGGTAGTCATTTCTTCTCTTTGGGCTCCAGTTTCTTTATTAGGAAGTTGAGATGTTGGTATATAGTTGCTGAAGCAGTTGAAAGCCTCTGGACTATATTATTTCCATGTTCAAGTATGGGATTAAAATCATAGTTGGGAATATTTCTGGACAGAAAGAACAGTTTGAGAAGAGCCCAGTATTTCTGAAGGGGCATAGTAGAAGGTAAGCACGGAAATGTAGACTGAAGCCAGATTATTGTAATGTTTGAATTCTAGGGTGAGAGATTTGGACTTGGCAATGGGGAGCTATTGAGAATTTGGCAGTGTGAGAGTAGCCAATCAAAGTGTTGGTCAAGGAATCTGGCCTGATAGTGGTGTGTAGGGAGGGATTAGAGCTAGGAGATCACCCAGGGAAATCACCCAGGAAGTGAGGGCCACATCAGTGGAAATGGAAAAGGAAGCGATGAGGATCAGAGATATTTTATGATTTGGAAAGCACTCTCTAGAACTGAGGGAAGAGGGAAGAGTCAGTTCTCTTTCTTACCCCATGTCACTCACTGGTTAGGCACAGAATAGGTCCAAAATAGATATTTGTTAAATTGAATTACATTCACACAGGCTTGCTTAGAGTTCAATGAAGGCTGAAGGAAACAGGCTTCAAGTACTCTGAAAGGACTTCCAAGAAAGCTTTCCAATTTGCCAGGTTCAGGGAATTGTCTATCTTCCTACTTACTTCTTACTATCTTCTTAGTTGTCACCCAGGAGCCCATGTGTGCTCATTGCAGTGTCAATGAATAGTGTATTGATGTCACACTTGTGAACAGCCTGCACAAGTTGTGGGGCAGTGCATTGATATGGTACTCTGGGTACTCATCACACCCAGGGAAGATGAGCTCATGGGCTGACCTTCATCAATGCACTTTGATGTGCAAGCAGAAAAGAGCCTTTATCTACATAGAACAGGGATGCTTTCAAGAGCAGGGGACTTAGAGGTTAGACCAGAAAGCCATAACCTCCCACTCAGGGGATCTTTTATGAGACCCTGGTCCTTGTAGGGGACACAATAATTGGGTCCTACCTGACACATTTTTCCAGGCTAAGAAACATCTTCCCTCGAATGTCAGATCCATAAAAGGCAGAAATTTTTTTCTGTTGCTGCTGTATCTCCAGTATCTGGTACACAATAAGCACTTAACAGACTTAATGAATGAATGAATCTGCCAGTTGTCCTTTTGGATTAAGGCAGCATCTTAACCCAAGTAGTGGGCTTCTGGGGTTGTTGCAGTGTGGTAAATAAAGGTCTTGTCTTCTGAGAAGCTCATTATGAATGGTCTAGCCAGAATGGGTTCCTCCACCGAGGTCTGTGTAAGGAATCTGCATCTACTGGGTTGCCGTTGCCTTCCTGACCTCACATTGTTATTTGGAGTATGGCTTGAACCTAAATATGATTTTTGTCTTGCCTTGACTTCCCCGCATGCCCTCCCCTGCTAATATCCTCTGCTCCTTCCCACTTGAACTGTTCCAAAGAGTCACCTCATTCAAGCCATCCAAAAGCCAACATTTTGATGTGACTTTTCTTAAACTTCTGAGAAGGAAAGAAATGATTCTTATCTCTTAAAGGCCTACCCATGGTGCCCTTTTCATAGCACGACTTAGCTTGCTTTGTGAGAAGCTGGGAAAAGCTAATGGATTATTAGAGGATGAGGTTTTTATTGTCATAAGTAGGTAGCATGATGTATATAATATGTTTGCTTCAATGCCAAAAAAGGATTACTTTTCAACAGACCTGTTCCTTAAGTAATCCTCCCACATTATTGACTATTGATTGTATTAAATGGAAGCTATTAGCATCTCAAAGATATAAAGCTGACCTTTGGAAGCTGGAAAGATTTTCAACAGAGCATTTGCAGAAGTTGATAGGTTCTGGGTGTAGATATATTTTTGAACACTTAGCTGTGTATGCAAAATGTATTAAAGTCGAGTGAGCCCTACTTGCTGTGGCCAGTGGCAAATAAGTAGAATATATGCTAGTGACATCCCTAGGTTACTAGGTGGTAACCATGCTCCCTACTCTGAAGCAGAGGTAGAGGGGAGAATACACAGAATTGGGAAGTAACTACTGTCCCTCTAGCTTCATCCAATGCCTCTGTCCCCTAAGACCACCCACCAACAGGCTTTTCTAGTGGCAGAAATAGGGATGCATCTAAATTGCTTAATATCAGCTTCTTGAGGCAGGAGTGTGGGAAAAGCTGGGGGGTATGGAGGGGATAGATGGATTGTTGATTAAGGCTATTGACACAACTGACAAGCTCTTTGGCTAATTCCCGTGGCAGATTTTAACCATTCTTCCTAGGGTCCCACCCTTCCTTTTCTCCCTGCATCTGGTTTTACTCCTTCCTAAGCCTGGGATGAAATGAGCCATCTCCCAGATTTAAGTGAAGTCATCATCCTAAATCCAGAGAAGTCTCAACCACCCTCCCCAAAGGAGATTTTTCCTGCATCCCTTTACCTTCATGATTTGGAATGAATAGTCTCAATCTCTATCAACTATACCCATTTCTGGTAATTCTAACAATTCTCAATTCACTTTGGGCCAAATTCTGTCTCCCTTAGAACCAGAAGCACAAAGGCGCTAGCACAGTGGTTAAGAACACAGGCTCTGGAGTCAGACTGCCTGGCTCCTATTCCAGGTCCTCTGCTTCCTGTGTGGCTTGGGACAAATTCTGTCACTTTTCTGAGCTTCAGTCTCCTCTTCTGTGAAATGGTGGTACTAACGTGCCTGCCTGCAGGACTAAATCATATAGTTCATTGAAAGCTCTTAGCATAGTGACTGATATATAGTAAGTGCTCAGTCAAAAGCTGTTGCTGTTATGTAGTGTGGGAACATTCTGCCATCTCCACTCCAACTTTGAGGAAGTAAAGATCTTTACATAACCACGGAGCTTTACAGTCAAAATGTAAAGATTATTTTTACATTTGATGGAAATCTACACCGAAGGCCCTGTATCAAGATGCTCACTCTGGTATCTAACTTTGGTCTCCAAGCATGTAGGTGTGTTTGACAATAATCCAGATGTGGAACCCAAGATGTATAGTTTTTCAAAAATTGAATTATAATTAATATACATTATTTTCAGATGTACAGTATAGTGATTCTATATTTTTATACATTATGAAATGATCCCTGCATTAAGACCAGTTACAGTCATCACCATACAAAGTTGTTACATTATTATTGACTATATTCCCTATGTGTACATTATATCCCCGTGACTTATTTACTTTATAGTTGGAAGTTTGTACTTCTTAATACTATTTACTAATTTTGTCTGTCCCCCAACCTGTCTCCCCTCTGGCAACCACCAGTATGTTCTCTGTATTTATGAGTCAATATCTATTTTGTTTTGTCTGTTCAGTTGTTTTGTTTTTTAGATTCCACATATAAGTAAAATATAGTATTTGTTTTTCTCTGACTTATTTCACATAGCATAATAACTTCTAGGTTCATCAATGTTGTTGCAAATGGCAAGACTTGAAAAAAAATTTTTATTGGGGTATAATTGATTTACAATGTTGTGTTAGTTTCAGGTGTACAGTGAAGTGAATCCATTATACATATACATATATCCACTCTTTTTCAGCTTCTTTTCCCATATAGCCCATTACAGAATATTGAGTAGAGTTCCCTGTGCTATACAGTAGGTCTTTATTAGTTATCTATTCTACATATAATAGTGTATATGTGTCAATCCCAATCTTCCAATTTATCCGTCCCCCACTTACCCCCTAGTAACCATAAGTTTATTTTTTACATCAGTAACTCTATTTCTGTTTTGCAGATAACTTCATTTGTACCCCATTTTTATATTCCACATGTAAGTGATATCATATGATATTTGTCTTTCTCTGTCTGACTTACTTCACTCAGTATGAGAATCTCTAGGTCCATGCATGTGACTACAAATGGCATTATTTTGTTCTTTTTAATGGCTGAGTAATAATGCACTGTATATATGTACCACATCTTCTTTATCTATTCTTCTGTTATTGGACATTTAGGTTGCTTCCATGTCCTGGCTATTGTAAATAGTGCTGCAGTGAGAATTGAGGTGCATGTATCTTTTTGAATTATGGTTTCCTTCAGATATATGCCCAGGAGTGGGATTGCTGGATCATATGGTAGCTCTATTTTCAGTTTTTTAAGAAATCTTCATACTGTTCTCCACAGTGGCTGCACCAGTTTGCATTCCCACCAACAGAGTAGGAGGGTTCCCTTTTCTCCACACCCTCTCCAGCATTTATTGTTTGTAGGTTCTTTGATGATGGCCATTCTGACCAGTGTGAGGTGATACTCATTTTAGTTTTGATTTGCATTTCTCTAATGATTAGTGATGTTGAGCATCCTTTCATGTGTTTGTTGGCAATCTCTATATCTTCTTTGGAGAAATGTCTCTTTAGGTCTTCTGCCCATTTTGGGATTGGCTTGTTTGGTTTGGTTTGGTTTTTTTTTTTTTTTTTGATATTGAGCTGCATGAGCTGTTTGTATATTTTGGAGATTAATCCCTTGTCCAGTTGATTCATTTGCAAATATTTTTTTCCCATTCTGAGAGTTGTTTTTTCATTTTGTTTATGGTTTCCTTTTCTGTGAAGAAGGTTTTAAGTTTAATTACGTCCCGTTTGTTTATTTTTATTTTTATTTTCATTACTCTAGGAGCTGGATCAAAAATGATCTTGCTGTGATTTATACCAGAGACTGTTCTGCCTAGGCTTTCCTCTAAGAGATTTATAGTATCCAGTCTTTAATCCATTTTGAGTTTATTTTGTGTATGGTGTTAGAGAATGTGCTAATTTCATTCCTTTACAGGGAGTTGTCCAGTTTTCCCATCATCACTTATTGAAGATATTGTCTTTTCTCCATCATATATATTTGCCCCCTTTGTCATAGATTAATTGACCATAGGGGCATGGGTTTGTTTGTATCCTGCTCTATTAATCTATAAGCCTGTCTTTCTGCCAGCACCAGACTGTTTTGATGACTGTAGTTTTCTACTATAGTCCAAAGTAAGGAAGCCTCATTACTCCTACTCTGTTCTTCTTTCTCAAGATTGCTTTGGCTATTCAGGGTCTTCTGTGATTCCATACAAATTTTAAAATATTTTGTTCCAGTTCTGTGAAAAATGTCTTTGATAATTTGATAGGGATGGCATTGAATCTGTATATTGCCTTGGGTAGTAGGGTAATTTTGACAATATTGATTCTTCCAATACAAGAACATGGTATATCTTTCCATCTCTTTGTGTTATGTTTGACTTCTTTCACCAGTGTCTTATAGTTTTCAGAATACAGGTATTTTGCTTCCTTAGGTAAGTTTATTCCTAGGTATTTTTTTTTGATAGGATGGTAAATGGGATTGTTTCATTAATTTCTGTTTCTGATCTTTAATTGTTAGTGTATAGGAATGCAAGATATTTCTGTGTATTAATTTTGTGTACTACAACTTTACTGAATTCATTGATGTGCTCTAGTAGTTTTCTGGTGGCACCTTTAGGATTTTCTCTGAATAGT
Source organism: Physeter macrocephalus (assembly GCF_002837175.3). NCBI lineage: Eukaryota > Metazoa > Chordata > Mammalia > Artiodactyla > Physeteridae > Physeter > Physeter macrocephalus. Next base: position 40,358,969 of record NC_041234.1, on the reverse strand, counting down.
ACCATGTCATCTGAAAACAGTGACAGTTTTACTTCTTTTCCAATTTGGATTACTTTTATTTCTTTTCTTCTCTGATTGCCATGGCTAGGACTTTCAAAACTACATTGACTAAAAGTGGTGAGAATGGACATCCTTCTCTTGTTCCTGATCTTAGAAGGAACGGTTTCAGCTTTTCACAGTTGAGTATGATGTTAGCTCTGGTTTTGTCATATATGGCCTTTATTATGTTGAGATATGTTCCCTCTATGCCCACTTTCTGGAGAGGTTTTATTAGAACTGGTTGTTGAACTTTGTCAAAAGCTTTTTCTGCATCTACTGAGATGATCATATGGTTTTCATTTTTCAATTTGATAATGTGGTGTATCACATTGAATGATTTGTGAATACTGAAGAATCCTTCCATCCCTGGGATAAATCCCACTTGATCAGGGTGTATGATCCTTTCAATGTGTTGTTCAATTTTGTTTGCTAGTATTTTGTTGAGGAGTTTTCCATCAATGTTCATCAGTGATATTGGCCTGTAATTTTTTTTGTGATATCTTTGTCTGGTTTTGGTATCAGGGTGATGGTGGCCTCATAGAATGAGCTTAGGAGTGTTCCTTCCTCTGCAATTTTTGGAAGAGTTTCAGAAGGGTAGGTGTTAACTCTTCTCTAAAATGTTTGATAGAATTCACCTGTGAAGCCGTCTGGTCCTGGACTTTTGTTTGTTGGGAGTTTTTAAATCACAGGTTCAATTTCAGTACTCATGATTGGTCTGTTCATATTTTCTATTCCTTCCTAGTTCAGTCTTGGAAGGTTGTACTTTTCTAAGAATTTGTCAATTTCTTCCAGGTTGTCCAATTATTGGCATATAGTTGCTTGTAGTAATCTTTTATGATCCTTTGTATTTCTGTGGTGTCCATTGTAACTTCTCCTTTATCATTTTTAATTTGATTGATTTGAATCCTC
>NC_041234.1:40349939-40357991 GCF_002837175.3 Physeter macrocephalus | reverse complement strand
TTTCTTCATCTCTATTTCATTTATTTCTGCTCTAATCTTTATGATTTCTTTCCTTCCTCTAACTCTGGGGTTTGCTTGTTCTTCTTTCTCTAGTTTCCTTTCTTTCCTTCCTCTAACTCTGGGGTTTGCTTGTTCTTCTTTCTCTAGTTTCTTTAGGTGAAAGGATAGGTTGTTTATTTGAGATTATTTTTATTGGGGTATAGTTGTTTTATAATGTTGTGTTAGTTTCTACTGTACAGCGAAGTGGAGTTCCCTGTGATATACAGCAGATATTCTTTGTTTGTCTATTTTGTACGTATTAGTGTATATATGTCAATCCCAATCTCCCAAATCTTCCCACCCCCCTTTTCCCCCCTTGGTGTCCATACATTTGTTCTCTACATCTGTCTCTCTTTCTGCCTTGCAAACTGTTTCATCTGTACCATTTTTCTAGATTCCACATATATGCATTAATATATAATATTTGTTTTTCTCTTTCTCTAGGTGTTTCTTTCCTTTTTGATTTCTTCAGTGATCTATTGATTATTTTGTAACGTATTGTGCAGCCTCCATGTGTTTATGTTTTTTACACTTTTTTTTTCCTATTATTGATTTCTAATCTCATAGTGTTCTGGTCAGAAAAGATGATTGATATGATTTTAATTTTCTTAAATTTACCAAGGCTTGATTTATGACCTAAGATATGATTTATCCTGGTGAATGTTTTGTGTGCACTTGAGAAGAAAGTGTATTCTGCTGCTTTCGGATGGAATTTCCTATAACTATCAGTTAAGTCTGTGTGGTCTAATGTGTCATTTAAGGCTTGTGTTTCCTTATTAATTTTCTCTCTGGATGATCTATCCATTGGTGTAAGTAGGACATTAACATCCCCCACTCTTGTTGTGTTACTGTTGATTTTCCCTTTTATGGCTGTTAGTGTTTGCTTTATATATTGAGGTGCACCTATTTTGGGTGAATATATATTTACAATTGTTATGTCTTCTTCTTGGATTGATCACTTGATCATTATGTAGTGTCCTTCCTTGTCTCTTGTAACAGTCTTTATTTTAATGTCTATTTTGTCTGATATGAGTATTGCTACTCCGGCTTTCTTTTGATTTCTATTTCCATGGAATAAATTTTTCCATCCCTTCACCTTCAGTCTGTATGTGTCCCTAGATCTGAAGTGGGTCTTTTGTAGACCATATATATACAGGCCTTGTTTTTGTATCCATGTGGCCAGTCTGTGTCTTTTGGTTGGAGCATTTAATCCATTTACATTTAAGGTAATTATTGATATATAGGTTCCTACTGCCATTTTCTTAATTGTTTTGGGTTTGTTTCTGTAGCTCTTTTTCTTCTCTTGTGTTTCCCACCTAGAGAAGTTCCCTTAGCATTTGTTGCAAAGTTGGTTTGGTGGTGCTGAATTCTCTTGGCTTTACCTGCCTGTAAAGCTTTTGATTTCTCTGTCGAATCTGAATGAGAACATTGTTGGGGAGAGTATTCTTTGTTGTAGGTTTCTCCCTTTCATCACTTTAAATATTTCATGCCACTCCCTTCTGGTGTGCAGTTTCTGCTGAAAAATCAGCTGTTAACTTATGGGGATTCCCTTATATGTTATTTGTTGCTTTTCCCTTTCTTCTTTTAATATTTTTTCTTTGTATTTAATTTTTGGTAGTTTGATTAATATGTGTGTTGGTGTGTTTCTCCTTGGGTTTATCCTGTAAGGGACTCTGCACTTACTGGACTTGGGTGACTATTTCCTTTTCTATGTTGGGGAAGTTTTCAACTGTAATCTCTTCAGATATTTTTCAGAACCTTTCTCTTTCTCGTCTTCTTCTGGGACCCCTATAATTCGAATGTTTGTGCCTTTAATGTCCTAGAAGTCTCTGATACTGTCCTCATTTCTTTTCATTCTTTTTTTCTGTTCTGTAGCAGTGATTTCCACCTCACTTATCTGTTCTTCTGCCTCAGTTATTCTGCTATTGATTCCTTCTAGTGTATTTTTCATTTCAGTTATTTTATTATTCATCACTTTGTTTTTTCTTTAGTTGTTCTAGGACCTTATTAAACATTTCTTGTATCTTCTTGATCCATGCCTCCATTCTATTTCTAAGATCTTAGATCATCTTTACTATCATTACTCTGAACTCTTTTTCAGGTAGGTTGCCTATATCCTCTTTATTTATTTGGTCTTATAGTTATTTACATTGCTCCTTCATCTGCAAAATATTTATCTGTTGTCTCATTTTGTCTAACTTACTGTTTATGGTCTCCTTTCTGAAGGCTGCATGGTCGTAGTTCCTCTTGCTTCTGGTGTCTGCACCTTGGTTGGTGAGGTTGGTCCAGGGGCTTATGTAGGTTTCCTGGTGGGAGGGATTGGTGCCTGCACTCTGGTGGGTGGAGCTGGGTCTTGTCCCTCCAGCAGGCAGGGCCATGTCATGGGGTGTGTTTTAGGTTACTGTAAGCTTAGTATGACTTTAGACAGCCTGTCTGCTGATGGGTGGGGTTGTGTTTCTATCTTGCTGGTTGTTTGGGCCGAGGCATCCAGCACTGGAGCTTGCTGGCTGTGGGTGGAGGCGGTTCTTGGTGCCAAGATTGGTACCTCTGCAAGAGCTCATGCAGAATAATATTCCCTGGAGTGGGAATTCTCTGGTGGTCCAGCAGCCTGGACTTGGCCCTACCACGACAGGGGCCCAGGCTTGACCCCCAGCCGGGGAACCAAGACCCTGCAAGCTGTGTGACATGGCCAATAAAGAAAACAAAACAAGCAAACAAAAACCAAGACAAAAAGTAAAAACAAAGACAAAGAAAAAGTGACAACCAAAAATCAATAAAACAATCAAACAAAAAATGCAAAAACAAAACAAACAAAAAAACAAAACTAACTAAAACAAAAGGCAAAAAAGAAAACAGGACAGAGAGAAGATGGCAGAAGAGTAAGATGGCGGAGATCACCTTCCTCCCCACACATACATCAGAAATACATCTACACGTGGAATTGCTCCTATAGAACACCCACTGAACACTGGCAGAAGACCTCAGACTTCCTAAAGGCAAGAAACTCCCCACGTACCTGGGTAGGGCAAAAGAAAAAAGAATAAACAGAGACAAAAGAATAGGGACGGGACCTGCACCAGTGGGAGGGAGCTGTGAAGGAGGAAAGGTTTCCACACACTAGAAGCCCCTTCACAGGCGGAGACGGCGGGTGGCAGGGGGGAAGATTCAGAGCCACAGAGGAGAGCACAGTAACAGGGTACAGAGGGCAAAGTGGAGAGATTCCCACAGAGAATTGGTGCCAACCATCACTCACCAGCCCAAGGGGCTTGTCTGTTCACCTGCCAGAACAGGCGGGGTCTGGGAGCTGAGGCTTGGGCTTCGGTTGCAAGCCGGAGAGGACTGGGGTTGGCTGTGTGAACACAGCCTGAAGGGGTTAGTGCAACATGGCTAGCCGGGAGGGAGTCCAGGAGAAGTCTGGAGCTGCCGAAGAGGCAAGAGACTTTTTCTTCCCTCTTTGCTTCCTGGTGCATGAGGAGAGGGGATTAAGCGCGCTACTTAAAGGAGCTCCAGAGAAGGGCGCAGAGCTGCCTAAGAGACAAGAGACTTTTTCTTGCCTCTTTGTTTCCTGATGCGTGAGGAGAGGGGATTAAGTGCGCCACTTAAAGGAGTTCCAGAGATGGGCACGGACCTGACGAAGACACAAGAGATTTTTCTTGCATCTTCTTTCCTGGTGCGAGAGGAGAGGGGATTAAGCATGCTGGTTAAATGAGCTCCAGAAAAGGGCACGAGCCGCGGCTATCAGCACAGACCCCAGAGACGGGCATGAGACGCTAAGGCTGCTGCTGCCGCCAACAAGGAGCCTGTGTGTGAACACAGGTCACTCTCCACACCTCCCCTCCCAGGAGCCTTTGCAGCCCACCACTGCCAGGGTCCCAGGATGCAGGGACAACTTCTCTGGGAGAACACAAAGCACGCCTCAGGCTGGTGCAGCGTCATGCCGACCTCTGCCGCTGCAGGCTCACCCTGCATCCGTACCCCTCCTTCCCCATGGCCTGAGTGAGCCACAGCCCCCGAATCAGCTGCCGCTTTAACCTCATCCTGTCAGAGCGAGGAGCAGATGCCCTCAGGCGACCTACACGCAGAGGTGGGGCCAAGTCCTAAGCTGAATCCCAGGAGCTGTGCGAACAAAGAGGAGGGGGGAGGTCTCTCCCAGCAGCCCCAGAAGTGGCGGAGTACAGCTCCACAATCAACTTGAAGTGCCCTGCATCTGTGGAATACCTGAATAGGAAGCGAATCATCGCAAGTTGAGGAGGAGGACGTTGGGAGAAAGATATATTATTTTTTTCCTCTTTTTCTCTTTTTCTGAGTGTGTATGTGTGTGCTGCTGTGTGAGATTTTGTCTGTATAGCTTTGCTTTCACCATTTGTCCTAGGGTTCTGAACGTTCTGCTTGTTTTTTTTTTTACTTTTTACTATTTTTCTTCTTAATAATTATTTTTTATTTTAATAACTTTATTTTATCCCACTTTATTTTATCTTCTTTCTTTCATTCATTCATTCTTTCTTCCTTTCTTTCTTCCTTCCTTTCATCCTTCCTTCCTTCCTTCCTTTATTCATTTCATCCTTTCTTCCTTCTTCCTTTCTCCCTTCCTCCTTCCTTCCTTCCTTCCTTCCTTTCTATATTTTCTCCATTTAATTCTGAGCCATGTGGATTAAAGGCTCTTGGTGCTCCAGCCAGGCGTCAGGGCTGTGTCTCTGAGGTGGGAGAACCAACTTCAGGACACTGGTCCACAAGAGACCTCCCAGCACCACATAATATCAAATGGCAGAAATCTCCGAGAGATCTCCAATTCAACACCAAGCCCCAGCTTCACTCAATGACCAGCAAGCTACAGTGATGGACCCCCTATGCCCAACAACTAGAAGACAGGACCACAGCCCCATCCATTAGCAGAGAGGCTGCCTAAGGTCATAATAAGGCTACAGACACCCCAAAACACACCACCAGACGTGAACCTGCCCGCTAGAAAGACAAGATCCAGCCTCATCCACCAGAACACAGACACTAGTCCCCTCAATCAGGAAACCTACTCAACCCACTGAACCAACCTTAGCCACTGGGGACAGACACCAAAAACAACGGGAACTATGAACCTGCAGCCTGCAAAATGGAGACCCCAAACACTGTAAGATAAGCAAAAGGAAAAGACAGAAAAACACACAGGAGATGAAGGAGCAAGGTAAAACCCCACCAGACCTAACAAAGGAAGAGGAAATAGGCAGTCTACCTGAAAAAGAATTCAGAATAATGATAGTAAAGATGATCCAAAATCTTGGAAATAGAATAGAGAAAATACAAGAAACATTTAACAAGGACCTAGAAGAACTAAAGAGGAAGCAAGCAACGATGAACAACACGGAAGAAGAATGAAAAGAATTGAGGACAGACTCAGAGACCTCTGGGACAGCATTAAACGCAACAACATTCTAATTATAGGGGTCCCAGAAGATGAAGAGAAAAAGAAAGGGACTGAGAAAATATTTGAAGAGATTATAGTTGAAAATTTCCCTAATATAGGAAAGGAAATAGTTAATCAAGTCCAGGAAGCACAGAGAGTCCCATACAGGATAAATCCAAGGAGAAACACACCAAGACACATATTAATGAAACTATCAAAAATTAAATACAAAGAAAACATATTAAAAGCAGCAAGGGAAAAACGACAAATAACACACAAGGCAATCCCCATAAGGTTAACAGCTGCTCTTTCAGAAGAAACTCTGCAAGACAGAAGGGAGTGGCAGGACATATTTAAAGTGATGAAGTAGAAAAACCTACAACCAAGATTACTCTACCCTGCAAGGATCACATTCAGATTTGATGGAGAAATTAAAATCTTTACAGATAAGCAAAAGTTGAGAGAGTTCAGCACCATCAAACCAGCTTTACAAGAAATGCTAAAGGAACTTCTCTAGGCAAGAAACACAAGAGAAGGAAAAGACCTACAAGAACAAATGCAAAACAATTAAGTAAATGGTAATAGGAACATACATATAGATAATTACCTTAAATGTAAATAGATGAAATGTTCCCACCAAAAGAAACAGACTGGCTGCATGGATACAAAAAAAAGACCCATATATATGCTGTATACAAGAGACCCAATTCAGACCTAGGACACATAAAAAACTGAAAGTGAAGGTATGGAAAAAGATACTCCATGCAAATAGAAATCAAAAGAAAGCCGGAGTAGCAATACACATATCAGACAATATAGACTTTAAAATAAAGAGTATTACTAGAGACAAAGAAGGACACTACATGATGATCAAGGGATCAATCCATGAAGAAGATATAACAATTGTAAATATTTATGCACCCAACATAGGAGCACCTCAATACATAAGGCAAATACTAACAGCCATAAAAGGGGAAATCAACAGTAACACAATCATAGTAGGGGAGCAGGATAGGTCATATATTGGGTCACAAATCTAGCCTTGGGTAATTTAAGAAAATTGAAATCGTATCAATTATCTTTTACAACAACAAGGCTATGAAACTAGATATCAATTACAGGAAAAGATCTGTAAAAAATACAAATACATGGAGACCAAACAATACACTACTTAATAACTAAGTGATCACAGAAGAAATGAAAGAGGAAATAAAAAAATACGTAGAAACAAATGACAATGTAAACAGTTCAACCCAAAACCTATGGGATGCAGCAAAAGTAGTTATAAGAGGGAAGTTTGTAGCAATATAATCCTACCTTAAGAAACAGGAAAAATATCCAATAAAATCCTAACCTTGCAACTAAAGCAATTAGAGAAAGAAGAACAAAAAACCCCCCAAATTTAGCAAAAGGAGAGAAATCATAAATATCAGATCAGAAATAAATGAAAAAGAAATGAAGGAAATGATAGCAAAATCAATAAAACTAAAAGCTGGTTCTTTGAGAAGATAAACAAAATTGATAAACCATTAGCCACACTCAACAGGAAAAAAAGGGAGAAGACTCAAATCAATAGAATTGGTAATTAAAAAGGAGAAGTAACAATGGACATGGCAGACATACAAAAGATTATGAGAGATTACTACAACAACTGTATGCCAATAAAATGGACAACGTGGAAGAAATGGACAAATTCTTAGAAATGCACAACCTGCCGAGACTGAACCAGGAAGAAATAGAAAATATGAACAGAACAATCACAAGCACTGAAATTGAAACTGTGATTAAAAATCTTCCAACAATCTAAAGCCCAGGACCAGATGGCTTCACAGGTGAATTCTATCAAACATTTAGAGAAGAGCTAACATCTATTCTTCTCAAACTCTTCCAAAAGATAGCAGAGGAAGGAACACTCCCAAACTCATTCTCTGAGGCCACCATCATCCTAATACCAAAACCAGACAAAGACATTACAAAGAAAGAAAACTACAGGCCAATATCACTGATGAACGTAGATGCAAATATTCTCAACAAAATACTAGCAAACAGAATCCAACAACATATTAAAAGGATCATCCACCATGATCCAGAGGGGTTTATTCCAGGAATGCAAGGATTCTTCAATATATTCAAATCAATCAACGTGATACAGCATATCAACAAACTGAAGGAGAAAAACCATATGATCATCTCAATAGATGCAGAGAAAGCTTTTGACAAAATTCAACACCCATTTATGATAAAAACCCTGCAGAAAGTAGGCATAGAGGGAACTTTCCTCAACATAATAAAGGCCATATATGACAAACCCACAGCCATTCAACATACTTTTGGAAGTTCTAGCCACAGCAATCAGAGAAGAAGAAGAAATAAAAGGAATCCAAATCGAAATAGAAGTAAAGCTGTCATTGTTTACTGATGACATGAGACTATACATAGAGTCCGAAAAATGCTACCAGAAAACTACTAGAGCTAATAAGTGAAGTTGGTAATGTAGCAGGATACAAAATTAATGCACAGAAATCTCTGACATTCTTATACACTAATGATGGAAAATCTGAAAGTAAAATTAAGAAAACACTCCCATTTACCATTGCAACAAAAAGAATAAAATA
>NC_041234.1:40349310-40349874 GCF_002837175.3 Physeter macrocephalus | reverse complement strand
GAACAAAAAGTTTCACAATTTGTATGGAAACACAAAAGACCCCAAATAGCCAAAGCAATCTTGAGAACGAAAAATGGAGCTGGAGGAATCAGGCTCCCTGACTTCGGACTATACTACAAAGCTACAGTAATCAAGACAGTATGTACTGACACAAAAACAGAAATACAGTTCAATGGAACAGTATAGAAAGCCGAGAGATAAACCCACAAACATATGGTCACCTTATCTTTGCTAAAGTATGGAAGAGTATACAGTGGAGAAAAGAGAGCCTCTTCAATAAGTGGTGCTGGGAAAACTGGACAGCTACGTGTTAACGTATGAAATTAGAAAACTCCCTAACACCATACACAAAAATAAACTCAAAATGGGTTAAAGACCTAAAAGTAAGGCCAGACACTATCAAACTCTTAGAGGAAAACATAGGCAGAACACTCTATAACATAAATCACAGCAAGATCCTTTATGACCCCCCTCCTAGAGAAATGGAAATGAAAACAAAAATAAACAAATGTGACCTAATGAAACTTAAAAGCTTTTGCACAGCAAAGGATACCATAAACAAGA
>NC_041234.1:40288154-40348730 GCF_002837175.3 Physeter macrocephalus | reverse complement strand
GCACTGTTGGTGGGAATGTAAATTGATACAGCCACTATGGAGAACATTATGGAGGTTCCTTAAAAGGCTACAAATTTAACTACCATACGACCCAGCAAACCCACTACTGTGCATATACCCTGAGAAAACCATAATTCAAAGAGTCATGTACCAAAATGTTCATTGCAGCTCTATTTACAATAGCCAGGACATGGAAGCAACCTAAGTGTCCATCAACAGATGAATGGATAAAGAAGATGTGGCACATACATACAATGGAATATTACTCAGGAAACTGAGTTATTTGTAATGAGGTGGATGCACCTGGAGTCTGTCATACAGAGTGAAGTAAGTCAGAAGGAGAAAAACAAATGCCATATGCCAACACATATATTTGGAATCTAAGAAAAAAGAAAAATGTCGTGAAGAGACTAGGGGTATGACGGGAATTAAACACAGACCTACTAGAGCATGGAGTTGAGGATATGGGGAGGGGGAAGTGTAAGCTGTGACGAAGTGAGAGAGTGGCATGGACATATATACACTACCAAACGTAGGGTGAATAGCTAGTGGGAAGCAGCCACATGGCACAGGGAGATCAGTCAGGTGGTTTGTGACCATCAGAGGGGTGGGATAGGGAGGGTGGGAGGGAGGGAAATGCAAGAGGGAAGAGATATGTGAACATATGTATATGTATAACTGATTCACTTTGTTGTAAAGCAGAAACTAACACATCATTTTAAAGCAATTATACTCCAATAAAGATGTGAAATGAAAAAAAAGAAAACAAAAACAAATTAAAAGAAGCAAAGAAAACGGAAAGCAAAAAACAAAAATGACAACAAATATTTAAAAAGAGAAAAATAAAATAGCAAAAAAGTTTAAAAATCCAAAAAACAACAAAAAGAAAAAGAACAATAAAAAATAAAATAAAATTTAAATAATAAAAATTATATTTAAAACTTTTAACAAATAAATTAAAAAACAAAACTTCCCTGAGGCCTCTGCTCTCAGCGTTCTTGCTCCTACGTTGAGTCACAGCCAACCCCAGACTCCCTAGGAGGTCCTCCAAGACCACTTGTTATATCTCTGGACTCTTTGGGCACTCTGGGGCACCTGAGACTCTGACCTGGCCCAACTCCCACATGTATGTGCCCCCAAAGTCCACAGTTGCTAAAACTAGAGTGGTCTCAGTTGTGGGAACATTAATTGTCGTTTCAGATATTCTGCAGAGGCAGGGTTTACCCAGCTATTTAGGTTGCTTCCACATCTTGGCTATTGTAAATAATGCTGCAGTGAACATAGGGATGCATATATCTTTTTGAACTAGTGTTTTTGTTTTCTTCCAGTAAATACCCAGAAGCACAGTTGCTGAATTGTATGGTAGTTCTAGTTTTAATTGTTTGAGGAAACTTCTTGCTGGAAAACTGTCTTCCATTAAAGGCTCATATGATTAGGTCAGGCCCAACTGGATAATCTTACTTTCTTAGAGCCAACTATGTAATATAACATAACCTAATCATGATGACAAAATCTATTCTATTCAAAGTCACAAGGTTTATTCAGGGCATGTACACCATGGATGTCGGAAATCTTGAAGGGCAGCCATCTTTGAATTCTGCTTATTTATATGAGTTCTTTATATATTTTGGAAATTGACCCCTTATAAGATATACTATTTGAAGATATCGTCTCCTTTTTCATTTTGTTGGTAGTTTCCTTTGCTGTGCAAAAGCTTTTTAGTTTGTTGTAGTCTGATTTGTTTATTTTTGTTTTTGTTTCCCTTGCCTGAGGAGACATATCCAAAAAAATCTTTCTAAGTCCAATGCAAGGAATGTACTGCCTATTTTGTTCTAGAAGTTGTATGGTTTTAGGTCTAATGTTTAAGGCTTTAATCCATTTTGACTTTATTTTTGTATATGCTATAAGAAAATGGTCCAGTTTCATTCTTTTGCATGAAGCCATCCAGTTTTCCAAACACCATTTATTGAAAAGATTGTCTTTTCCTTATTGTTTATTCTTGACTTTGTGTCATAGATTAGTGGACCATATGAGCATGGGTTTATTTCTGGACTCTGTTCTGTTCTATTGATCTTTGTGTCTGTTTTCATGCCTGTATCATACTGTTTTGTTTACTATAGCTTTGTAGTATAGTTTCAAGTCTGGGAGCTTGACACATTGAGCTTGGTTCTTCTTTCTCAAGATTGCTTTGGCTATTTTGGGTCTTTTGTGGTTACATACAATATTTAGGATTATTTGTTCTAGTTCTGTAATAAATGTCATTGATATGTGTTAAGGATTGCATTGAATCTGTAGATTGCTTAGGATAATATGGCATTTTAATGATAATGCTTCTATCAGTGCATGAGCATAGTATATCTTTCCATTTATTTGTGTTGTCTTCAGTTTCCTCAATGGCTTATAGTGTTTAGAGTACAGGTGGTCTTTCATCTCCTATGATAAATTTATTCCTAGGTATTTTATTCTTTTAGATGGAATTGTTAATGGGATTGTTTCCTGCATTTCCTTTCTGAAAATTTGTTATTAGTTTATAGAAATGCAACAGATTTCTGTGTGTTAATTTTGTATCTTGCAACTTTACTGAATTCATTTATTAGTTCTAAGAGATTTTTACTGGAGTCTTTGGGGTTTTCTATATATAGTATCATGTCATCTGCAAATAAGGATATTTTTACTTCTTTCTTTCCAGTTTGGATACTTTTCATTCCTTTTTCTTGCTTAACTGCTGTAGCTAGGACTTCCAATACTATGTTCAATAAAGCATCAAGTGTTGTTTTCTTTGTCGTGTTCCTGATCTTAAAGGGAAATTTTTCAGCTTTTAACCATTGAATATTATGTGAGCTGTAAGTTTGTCATATATTGCCTTTATTATGTTGAGGTATGTTCCCTCTATACCCACATTGTTGAGAGTTTTTATGTTAAAATGATAGTGAATTTTGTCAACATCAAAACCAAATTTTTTTGTAATTTTTATTTTATGTTGAAGTATAGTTGATTAACAATGTTGTAGTAGTTTCAGGTGTACCCAAAATGATTTTCTGGATCCACTGAGATGATCATATGATTTTTCTTTTTCTTTTTGTTTATATGGTGTATCACATTGGTTTACAAATTTCAAAACATTCTTGCATCCCTGGAATGAATTCCACTTAATCATGGTGTATAATCCTTCTAATGTAAAGTTGAATTCATTTTGTAATATTTTGTAGAGGATTTTTACATCTATGTTCATCAGGGATTTGGGCAAGTAATTTGTGTGTGGATGTGGGTGCTCACATTCACACATGTGTGTTTGTGTGGTATCTTTGTCTGGTTTTGCTATCACGATAATGCTGGCCTCATAAAATTAGTTTGGATGTTATCCTCTTTAATTTTTTGGAATAATTTGAGAAGGATAGGTATTAACTCTTCTTTAAATGTTTGGTAGAAATCACCTGTGAAGCCATCTGGATTTGGAGTTGTTTTTTGGGAGTTTTAAAAATTACTGAATCAATTTTGTTACTAGTAATCAGTCTATTCAGATTCTCTATTTCTTTATGATTCTCTCTTGAAAGGTTGTATGTTTCTAGAAATTTATCTATTTCTTCCAGGTTGTCTAATTTGTTGGCATATAATTGATCATAGTATTCTCATATGATTCTTTGTATTTCTGTGATGTCAGTTGTATTTTCTCTTCTTTTATTTATTATTTTATTTATTTGGGCCTTCTCTTTTTTTCTTGATCACTCTGGCTAAAGGTTTGTCTATTTTTTCCAAAAAACAGCTTTAAGTTCCATTGATGTTTTCTATTTTTAAAATCTCTATTTCATTTATTTCTGCTTGATCTTTATTATTTTCTTCCTTCTGCTGACTTTAGGCTTTGTTTGTTCTTATTTTTCTAATTCCTTTAGCTGGTAGGTTAGGTTGTTTATTTGAGAATTTATTGCTTGTATCAGTATGAACGTCCCTCTTAGAACTCTTTTTTGCTTCATCCCATACATTTTGTACAGTTGTGTTTTCCATTTTTATTTGTTTCAAGGTATTTTTAAAATTTTATCTTTGATTTTTTCATTGGCCCATTGGTTCTTTTTTTTAATTAATTTTTTTGGAGTATAGTTGCTTTAAAATGTTGAGTTAGTTTCTACTGTACAGAAAAATGAATCAGCTATACATATACATATATCTGCTCTTTTTTGGATTTCCTTTCCATTTGTGTCACCACTGTACATTAAGTAGAGTTCCCTGTTCTATACAGTATGTTCTCATTAGTTATCAATTCTATACATAATATCAATAGTGTATATGTGTCAATCCCAATCCCTCAATTCCTCCCACCCCCCCTTTCCACCTCGGTATCCATACATTTGCTCTCTACGTCTGTGTCTCTATTTCTACTTTGTGAAGAAGATCATCTATACCATTTTTCTAGATTCCACATATATGCGTTAATATACAATATTTGTTTTTCTCTTTCTGAATTACTTCACTCTGTATGACACTCTCTAGGTCCATCCAGGTCTCTCCAAATGACCAAATTTCGTTCCTTTTTATGGCTGAGTAATATTCCATTGTATAGATGTACCACATCTTCTTTATTGATTCCTCTGTTGATGGACATTTAGGTTGCTTCCATGTCCTGGCTATTGTAAATAGAGTTGCAGTGAAATTTGGCATGCATGTGTCTTTTTGAATTATGGTTTTCTCTGTGTATATGCCCAGTAGTGGGATTGCTGGGTCATATGGTAGTTCTATTTTTAGTTTTTTAGGAACCTCCATACTGTTTTCCATTGCGGCTCTATCAATCTACATTCCCATTAATAGTGCATGAGGGTTCTCATTTCTCCACACCCTCTCCAACATTTATTGTTTGTAGATATTTTGATAATGGCTGTTCTGACCAGTGGGAGGTGGCACCTCATTGTAGTTTTGATTTGCATTTCTCTAATAATGAGTGATGTTGAGCATATTGTTATGTGTTTTATGGTCATCTGCATGTTTTCTTTGGAGAAATGTCTATTTGGTCATCTGCTCATTTTTTGATAGGGGTGTATGTTTTTTTGATATTGAGCTGCATGAGCCACTGGTATATTTTGGAGATTAATCCTTTGTCATTTGCTTCATTTGCAACTATTTTCTCCCATTCTGAGGCTTGTCTTTTCGTCTTGTTTATGGTTTTCTTTGCTGTGCACAAACTTTTAAGTTTAATTAGGTTCTATTTGTTTATTTATTATTTTTATTTTCATTACTCTAGGAAGTAGGTCAAAAAAGATATTGCTGCACTTTATGTCATAAAGTGTTCTGCCAATGTTGTCCTTTAAGAGTTTAATACTCTCTGGTCTCACATCTAGGTCTTTAATCCATTTTGTTTTCATTTTTGTGTATGGTGTTATGGAGTGTTCTAATTTCATTCTTTTACATGTAACTGTCCAGAGTTCCCAGCACCACTTATTAAAGAGACTGTCTGTTCTCCATGGTATATTCTTGACTCCTTTGTCAAAGATTAGTAGGTGTGTGTATTTATCTCTGGGCTTTCTATCCTGTTACATTGATCTATATTTCTGTTTTTGTGCTAGTACCATACTGTCTTGATTACTTTAGCTTTGTAATATAGTCTGAAGGCAGGTAGCCTGGTTCCTCCAGCTCCATTTTACATTCTCAAGATTGCTTTGTCTCTTCGGGTTCTTTTGTGTTACCATACAAAATGTAATTTTTTTTTGCTCTAGTTCTGTGAAGAATTCCATTGGTAATTTCATAGGGATTGCATTGAATCTGTAGACTGCTTTGGGTAGTACAGTCATTTTCACAGTATCGATTCATCCAGTTCAAGAACATGGTATATCTCTCCATCTGTTTGTACTGTCTTTCATTTCTTTCATCAGTATCTTATAGTTTTCTGCATACAGGTCTTTTGCCTCCTTACGTGGGTTTATTCCTAGATATTTTATAATTTTTGTTGCAATGGTAAATGGGATTATTTCCTTAATTACTCTCTCTAATCATTCATCGTTAGTGTATAGGAATGCAAGTGATTTCTGTGTATTAAGTTGTATCCTGTGAATTTAATAAATTCATTGATTAGCTCTAGTAGTTTTCTGGTGGCCTCTTTAGGATTCTGTATGCATAGTATCATGTCATCTGCAAACAGTGACAGTTTTACTTCTTTTTTTCCAATTTGGATTCCTTTTATTTCTTTTCACTTTATGATTGCCACGAATAGAACTTCCAAAACTATGTTGAATAATAGTGGTGAGAGTGGACACCCTTGTCTTTTTCCTGATCTTAGAAGAAGTGCTTTCAGTTTTTCACCTATAGGAATGATGTGTGCTATGGGCTTGTCATGTATGGCCTTTATTATGTTGAGGTAGGTTCCCTCTGGGCTCACTTTCTGGAGAGTTTTTATCCTAAATGGGTGTTGAATTTTGTCAAAATCTTTTTCTCCATCTCTTGAGATGATCATATGGTTTTTATTTGTCAGTTTGTTAATATGGTGTATCACATTGATTGATTTTCATATATTGAAGAATTCTTGCATCCCTGGGAGAAATCCCACTTGATCATGGTGGATGACCCTTATAATATGTTGTTGGATTTGGTTTGGTAGTATTTTGTTAAGGATTTTTCTGTCTATGTTCATCAGTGATATGGGCATGTAATTTTCTCTTTTTGTTATATCCTTGTCTGGTTTTGGTATCAGGGTGATGGTGGACTCATAGAATGTATTGGGGGTGTTCTGCCCACTGCAGATTTTTCAAATAGTTTGAAAAGGATCTGTGTTAGCTCCTCTCTAAATGTTTGATAGAATTCACCTATGAAGCCATCTGGTCCTGGACTTTTGTTTGTTTGAAGATTTTTAATCACAGTTTCATTTTCATTATTTGTGATTGGTCTCTGCATATTTTCTATTTCTTCCTGGCTCAGCCTTGGAAGGTTGTACTTTTCTACGACTGTCCATTTCTTCCAGGTTGTCCATTTTACTGCCATATAATTGCTTGTAGTAGTCTCTTATGATCCTTTGCATTTCTGTGGTGTCAATTGTAGCTTCTCCTTTTTCATTTCTAATTTTATTGATTTGATTCCTCTCCATTTTTTCCTCCTGAGTCTGTCTAGCTAAAGGTTTATCAGTTTCATTTATCATCTCAAAAGACCAGCTTTTAGTTTCATTGATCTTTGCTATTGTTTTATTCATTTATATTTCATTCGTTTCTGCTCTAATATTAATGATTTCTTTCCTTCTACTAACTTTGGGTTTTGTTTGTTCTTCTTTCTCTCATTGCTTTAGGTGTAAGTTTAGGTTGTATATTTGAGATTTTTCTTGTTTCTTGAGGTAGGGTTGTTTTGCTATAAACTTCCCTATTAGAACTGCTTTTGCTGCATCCTGTACATTTTAGGTCATATGTATTCATTGTTATTTGTCTCTATGTATGTTTTCATTTCCTCTTTGATTTCATCAGTGATCTCTTGGTTCTTTCATAGCATATTGTTTAGCCTCCATATGTTTGTATTTTTTATAGTTCTTTTTTCCTGTAATTGATTTATAATCCCATAGCATTGTGGTAGGAAAAGATGATTGATACAATTTAAATTTTCTTAAATTTACTGAGGCTTGATTTGTGATCCAGGATGTGATCTATCCTGGAGAATGATCTGTGAGCACTTGAGAATAAAGTGTATTCTGCCACTTTTGGTTTGAATGTCCTATAAATATCAATTATGTCTATTTGGTCTCTTGTGTCATTTAAAGCTTGGGTTTCCTTATTCATTTTCTGTCTTGCTCATCTGTCCATTGGTGTAAGTGGGGTGTTAATGTCCCCCACTATTATTGTGTTACTGTCGATTTCCCCTTTATAAGTGTTAGCATTTGCTTCATGTATAGAGGTGCTCCTAGTTTGGGTGCATAAATATTTAAAATGGTTATATCTTCTTCTTGGCTTGATCCCATGATCATTATGTAGTGTCCTTCCTTGTCTCTTGTAATAGTCTTTATTTTAAAGTCTATCTTGTCTGATATGTGTATTGCTCCTCCAGCTTTCTTTTGATTCCCATTTGCATGGAATATCTTTTTCCATTCCCTCACTCTCAGTCTGTATGTGTCCCTAGGTCTGAAGTGGGTCTCTTGTAGACAGCATATATATGGGTCTTGTTTTTGTATCCGTTCATCCAGTCTGTGTCTTTTGGTTGGAGCATTTAATCCAATTACATTTACGGTACTTATTGATATGTATGTTCCCATTGTCATTTTCTTAATTGTGGCTTTATTTTTGTAGATCTTTTTATTCTTTTGTGTTTCCCTCCTGGAGAAGGTCCTTTAGCTCTTGGAGAGCTAAAGGAACTTCCTTTAGCAGTTGTTGTAAAGCTGGTATGATGGTGCTGAATTCTCTTAGCTTTTGCTTTTCTGTATATCTTGTGATTTCTCTGTCAAATCTGAATGAAATCCTTGCTGGGTAGATTTACCTTGGTTGTAGGTTTTTCCCTTACATCACTTTAAGCATATTATTTAACTTTCTTCTGCCCCGCAGAGGTTTTGCTGAAAAATGAGCTGATAACCTTATGGAGATTCCCTTGTATGTATGCTGTTTGTTGCTTTTCCCTTGCTGCTTTTAATGTTTTTTCTTTGTACTTAATTTTTGTTAGTTTGATTAATATATGTTTCAGTATGTTTCTCCTTAAGTTTATCCTGTATGGGACTCTCTGTTCTTCCTGGAGTTGATTATTTCCTTTCCCATGTTAGGGAAGTTTTCAACTATAATCTATTCAAATATTTTCTCAGTTCCTGTTTTTCTCTTCTTCTTCTGGGACCCCGATAATTCGAATGTTGGTGCATTTAATGTTGTCCCAGAGGTTTCTTTTCATTCTTTTTTCTCTGTCCTGTGGGAATGATTTCCACGATTCTATCTTCTAGCATACTTATCCATTCTTCTACTTCAGTTTTTCTGCTATTGATTTCTTCTATTTTATTTTTCATTTCAGTTATTGTGCTGTTCACCACTGATTGTTCTTTAGTTCTTCTAGGCGCTTGTTGAACATTTCTTTTATCTTCTCAATCCGTACCTCCATTCTATTTCTGAGATCTTGGATCATCTTTCCTATCATTACCCTGAATTCTTTTTCAGGTAGATTGCCTGTCTCTTCTTTATTTATTTGGTCTTTTGGGATTTTACCTTGCCCCTTCATTTGCAACATACTTCTCTGTCATCTCATTTTGTCTAAGCTACTGTGTTTATTGTCTCCTTTAATCAGGCTGCAGGGTTATAGCTCTTCTTGCTTCTGGTGTCTGCCCCTTGGTGGGTGAGGTTGGTCCAAGGGCTTGTTTAGGCTTCTTGGTGGGAGGGATTGTTATCTGTGCTCTGGTGGGTGGTGTTGAGTCTTTTCCCTCTGAAGGCCAGGGCCACGTCAGGTGGAGTGTTTTGGGGTGTCTGTGAGTTTAATACCACTTCATGCAGCCTGTCTGCTGATGCGTGGGGCTGTGTTCCTGTCTTGCTGGTTGTTTGGCATTAGGTGTCCAAAACTGGAACCTGCAAGCAGGTGTGTGGGGACAGGTCTTGGTGATGATATGGATACCTCTGGGAGCATGCACACTGATTAATATTCCCTGTTCCCATGAATTCTTTGGTGGTACACTGTCCTGGATTCACTGCTCCTGCCATCGAGGCCCAGGCCTGATCCCAGGCTATACACCCAAGAGCCCATAAGCTGCACAGAGAAAAAGAAAAAAAAGAAAATTAAAAAAAATGAAAACAGACAAATAAAACCCAAGACAAATAACAAAAACAGAGAGGACCTTCAAGATGGTGGAGGGTTAAGACGTGGAGATCACCTTCCTCCTCACAAATACATCAAAAATACATCTACATGTGGAACAACTCCTACAGAACACCTACTGAAAGCTGGCAGAAGATCTTAGACTTCCAAAAAGGCAGGAAAATCCCCACGTACCTGGGCAGGGCAAAAGAAAAAAAGAAATAAACAGAGAAAAAAGAATAGGGACAGGACCTGAATATCTGGGAAGGAGCTGTGAAAGAGGATAAGTTTCCACACACTAGGGAGCCCCTTCAGTGGCGGGGATGAAGAGTGGCCGGGGGTGAAGCTTCGGAGCCATGGAGGAGAGTGCAGCAACAGGGGTGCAAAGGGCAAAGCAGAGAGATTCCCTCACAGAGGATCAGTGATAACTAGCACTCACGAGCCTGAGATGCTTATCTGCTGACCAACCTTCACAGGTGGGGGCTGGGACCTGACGTTCAAGTTTTGCAGGTCAAATCCCAGGGAGAGGACTAGGGTTAGCTGCATGAAGATGGCCTGAAGGCGGCTAGTGTGCCACAACTAGCCAGGAGGGAGTCCAGGAAAAAGTCTGGACCTGCTGGAGGGGCAAGAGACCATTGTTTAGGGGTCAGAGAGGGGAGGGCATTCCCACTCTGTGTGCCCACAGAAGGCAGAGTACCACCTAAGTGCGCTCCAGAGATGGGTGCAAGCTGTGGCTAACATCTCGGGCTGCAGAGATGGGCATGGACGGCTAAAACCACCACCGCTGCCACCAAGAATCCTGTGTGAAAGCACGGGTCACTACCCACACCACCCCGGTAACCTGTGCAGCATGCCACTGCCAGGGTCCCGTGATCCAGGGACAACTTCCCCTGGGAGAACACACTGCGTGCCTCAGGCTGTGACAATATTATGCTGGCTTCTACCACCATAGGTTCTCCCTGCATTCCAATTATAACTACCGTACCCCTCCCTCAACGCAGCCTGAGTGAGCAATAGAGCCCTAATCAGCTGCTGCTTTAACCCCTCCAGTCTGGGAGGGAAATAGATACCTGAGGGCAGCCTAAACGCAGAGGCAGGGCCAAAACCAAAGCTGAAGCCCAGGAGCTGTGGGAACAAAGAAAAGAAAGGGGAATTACTCCATGCAGCCTGAGGACAAGCAGATTAAATCCCCACAATCAACTTGAAAGATGCTGCATTTGAACAATACCTGAATAGACAAAGAATGTTCCCAAAATTGAGGCGGTTGACTTTGGGTGCAACTTTAGCCTTTGCATTTGCTTTCTGCATCTGATTGGTTTCTGGTTTTACATTTATCACAGTTTAGACTTTAGTGCTTGTTATCATTTGTGGATTTGTTCATTGGTTTGGCTGCTCTCTTCCTTTTTTTAAAATTTAATTTTACTTCTTAAATTTATTATCTTTTAAATATTTTTTTTTTTACCTTTATTCTCTTTTTGTGAGTGTGTATGTGTATGTCTCTTTGTGTGATCTTCTCTGTTTAGGTTTGCTTTTACCATTTATCCTAGGGTTCTCTCTGTTAGTTTGTTATTTTTTTAGTTGTTTGTTTTTTTTCTCTTTATGAGTGTGTGCGTATATTTCTTTTCTTAATCTTTATTGGAGTACAATTGCTTAACATTGGTGTGTTAGTTTCTGATTTATAACAAAGTGAATCAGCTATATATAAACATATATCCCCAAATCTCCTCCCTCTTGCATCTCTGACCCACCCTCCCTATCCCATCCCTCTAGGTGGTCACAAAGCACTGAGCTGATCTCCCTGTGCTATGCAGCTGCTTCCCACTAGCTATCTATTTTACATTCGGTAGTATATATAAGTCCATGCCACTCTCTCACTTCGTCCCATCTTACACTTCCCCCTCCCCGTGTAATCAAGTTCATTCTCTACGCCTGCATCTTTATTCCTGTCCTGCCCCTAGGTTCTTCATAAACACTTTTTTTTAGATTCCATATATGTGTGTTAGCATACAGTGTTTATTTTTCTGTTTCTGTCTTACTTCACTCTGTATGACAGACTCTAGGTGCATACACCTCACTACAAATAACTCAATTTCGTTTCTTTTTATGGCTGAGAAATATTCCATTGTATATATGTGCCACATCTTGTTTTTCCATTCATCTGTCAAGTGACACTTAGGTTGCTTCCATATCCTGGTTATTGTAAATACAGCTGCAATGAACATTTTGGTACGTGACTCTTTTGAATTATGGTTTTCTCGGTGTATATGCTCAGTAGTTGAATTGCTGGGTCATATGGTAGTTCTATTTTTAGTTTTTTAAGGAATCTCCCTACTGTTCTCCATAGTGGCTGTATCAATTTACATTCCCACTAACAGTGCAAGAGAGTTCCCTTTTCTCCACACACTCTCAGGCATTTATTGTTTGTAGATTTATTGATGATGGCCATTCTGACTAGTGTGAGGTGATACCTCATTATAATTTTGATCTGCATTTCTCTAATGATTAGTGATGTTGAGCATCCTTTCATCTTCTTTGTGGTTTCCTTTGCTGTGCAGAAGCTTTTAAGTTTCATTAGGTCCAATTTGTTTATTTTTGTTTTTATTTCCATTACTCTAGGAGGTGGATCAAAAAGGATCTTGCTGTGATTTGTGTCATAGAGTGTTCTGCCTATGTTTTCCTCTAAGAGTTTTATAGTTTCTCGCCTTACATTTATGTCTTTAATGCATTTTGAGTTTATTTTTCTGTATGGTGTTAGGGAGTGTACTATTTTCATTCTTTTACATGTAGCTATCCAGTTGTCCAAGCACAACTTATTGAAGAGGCTGTCTTTCCTCCATTGTATATTCTTCCCTCTTTTATCAAAGATAAGTGACCGTATATACATGGGTTTATCTCTGGGATTTCTATTTTGTTCCGTTGCTCTATATATCTGCTTTTGTGTCAGAACCATACTGTATTGATTACTGTAGATTTGTAGTATAGTCTGAAGTCAGGAAGCGTGATTCCTCCAGCTCTATTTTTCTTTCTCAAGATTGCTTCAGCTATTCTGTTTTCTGTGTTTCCATAGAAATTGTGAAAATTTTGTTCTAGTTCTGTGAAAACTGTCATTGGTAGTTTGATACGGATTGCATTGAATCTTTAGAGTGTTTTGGGTAGTATGGCCATTTTCACAATGTTGATTCTTCCAATGCAAGAACATGGTATATCTCTTCATCTGTTTGTATCATCTTTAATTTCATTCATCAGTGTCTTATAGTTTTCTGTATACAGATCTGTTGTATTCTTAGGTAGGTTTATTCCTAGGTATTTTATTCATTTTGTTGAGATGGTAAATTGGAGTGTTTCCTTAATTTCTCTTTCAGATTTTTCATCATTTGTGTATAGGAATGCAAGAGATTTCTGTGTATCAATTTTGTATCCTGATACTTTACCAAATTCATTGATTAGCTCTACTGGTTTTCTGGTAGCATCTTTAGGACTCTTTCTATATAGTATCATGTCATCTGCAAACAGTGACAGCTTTACTTCTTCTTTTCCAATTTAGATTTTTTATTTCTTTTTCTTCTCTGATGACTGTGGCTAAAACTTCCAAAACTATGCTGAATAATAGTGGTAAAGTAGGCAACCTTGTCTTATTCCTGATCGTAGTGGAAATGGTTTCACTTTTTCACCATTGAGAATGATGCTGGCTGTGGGTTTGGCATACATGGTCTTTATTATGTTGATGTAAGTTCCCACTATGCCTAATTTATGGAGGATTTTATCATAAATGGGTGTTGAATTTTGTTGAAAGCTTTTCCTGCATCTGTTGGGATGATCATATGGTTTTTGTCCTTCAATTTGTTTAAAGTGCCGTATAACATCAATTGAGTTGTGTATACTGAAGAATCCTTTTATTCCTGGGATAAACCCCACTTGATCATGGTGTACCATCCTTTTAATGTGCTGTTGGATTCTTTTTGCTAATATTTTGTTGACGATTTTTGCATCTGTGTTCATCAGTAATACTGGCCTGTACTTTTCTTTCTTTGTGACATCTTTGTCTGGTTTTGGCATCAGGGTGATGGTGGCCTCGCAGAATGAGTTTGGGAGTGTTCCTCCCTCTGCTATATTTTGCAAGAGTTTATGAAGCATAGGTGTTAGCTCTTCTCTAAATGTTTGATAGAATTTGCCTGTGATACCATCTTGTCCTGGACTTTTATTTGCTGGAAGATTTTTAATCAAAGTCTCAATTTCAGTGCTTCTGTTTGTTCTGTTTATATTTTCTATTTCTTCCTGATTCAGTCTCAGAATGTTGTGCTTTTCTAAGAAATTGTTCATTTCTTCCAACTTGTCCATTTTATTAGCATATGGTTGCTTGCTGTAATCTCTCATGATCTTTTGTATTTCTGCAGTGTCAGTTGTTACTTCTCCTTTTTCATTTGTAAATCTGTTGATTTGAGTCTTCTACCTTTTTTCTTGAGTCTGGGCAATCGTTTATTAATTTTGTTTATCTTCTCAAAGAACAAGCTTTTTGTTTTATTGATCTTAACTATTGTTTCCTTCATTTCTTTCTCATTTATTTCTCATCTGATCTTTATGATTTCTTTCCTTCTGCTAACTTTGGCGTTTTCTTGTTCTACTTTCTGTAATTGCTTTAGGTGAAGTTTAGGTTGTTTATTTGAGATACTTGTTTCCTGAGGTAGGATTGTATTGCTATAAACATCCCTCTTAGAACTTGTTTTGCTGTGTCCCATAGGTTTTGGGTCATTGTGTTTTCATTGTCATTTGTTTCTATGTGTTTTTTCATTTCCTCTTTGATTTCTTCAGTGTTCTCTTGGGTATTAAGTAGTGTATTGTTTAGCCTCCATGTATTTGTATGTTTTACAGATTTTTTCCTGTAACTGATATCGAGTCTCATAGCATTGTGATCAGAAAAGATACTGGATAAGATTTCAGTATTTTTAAAATTTACCAAGGCTTGTTTTGTGACCCAAGATATGATCTATCCTGCTGAATGTTCCGTGAGCACTTGAGGAGAAAGTGTATTCTGGTTTTTTTGGAAGGAATGTCCTATAAATATCACTTAATTCCATCATGTTTAATGTAACATTTAAAGCTTGTATTTCCTTATTTATTTTCATTATGGATGATCTGTCCATTGGTGAAAGTGGGGTGTTAAAATCCCCTACTATGATTGTGTTACTGTCCATTTCCCCTTTTTGGTTGTTAGCATTTGCCTTATGTATTCAGGTGTTCCTATATTGGGTGCATGTATATTTACAATTGTTATATCTTCTTCTTGGATTGATCCCTTGATCATTATGTAGTGTCCTTCTTTGTCTCTTGAAATATACTTTATTTTAAAGTCTATTTTGTCTGATATGAGAATTGCTACACCTGCTTAGTTTTGATTTCCATTTGCAAGGAATATCTTTTTCCATCCACTCAGTTTCAGTATGTATGTGTCCCTAGGTCGGAAGAGGGTCTCTTATAGACAGCATATATACAGGTGTTGTTTTTGTACCCATTCAGCCAGTCTGTGTCTTTTTGTTGGAGCATTTCATCTATTTACATTTAAGGTAGTCATCAATATGATTGTTCCTGTTACCATTTTCTTAACTGTTTTGGGTTTGTTATTGTAGGTCTTTTCTTTTTCTTGTGTTTCCTACCTACAGAAGTTCCTTTAGCAATTGTTGTAAAGCTGGTTTGGTGGTGCTGGGTTCTCTTAGCTTTTGCTTGTTTGTAAATATTTTAATTTCTCCATCAAATCTGAGTGAGATACTTGGTGGGTAGAGTAATCATTGTTGTATGTTTTTCCCTTTCATCACTTTAAATATGTCCTGCCACTCCCTTCTGGCTTGCAGAGTTTTTGCTGAAAGGTCAGCTGTTAACCTTATGGGGATTCCCTTGTATGTTATTTGTTGTTTTTCCCTTGCTGCTTTTCATATTTTGTCTTTGTATTTAATTTTTGATACTTTAATTAATATGTGTCTTGGCGTGTTTCTTCTTGAATTTATCCTGTATGGGACTCTTTGTGCTTCCTGGGCTTGATTAATTATTTCCTTCCAATATTAGGGAAGTTTTCAACTATAATATCTTCCAATATTTTCTCAGTCCCTTTCTTTTCCTCTTCTTCCTCTGGGACCCTGATAATTCGCTAGTTGGTGCATTTTATGTTGTCCCAGGGTTCTCTGAGACTGTCCTCAATTCTTTTCATTCTTTTTTAAAATTCTTTTCTGCCATATATATTTCTACTATTTTACCTTCAATGTCACTTATCCATTCTTCTGCCTCAGTTATTCTGCTATTGATTCTTTCTAGTGGATTTTAAATTTCTTTCATTGTGTTTTTCATCCTTGTTTGGTCTTTATTTCTTCTAGGTTCTCGTTAAACATTTCTTGTCTTTTCGCCATTCTATTTCCAAGATTTTGGACCATTTTTACGATGATTACCCTGAATTATTTTTCAGGTAGACTGGCTATTTTCCTTTCATTTGTTTTGTCTGGTGGGTTTTTACCTTGGTCCTTCATCTGCTATGTGTTCCTCTGGCTTCTCATTTTCCTTAACTTACTGTGTTTGGGGTCTCCTTTTTACAGGCTGCAGGTTCATAATCACCGTTGTTTTTGGTGTCTTCCCGAAGTGGCTAAGGTTACTTCAGTGTGTTATGTAGCCTTCCTGTTGGAGGGACCTGGTGCCTGTGTTCTGGTGGATGAGGCTGGATCTTGTCTTTCTCGTGGGTAGGACCATATCTGGTGTTGTGTTTTGGTATCTCTGACCTTATTATGATTTTAGGTAGCTTCTGTGCTAATGGGTGGGGTTGTGTACCTGCTTGCTAGTTGTGTGGCATAGGGTGTCCAGCCCTGTAGCTTGCTGGTTATTGAGTGGAGTGGGGTCTTAGCATTGAGATGGATATCTCTAGGAGAGCTTACGCTGTTGGGTACTATGTGGAGCTGGGAGGTCTCTGGTGGACCAGTGTCCTGAACTCGGCTGTCCCACCTCAGAGGCACAGGCCTGATACCCGACCAGACCACCAATACCCTGTCAGCCACATGGCTCAGAAGTAAAGTGAGAAAAAAAGGAAAGAAAAGGAAAGAAAGAAAGAAAGAAGTAAAATAAACTTATTAAAATAAAAAATATTTTAAAAAAAGAAAGAAGAGAACAACAAAACGAAAAAACAAATACACCAATGATAACAAGTGCTAAAATATGTAAAAAAAGTAGAGAAAACTTCAGACAGAGCCTAGGACAAGTGGTAAAAGCAAAGCTATACAGACAAAATCACATGAAGAAGCATACACCTACACACTCCCAAAAATAGAAAAAAGAAAAAAAATATATATTTTTAAAAAAGGAATTGAGAAACCAAATAAATAAACCAGTCTACCAATGATAATAAACTCTAAATACTAAACTAAAATAAACATAAAGCCAGAAACAAATTAGATGGAGAAAGCAAACCCCAAGTCTACAGTTGCTTCCAATGTCCACCGCCTCAATTTTGGGATGATTCGTCATCTGTTCAGTTATTTCACAGATGCAGGGTACATCAAGGTGATTGTGGAGTTTTAATCCACTGCTCCAACAGCTGCTGGGGTAGATTTCCCTTTCTCTTCTTTGTTAGCACAGCTCCTGGGGTTCAGCTTTGTATTTGGTCCCCCACCTCTGCACGCAGGTCACCTGAGGTGTCTGTTCCCCACCCAGATAGGACGGGGTTAAAATAGTAGCTGATTAGGGGGTCTGGCTCACTCAGGCCATGGGAGGGAGGGGTACGAAATTCGGTAAAAGCCTGTGGCATCAGAGGCTGGCATGACAATGCACACTCTGTGCTCTTCCGGGAAAATCGTCCCTGTATCACGGGACTCTGGCAGTGGTGGGCTGCACAGGCTCCTGGAAGGGGAACTGTGGATAGTGACCTGTGCTTGCACACAGGCTTCTTGGTGGCTGCAGCAGCAGCCTTATCATTTCATGCCCATCTCTGGTGTACACTCTTATAGCTGTGGCACGTGCCCGACTCTGTAGCTGGTTTAGGTGGTGCTCTGAATCCTTTCTCCTTGCACCCTCCAAAACAATGGTCCCTTGCATCTTTGGCAGTTCAGTACATTTCCCCAGACACCCTCCTGGCCTACTGTGGTGCACCAGCCCCCTTCAGGCTGTATTCACGCAGCCAACCCCAGTCGTCTCCCTGGGGTCTGACCTCCAAGGCCCAAGCCTCAGCTCCCATCCCCCACCCACCCTGGCAGGTGAGCAGAGAAGCCTCTTAGGCTTGTGAGTGCAGGTCGCCAGGGATCCTTTGTGCAGGAATCTCTCCAATTTACCCTCTTCACCCCTGTTGCTGAGCTCTCCTCCCTGGCTCCAAAGTTCCCCTCCCCCCGCCCACCCCCATTCTCAGCCAGTGAAGGGGCTTCCTAGTGTGTGGAAACTTTTCCTCCTTCAAGCTCCTTCCCAGAGTTGCTGGTCCCATCTGTATTCTTTTGTGTCTGTGTTTTCTTTTTTCTTTTCCCCTACCCAGGTACGTGAGGAGTTTCTTGCATTTTGCAAAGTCTGAGGACTTCTGCCAGTGTTCAGTAGGTGTTCTGTAGGAGTTACTCCACATGGAAATTTATTTCTGATGTATTTGTGGGGAGGAATGTGATTTCCACGTTTTAGTCTTCCACCGTCTTGAAGCTATTCCATGGGTGTATGTTTCTTTGTGTGATTTTTTCTGTTTAGTATGGCTATTACTATGTGGTTTGGGGTTATATCTCTGTTTGTTTTTCTTCCTTTTCTTCTGAGCCATGTGGCTGGCAGGGTCTTGGTGCTCCAGCTGGGTGTCGGACCTGAACCTGTGAGGTGGGGAGCAGAGTCCAGGTCATTGGACTACCAGAAACCTCCTGGCCCCATGTAATACCGCTTGGCGAGGGCTCTCTCAGAGTTCTCTGTCTCAATACTAAGACCCAGCTCCACCCAATGGCCAATAAGCTCCAGTGCTGGACGCCCCATGCCAGACAACTATCAAGACAGGAACACAACCCCACCCATTAGCAGAGAGGCTGCCTAGAGTCATACTAAGTTCACAGAAACCCAAAGACACACCCCTGGACGCAGCCCGGCCTACCAGAAGGAGATCCAGCCCCAACCATGAGAAGACAGGCAAAAGTCCCCTTAATGAGAAAGCCTACACAAGCCACTGAACCACTCTCACCCACTAGGGCAGACACCAAAAATTACAGGAGGTATGAACCTGCAGCCTGCGGAGTGGAGTCACCAAACACAGTGAGTTAAATAAAATGAGAAATATGCAGCAGTTGAAGGAGCAAGGTAAAAACCCATGAGAACAAACAAATGAAGAGGAAATAAGCAGTCTACCTAAAAAAGTATTCAGAGTAATGATAGTAAAAATGATCCAAAATCTCAGAAATAGAATTAAGAAAATACAAGAAATGTTTAAGAAGGACCTAGAAGAACCGAAGAGAAAACAAACAATGATGAACAACACAATAAATGAAATTAAAAATATTCTAGAGGGAATCAATAGCAGAATAATTGAGCAGAAGAATGGATGAGAGACCAGGAAGATAAAATACTGGAAATACTGCCACAGAGAAGAATAAAGATAAAAGAATTGAGGACAGTCTCAGAGATGGCTGGGACAACATTAAATGCACCAACATTCGAATTATAGGGGTCTCAGAAGATGAAGAGAAAAAGAAAGGGTCTGAGAAAATATTTGGAGAGATTATAGTCAAAAACTTCCCTAAAATGGGAAAGGAAATAGTCAATCACATCCAGGAAGCAGAGAGAGTCCCATACATGATAAATCCATGAAGAAACATGCCGACACATATTAATCAAACTATCAAAATTTAAATACAAAGAAAACATATTAAAGTGGAAAGGGAAAAGCAACAAATAACATACAAGAGAATCCCCATAAGGTTAACAGCTGATCTTTCAGGAGAAACTCTGCAAGCCAGAAGGGAGTGGCAGGACATATTTAAAGTGGTGAAAGTGAAAAACCCACAACCAAGATTACCCAGCAAGGATTGCATTCATATTCGATGGAGAAATTAAAACCTTTACAGACAAGCAAAATCTAAGAGAATTCATCATCACCAAACCAACTTTACAACAAATGCTCAAGGAACTTCTCTAGGCAGGAAACACAAGAGAAGGAAAAGACCTACAAAAACAAACCCAAACCAATTAAGAAAATGGTAATAGGAGCATACATATTGATAATTACCTTAAATGTGAATGGATTAAAGGCTCCATTGAAAAGATTTAGACTGGCTGAATGGATACAAAAACAAGACACATATATATGCTGTCTACAAGAGACCAACTTCAGACCTAGGGAAATATAGAGACTGAGAGTGAGGGGATGGAAAAAGATATTCCATGCAAATAGAAATCAAAACAAAGCTGGAGTACCAATACTCATATCAGACAAAATAGACTTTAAAATAAATACTATTAAATAGACAAAGAAGGACACTGCATAATGATCAAGGGGTCAATCCAAGAAGATATAACCATTGTAAATATTTATGCACTCAACATAGGAGTACTTCAATACATAGGGCAAATGCTAACAGCCAAAAAGGGGAAATCAACATTAACTAAAAAATAGTGGGGCAGTTTAACCCCACTTTCACCAATGGACAGATCATCCAAAATGAAAATAAATAAGGAAACAAAAGCTTTAAATGACACGTTAGACCAGATGGACTTAGTTGATATTTATAGGACATTCCATCCAAAAACTACAGAATACACTTTCATGTCAAGTGCTCATGGAATATTCTCCAGGATAGATCATATCTTGGGTCACAAATCAAGTCTTGGTAAGTTTAAGAAAATTTGAATTTGTATCAAGTATGCTTACGGACCACAATGCTATGAGACTAGATATTAACTGCAGGAAATAAAACTGTAAAAATTACAAACACAAGGAGGCTAAAAATACACTACTAAATAACCAAGAGATCACTGAGGAAATCAAAGAGGAAATCAACACATACCCAGAAACAAATGACAATGAAAACACAATGACCGAAAACCTGCGGGATGTAGCAAAACAGTTCTATAGGGAAGTTTATAGCAATAAAATCTCAGCTCAAGAAACAAGAAAAATCTCAAATAAACAGCCTAACCTTACACCTAAAGCAATTAGAGAAAGAGGAACAAAAATACAAAAACAAAGTTTGCAGAAGGAAAGAAATCATAAAGATCAGATCAGAAATAAAAAGAAATGAAGGGAAGAATAGCAAAAATCAATAAAAGTAAAGCTGATTCTTTGGGAAAAGAGAATTCATAAACCTATAGCCAGACTCATCACACACAAAAAAGAAGACTCAAATCAACAGAATTAGAAATGAAAAGCAAGGAACAACTGACACTGCAGAAATACAAAGGATCATGAGATTATTACAAGCAACTATATGCCAATAAAACGAAAAACCTGGAAGAAATGGAAAAATTCTTGGAAAACTAATACCTTCCAAGACTGAACCAGGAAAAATGGAAAATATGAACACACCAATCACAAGCACTGAAATTGAAACTGAGTAAAAATCTTCCAAAAAACAAAAGCCCAAGACCA
Organism: Physeter macrocephalus; assembly: GCF_002837175.3. Taxonomy (NCBI): domain Eukaryota; kingdom Metazoa; phylum Chordata; class Mammalia; order Artiodactyla; family Physeteridae; genus Physeter; species Physeter macrocephalus. The sequence continues at coordinate 40,327,450 of NC_041234.1, read as the reverse complement.
GATGGCTTCACAGGTGAATTCTATCGAATATTTAGAGAAGAGCTAACACCTATCCTTCTCAAACTCTTGTAAAATATAGCAGAGGGAGGAACCCTCCCAAACTCATTCTATGAGGCCATCATCACCCTGATACCAAAACCAGACAAATATGTCACAAAAAAAGAAAACTATAGGCCAATATCACTGATGAACATAGATTCAGAAATCCTCAACACAATACTAGCAAACAGAATCCAACAGCACATTAAAAGGATCACACAGCAGGATCAAGTGACGTTTATCCCAGGAATAGAAGGATTCTTCAATATAAGCAAATCAATCATTGTGATTCAGCATATTAACAAATTGAAAGATAAATCCATGTGATAATATCAATAAATGTAGAAATAGCTTCCAACAATATTCAACACCCACTTATGAAAAAACCTCTTCAGAATGTGGGCATAGAGGGAACCTCCTCAACATAATAAAGGCTATATATGACAAACCCACAGCAAACATCTTTCTCAATGGTGAAAAATTGAAAGCATTTCCCCTAAGATCAGGAACAAGACAAGGTTGCCCACTCTCACCTCTATTATTCACCATAGTTTTTGAAGTTTTAGCCACCACCATCAGAGAAGAAAAAGGAATAAAAGGAATCCAAATCGTAAAAGAAGAAGTAAAACTGTCACTGTTTGCAGATGACATGATACTATACCTAGAGAATATTAAGGATGCTACCAGAAAACTACTAGAACTAATCAATGAATTTGTTAAAGTAGCAGGATACAAAATTAATGCACAGAAGTCTCTTGCATTCCTATACAGTAACGACAAAAAATCTGAAAGAGAAATTAAGAAAACACTCCAATTTACCACTGCAACAAAAAGAATAAAATACCTAGGAATAAACCTACCTAAGGAAACAAATGACCTATATGAAGAAAACTGTAAGACACTGATGAAAGAAATTAAAGATGATACAAACAGATGGAGAGATATACCATATTGTTGCATTGGAAGAATCAACATTGAGAAAATGACTATACTACTTAAAGCAATCTACAGATTCAATGCAATCCCTATCAAACTACGAGGGACATTTTTCACAGAACTAAGACCCAAAATTTTACAATTTGTATGGAAACACAAAAGACTCCAAATAGCCAAAGCGATCTTGAGAAAGAAAAATGGAGCTGGAGGAATCAGGCTCCCTGACTTCGGACTATACTACAAAGCTATGGTAATCAAGACAGTATGGTACTGGCACAAAAAATAGAAATATAGATAAATGGAACAGGATAGAAAGCCCAGAGATAAACCCACAAACATATGGTCACCTTATCTTTGATAAAGGAGGAAAGAATATACGATGTAAAAAAGACAACCCCTTCATTAAATGGCCCTGGGAAAACTGGAGAACTACATGTAAGGGAGGGTGGGAGGGAGGGAGACACAAGAGGGAAGAGATATGGAAACATATGTATATGTATAACTGATTCACTTTGTTGTAAAGCAGAAACTAACACACCATTGTAAAGCAATTATACTCCAATAAAGATGTTAAAATAAAAAAAGAATGAAATTAGAACACTTCATAACACCATACACAAAAATAAACTCAAAATAGATTAAAGAGCTAAATGTAAGGCCAGGCACTATCAAACTCTTAGAAGAAAACATAGGCAGAACACTCTATGACATAAATCACAGCAAGAGACTTTTTGACCCATCCCACCTCCTAGAGAAATGGAAATAGAAACAAAAATAAACTAATTGTACCTAATGAAACTTAAAATCTTTTGCACAGCAAAGGAAACCATGAACAAGACAAAAAGACAACCCTTAGAATGGGAGAAAATAGTTGCAAATGAAGCAACTGATGAAGGGTTAATCTCTAAAATATACAAGCAGCTCATCCCTCTCAATATCAATAAAGCAACCCCATCCGAAAATGGGCAGAAGACCTTAATAGACATTTCTCCAAAGAAGATATACAGATTACCAACAAACATATGAAAGAATGCTCAACATCACTAATCATTAGAGAAATACAAATCAAAACTACAATTGTTACTTTGGTTAAACAGATAACTATTTTTCACAATGACCTATGACTTATTTGGTCAGTGTTTCAAAACTTATTGATATTTTTGACAGACTTCCCCCAAATCAAATTTTAAACAAAGTTTTTCTACAAATAGAACTACCATACGACCCCGCAATCCCACTACTTGGCATATACCCTGAGAAAACCATAATTCAAAAAGAGTCATGTACCAAAATGTTCATTGCAGCTCTATTTACAATAGCCAGGACATGGAAGCAACCTAAGTGTCCATCAACAGATGAATGGATAAAGAAGATGTGGCACATATATACAATGGAATATTACTCAGCCATAAAAAGAAATGAAATTGAGTTATTTGCAGTGAGGTGGATGGACCTAGAGTCTGTCATACAGAGTGAAGTAAGTCAGAAAGAGAATGACAAATACCATATGCTAACACATATATATGGATTTTTAAAAAATGATTCTGATGAACCTAGGGCAGGACAGGAACAAAGACGCAGACACAGAGAATGGACTTGAGGACACAGGGAGTGGGAAGGGTAAGCTGGGATGAAGTGAGAGGGTAGCACTGACATATACATTCTACCAAATGTAAAATTGATAGCTATTGGGAAGCTGCCACATAGCACAGGGAGATTCACTCTGTGATTTGTGACCACCTAGAGTGGTGGGAAAGGGAGTATCAGGGGGAGATGCAAGAGGGGGGGTATATGGGGATATATGTATGCATATAGCTGATTCACTTTGTTATACAGTAGAAGCTAATACAACATTGTAAGGCAATTTTACTCCAATGAAGATGTTAAAAAAAAGCTAAAACTACCACGAACCTACAGCAGAGCAACAACAATACAACACACACACACAGATAAAGAAAAAAACGAAAAGAAATACCAATAGAACAAAGAAACAAAAGAATTTAAAAATGAGAACAGTCAGTAAGGACTAGACTAACATAAACCAAAAATTAAAAATAAAACAAAAATATAGAGCAAACAAATAATGCAAAAAACAAAATATACACATAAAACAATCAAAAAAATAAAATTAAATAAAAAACAACACAAGAAAAAAACTAACACAACAAAAAAGTAAATTAAAAATAGAAAAATAAATATATATCTTTAAAATTTTAATTAAAATTAGAAATAAAACAAAAAATAATAAATGCAACACCGCCAACAACTGAATAAAATGAAACAAACAAAAAATAATAATAGTAATAAGCATATTTTCCTGGGCCCTCCTTTGTCAGTGTCCTTGCTCCCACAGTGAGCCAGAGCCAATCTCCACCTCCCCTGGAGGCCCTCCAATACCTATCATTGGGTCTCTGGACCTGCTGTGGGCACTGTGGGGCCAGCTCACACTCTGACCTGGCCCGACTCCCATATTTACTTGCCCCCATAGTCCACTCCTAGGAAGGCTAGACCAGTCTCTGTTGTGGGACCACTCGTCCATTCAGTTATTCCACAGACGCAGGATTTACCAAGCTGATCTTGGGGATTTAATCTGCAGCTTGTGCAGCTGCACAGAAAGATTTCTGTTTGTGTTCCTTAGTTGCACTGCCCCTTGAGATTCCAGCAGTTATTTTACCATTTAGCAGAAGTTCTAGTGTTAGTAAATGGATTTTCATTACTGTACAGTCTAGGTGCTCTTTATTTTATTTTTATTTAATTTTTATTTTAGGTTGGAGTAGAGTTGATTAACAATGTTGCATTAGTTTCGGGTATACAGCAAAGTGATTGAGTTATGCATAAACATGTATCTATTCTTTTTCAAATTATTTTCCCATTTAAGTTATTACAGAATATTGAGCAGAGTTCCCTGTGCTATACAGTAGGTCCTTGTTGGTTATCTATTTTAATTATAGCATTGTGTACATGTCAATCCCAAACTCCCAATCTATCCCTCTCCCCAACACTTCCCCCTGGTAACCATAAGTTTGTTTTCTAAGTCTGTGAGTCTGCTCTTTAACCTGCTGGGTTTTATGTTTTTCCTGTTTCCCAAGGTAGGTGAGTCTGTGCCTATGCCCCTCAGCAATATCTATTCCTACTGCAAATTGCTACTACAGAGGTGTGGTTCCCACATATACCATGTCTCCATCTTTACTACCCATTTCTATCTGGTCCTTTTATGTGCAATGGCTGTTCAATCAGCCCTCAATAATTGCTCTTTATATAGGTGTAGATTTGGTGTGTCTATGGTAGGAGGTGAGCTAAGGGTCTTCCTATGTCACTATCTTGGACGCCTCTCCTCCCAAGATGTATAATTTAATACATATTTTTTGACACAGCTGTGTTGCCTAGATATGCTCCAGCATGAATGAGTTCTGCTTGCCATAACTCTTTTCTCCTCTGAAACCTTCCTAGCCAGGAAGACTCTTAGAGACGATTTAGTCCTACTCTTCCCCACCGTCCATTTTACGGGTAGGTCACCATAGGCCTAGAGAGGAATAGACTCATGCCTAGGACCAGCAAGTCACCCTAGAGCCAGGCCAGGCATTCAGTTTAAGAGAGCTCTGATTGAAGGTTCTCTGAATATCTGAAGAATTTAGTTTGTCCTTTTTCTACTTGGCTGAAAACTTCTCAAAGAAGGAAGCTGACCTGTTATTCTTCTTCTGCCTGCCTCTACAGCTCTGGGTGAACCAGGAGGATGGGGTGGAGGAAGGGCCCAGTGACGTTCAGAATGGGCACCTGGACCCCAACTCAGACTGCCTTTGTCTGGGCCGGCCACTCCAAAACCGGGACCAGATGCGAGCCAACGTAATCAATGAGATCATGAGCACCGAGCGTCATTACATCAAGCACCTAAAGGACATTTGTGAGGTAGGCCCAGCTATGATGGTGCATGTGAGGGCACTCAGGGTGGGGTAGAGGGCACTTCCATGAAGAAATGACAACCTTCCTGGGCCGTACCTGTGAAAATCCCAAGATATTAGGAAACACGACTTGATTGACCTAGATTCTGTTAAGTGGGTTAGACTCCTCCCTTGGGTTTTCTCAGTCTCTCTGTTTATTTCTCCCCTTTTTGCTATCTACCTGTCTGTAAGGGCCTGACTTCATTACAGCAAAACACATTTCCTGCCAAACCAGTGGTTTATAAACTTGAATGTGCACCAAAGTCCCTGGAATAGCTTGTTAAACATGCAGATTCCAGCCCTCTTTGACCCCACCCCCCACGCAAAGTTGTGAATTCTCAGCCTGGGATAAAACACGGAAATCTCTATGTGTTGCAAGTATCCCTGGTAATACTTGTCTTCCACTATGCCACTGTGCCCTCCAGGGACTGTGGCTCCACATTGTCTAACTCCATCCCTGCCATCTTTCTGACCTGAGTGAGGATGAGAACCTTTTTTTTCTCACACTGCCTTGAGTCCAGCAGAGACAAGTTGGCATTTTCAAAGGACCTTTTACTAAACAGTATGAGAAAACCAATGAGAGAAAGAGAAAAGAATGTTTTTAGAAGGATTTCTCTCTCTCTCTCTCTCTCTCTCACACACACACACACACACACACACACACACACACACACACACACACACACACACACACACACTCTATAGCGTTATGCTTGATCCAGTGAAAAACTCTACCTTGAATATTTTTAACCCCTTTCTTCCAGATGAGAGATCAGGTCCTACTTTCTGTCCTCCAGCCCTACTGATTAGGTCCAGGGCCCACTCTGTAATCAATGGTATAGCTCTGACATTTTTCAAAGTTCTTGTTTCTTTAGAGCAGTGCTGCCTAATAGGACTTCCTGCAGTGATGAAAATGTTCTGTATCTGCAGTCTCCATTACAGTAGCCACTGGGCAGATATCTGTGGCTGTTGAGCACTTGAGATGTGGCTAGTATGACTGAGAAATGGAATTTTAAATTTTATTTCATTTTAATTTAAATAGCCACACGTGACTAATAGCAACCACATCGGACAGTGCAGCTCTGAAAAGATCAAGACCAAGGACTTTGGGCCTTAACTTTCTTCACCTAAATTCATTTTTTCACCCCTTCCAGGAAGGTTAAAGGTTATCTTCTCCCCCTTCCCCAAGGCAGTAAGGTAGGGTAGAAAGAACAAGGGGTCTGTGGAAATGGAGTGCTGGCTTTCACATCTTAGTCACTAATTAACCCTGTGGCCTTGAAGGTGCCTCTTAACTCCTCTAACCTTTGATTTTATGATTTGTCCAGTAGGCTTCATTTTACCAACCTCTTAACTTTATTGAGGAAATGAAGTAAATCTGATATTGTAAGTATTTGGGAAAAGGTAGTTTTCCTTTCCTTCCTTCCCTTTTCATCTATTTACCTATCCATCATTGTCTCTCTTTTGTCTTTTTCTCTTCCTCCTACCTTCATACAAATGGTTGATATATTTTTTAATTACCCTCTCGAATGTGTTACATGGCATTGGACATCAAACCACTGATGTGTCATTCATTCCACAAACATTTAGTGGAGTTCTGCTCCATGCTAGGCCTTGGACATAGCTCCTACACTCAAACTGTTCTGTCCTAGATCAACAGCATCTGAATCACCTGGGAGCTGGTTAGAAATGCAGAATCTTTAATTCCACTCCAGAACTGAGTTCAAATCTACATTTTAACAAGGTTCACATTTGACTTACAATACATATTAAAGTTTGAGGAGCACTGCTGTAAAATGATAGCTATCTTACACTATTTATAATAGCAGGACATGGAAGCAACCTAAATGTCCATCAACAGAGGAATGGATAAAGAAGATGTGGTACATATATAAATGGAATATTACTCAGCCATAAAAAAAGAAATAATGCCATTCACAGCAAAATGGATGGACCTAGAGATTGTCATACTGAGTGAAGTAAACCAGACAGATAAAGACAAACATCATATGATATCACTTGTATGTGGAATCTTAAAAAACGCCACAAATGAACTTATCTACAAAATAGAAATAGAGTTACAGGTGTACAAAATACATTTATGGTTACTGCAGGGTAAGGCAGGGGATGGATAAATTGGAAGATTGGGATTGACACATACACACTACTAATAGAATAGGTAACTAATGAGGACCTACTGTATAGCACAGGGAACTCTACTCAATACTCTGTAATGGCCTATATGGGAAAAGAAGCTGAAAAAGAGTGGATATATGTATATGTATAACAGATTCACTTTGTTGTATACCTGAAACTAACAAAACATTGCAAATCAACTATACCCCAATAAAATTTTTTTAAAAATTATAGCTATCTTATAATGTCATAGGGTCTATAATACAAGTTAGTACAGTCTGTTCTTTACCCAGCAGCCAAGGGATGATGTCAATACCTAAGTCGTTCATATCACTCCTCTGCTTAAAACTTTCCAATGGCTCACCTTTCCTTCCTGAGTAAAAGCCAAAGTTCTCATTATTACTTACAAAGCCCTGTGTGATCAACCCTTCCTTACCTCTGTGACTTCATCTCTTGCTCTTTTCCCATATGCTCTCACTACTTTAGCCACAATGGCCTAACTGCTGTTCCTTAAAAAGGCCTGACACACTCCCCCCTCATAGGCTTTCCACTGGCTTTCCCTTCTGCCTAAAGCACTCTTCCTTCAGATGTCTATGTGGCTCCATTTCTCACCTCCTTCAAGGCTTCACTCAAATATCATCTCCTTGAGACCTTCCCTGACTATTCTATTTAAAATTGTAACCATGTACTATCTTGTTTTATTTTTATCCATTGCACTTACTGCTTTCTGACTTATTATATATTTTGCTTTTATGTTTTTTTAATTGCCCTTCTCCCCTACTAGAAAGTAAATTCCATGAGGGAAAGGGGTTTTTTTTAATTGATTTACTGATACATCCTCAACATCTAGCACAGTGTTTGGCAGATGGTAGATGCTCAATAAGTACTTTTGAAAGTTGGAATTAAATATAAGTGCTCACGTGCATGTACTATTTTGGCAAAGTACATTCACATCTTATGCCATTTGATTTTCAGACAGGAAATACGTTGTTATTGTTATTCCTATTTTCTAGATCAACAGACTGAGTGTCTAAGAGGCAAAATTACTTTCCCAGAGTTCTCAGGCACTGGTCCAGTGGGAGTCTTAGTGTTAGAAGGATTTTGTTCCCAACTTCCAAACATCTTGGCCTGTTCCTACAGGGCATGGGCTCAGAACAGCAATGCAAGTATTTATCCTTCCAAAAGAGGGAGTGCTATGACCCTGCTTTGAGGAATTGCCTAATCCAGCCAACCTAAGCAAAGCTTTTGTTGGTGATCTGTGAGTTCCATATCTCATTATTCTTGATGCTGAAGCTAAGGGCTTAAATGGGAATGGGAAGTATCTCTTTGTCATCCTTCAACCACAGATGTCAGAGGAACGTTTAGCTAGAGCAAAAGAAGGGTAGAGAAAGCTGTGTCTAAATGGGCCAGAAGACAGTATTTTAGCTCAGGGTTGTGTCACCTAAACCAAAAGCTATGAGGAACAATATGATTTACAAGAAGAATATCAAAACCAGAATTGGGAGTCCCAGGTTCAGGTCCCACCTTAGTCACAAACTGACTGAGGAACGTCAGGTGAATCTTTTCCATCCTGGACCTTGTTCCCCAACTCTAAAATTAGCAGGTTGGTAGAGTTGCTCTTTAAGTGTTGTCTGGCTCTTACTTTCTCTGATTCTGTGAGATCTAGGTATGCTCTCACTAGAGAATGCTGTGGTAGTGATCCATGTTACTTCTGCATGTTTTGCCATTTCCTCCTTGATACCCATGGAGGCATGTCTTACTCAGGCATGAATGTGTTAACAAGGCATAATCTACTGTTTCTGTAGGTTAAGGGAGATCACTTAATACTGAATTCAGTATAGAAAAAAGTCACTATCTATTAGAAAATATTTATTTATTTATTCATTCATTCATTCATTTATTAATTACTCCTGGGAGCAGAAAGTGCCTCACATTTAAGTTACAATACCTTCATTTTACAAATGAGGAAGTAGGAAATAGAGTTATTTTTATCAAAGTTATTCAGTGAAGCCAGTAAAAGAAAAAATATTTTTAATGAGTTCTCTGAAAAGATGACATTCTTCTTTCTAAATCCAGACAGTGGGATAAAAGAGTATTGGCTTAGTTCTAGGTCACCTTGACCAATGATTGGTGGTATTACTTCTTGTAATCTTAGAAATCATATTATGATCAGGGAGACTGAGACACAGGGCAAGCAAAGCTAAATATGCCTTATAAAGTTGCCTCATCTGCCTCTCTGAGGAAGATCATCTCAGTCATCTCATATCTGTGAAATAAATTCTGTCCTCAAATGCCTCCAGAAAAGCTGGAACTAGCTTTTCTCAGTCATTCGTATTAGTGTCTTATACCCTTCACCATCAAGAAATTCTTCCTATGTCTAATAGAGTTTATCATGCTATAGCTTCAAGACATTTGCATTTGATATGTTTAAGCCTGGAGTTTTCAAACTTACTGTTTTTTTTCTTTCTGTAATTGCCTATCCTGATGATTTCCAATGGTCTTTACATCTTGTTGTATACATAGAAAATAATACATTGTATAAAACAGTAATATTTGTATAGCATACTAAAGTAAAAGGATGAGGCAGCTCATTGGCCTGAAGTGACCAGCCAAGGGATTTCTGGCTGCTCTAGGCCCTACCTATCCATACCACCTGGACACTCAAGGCCCTGTTCCCATCCTTTGCCCATGTTCCCATAGTTTCTCATATTTTTTTCTTGCTGACTTATAGGAGTTCCTTGTATATTCCAGATATTAATCCCTTGTCAGTTTTCCAAGTTGCAAATAGTCTTCTTCCTATCATCCTCTTATTTTTTAATGGTTTTGTTTAATTTGAAAAAAAGACATCCTGGACAGAAGAAGAAAAGAAAACTAACAATTTAAGCATTCTTCTTCTAACTTACCTTTTGTCATCATTAGCATGAGAAGAGCTAGTCATTTTGCAGTTATTCAACATATATCTATTTACCAGCAACTATATGCCAGGTACTATGTTAAACTCTAGAGATACAGCTGTGAACAGGACAATGATGGTCATCATTCCCTAATTTTATTAAAATTATTTTCAAAACGTTTATCAGGTCTCCTGTCAGGTCTTAGGCTTCCAGGCAAAACGGTACATGATATCTGTAGAGAGTCAGAGCTGAATGGGGCCCTGGAAATCTTTTCTGATATATGCATTTTAGAGATGGAGACACTGAGGTCCAGACTTGCAAGGGCCTTTCCCTAAAGGGTTTTTCAAACCCTAGGTGATCCAGAGGTTCTTTGATCCATCTTATTTCCCTGCAGTCTTTGGAATCTTCCCTGGAGGTCATGGGGTCAATTTGTATCCCATATCAAGGCACGAATTCTATTGGCTTGGGCAAAAGGTTAGTTCGTTTTATCCATAAGATGGCTCTAGTAGCACTTAGTTGTCTTTAACATCATTTGAAACAATTTTGTTAGATTGTATGTGACAACTGTCATATCAGTGTGCATTTTAAAAGACATCAAAACTGGTGAATTTTTATGTGGCCATTTTAATATTGAAGATGGAAGAAAAAACCCAACATTTTCGGCATAGTATGCTTTATTATTCCAAGAAAGGTAAAAATGCAACTGAAACACACAAAAAAATAGTTTTGCAGTGTATGGAAAAGGTGCTGTGACTGATCGAACGTGTCAAAAATGGTTTGCGAAATTTTGTGCTGGAGATTTCTTGCTGGATGATGCTCCATGGTCAGGTGGACCAGTTGAAGTTAATAGCGATCAAATTGAGACATTAATTGAGAATAATCAACGTTATACCACGTGGGAGATAGCCGACATACTCAAAATATACAAATCAAGCGTTGAAAATCATTTGCACCAGCTTGGTTATGTTAATCGCTTTGATGTTTGGGTTCCACATAAGTTAAGTGAAAAAAACCTTCTTGACCGTATTTCTGCTTGTGATTTTCTACTTAAACGTAATGAAAACGTTCCATTTTTAAAACAAATTGTGACAGGCAATGAAAAGTGGATACTGTACAATAATGTGGAATGGAAGAGATTGTGGGGCAAGTGAAATGAACCACCACCAACCACACCAAAGGCTGGTCTTCATCCAAAGAAGGTGATGTTGTATATATGGTGGGATTAAAAGGGAGTCCTTTATTATGAGCTCCTTCCAGAAAGCCAAACGATTAATTCCAACAAGTACTGCTCCTCGTTAGACCAACTGAAAGCAGCACTCAACAAAAAGCATCCAGAATGTCAACAGAAAACTCATAATCTTCTATCAGGATAATGCAAGACCTCTTGTTTCTTTGATGACCAGGCAAAACCTGTTACAGCTTGGCTGGGAAGTTCTGATTCATCTGCCAAATTCACCAGACATTACACCTTTGGATTTCCATTTGTTTTCGTCTTTACAAAATTCTCTTAATGGAAAAAATTTCAATTCCCTGGAAGACTGTAAGAGGCACCTGGAACAGTTCTTTGCTCAAAAAGATAAAAAGATTTGGGAAGATAGAATTATGAAGTTGCTGAAAAATGGCAGGTGGTAGTGGAACAAAAGGGTGAATACATTGTTCAATAAAGTTCTTGGGGAAAATGAAAAATGTGTCTTTTATTTTTACTTAAAAACCGAAGGCACATTTTGGCCAATGCATTAGATCTAGACTTAAATCAACCCTTGTGGGTTTCAAAACACAGTGAAATAGTCAACTTTCCTTGCCTATTACCATGGCAATACCAGGGCTAATTCATGCCTTTTGTGATTGATTTGATAAGACCCACTGTAATGCCTTCACACTCATGCCCACTTTACTCCTAGGAGAGGTGAGGCTCTGAGAAACTACCTCTGTTCAATCAGTTCACATCCACTGCCATACCACCCTATTCTCTTTTACCATGCAGATGGAGTTAAAGGGCATTTGAAGCATGCTTAACAGTAAGATCTATAGACCCTTCTGCTCCCTCTGCTCTGTGACGGGCCTTCAGAGGTCTTCTGAGTCTTCTCTTCTCAAGGAAAAACAGCCCTGGTTCCTTCTACCATTCTTCATGGTGTTGCTTTTCAGGGATCTCTCTACCCTGCCTACTTCCCACTGTCTCTGTATCCTTTACTCCATGTTCCTCTGAAAACAGGGCTCAGAATTGAATGCTGCTTCCCTGCAGTGGTGTGATTACCTTCCTATGACTTCTCTCATTCCACCCTCTCAATCTGCTTCTTCTTCATCCCTAACTTAAAATGACATTAGATTTTTTTTTGGCAGTCATATTCCACTGCCAACTCATCTTAACTTATATGCCCTTTGGGGAAGACCTTCAGATGGAGGAGTAACACATGGAGATCACCTTCCTCCCCACAAATACATCAGAAATACATCTACATGTGGAACAACTCCTACAGAACACCTACTGAACGCTGGCAGAAGACCTCAGACTTCCCAAAAGGCAAGAAACTCCCCACGTACCTGGGTAGGGCAAAAGAAAAAAGAAAAAACAGAGACAAAAGAATAGGACAGGACCTGCACCTGTTGGAGGGAGCTGTGAAGGAGGAACAATTTCCACACACTAGGAAGCCCCTTCACTGGTGGAGACAGGGGGTGCTGGGGGGTAAGTTTTGGAGCCACAGAGGAGAGTGCAGCAACAAGGGTGCAGAGGGCAAAGCAGAGAGTTTCCTGAAAAGAGGATGGGTGCTGACCAGCACTCACCAGCCCAAGAGGCTTGTCCACTCACATGCTGGAGCTGGTGGGGGCTGGGAGCTGAGGCTCAGGCTTCTGAGGTCAGATGCCAGGGAGAGGACTGGGGTTGGCTGCATGAACACAGCCTGAAGGGGGCTAGTGCACCACAGCTAGACTGATGGGAGTACAGGAAAAAGTCTGGAACTGCCTAAGAGGCAAGAGAACATTGTTTTGGGGAGCATGAGGAGAGGGGATTCAGAGCACTACCTAAATGAGCTGCCAAAGATGGGTGCAAGCCACGGCTATCAGTGCAGACATCAGAGATGGGCATGAAATGCTAAGGCTGCTGCTGCAGCCACCAAGAAGCCTGTGTGCAAGCAAAGGTCACTATCCACTACTCCCCTCCCAGGAAGGAACCTGTGCAGCCCACCGCTGCCAGGGTCCTGTGATCCAGGGACAACTTCCCACGGAGAACACATGGCACACCTCAAGCTGTTTCAACGTCACACAGGCCTCTGCTGCTGCAGGCTAGCCCCACATTACGTACCCATCCCTCCGCCCAGCTTGAGTGAGCCACAGCCCCCTAATAAGCTACTACTTTAACCCCGTCCTGTCTGAGCGAAGAACAGATATCCTCAGGCAACCTACATGCAGAGGCAGGGCCAAATCCAAAGCTGCACCCCAGGAGCTGTGTGAACAAAGAACAGAAAGGGATATTTCTCCCAGAAGCCTCAGGAGCAGTGGTTTAAATCTCTACAATCAACTTGATGTACCCTGCATCTCTGGAATACCTGAATAGACAACGAATAATCCCAAAATTGAGGCAGTGGACTTTGGGAGCAACTGTAGACTTGGGGTTTGCTTTCTGCATCTAATTTGTTCCTGACTTTAGGTTTATCTTAGTTTAGTATTTATACTTTATTATCATTGGTAGATTTCTTTATTGATTTGGTTGTTCTCGTCCTCCTTTTTTTAATATATATATATATATATATATAGTCCTTTTTCTCTTTTTGTGAGTGTATATGTATATGCTTCTTTATGTGATTTTGTCTGTATAGCTTTGCTTTTAACCTTTGTCCTAGGTTTCTGTCTGTCTGCTTTTTTTTTTTTTAGTGTAGTTTTTAGCACTTATTATCATTGCTGGATGTGATTTTTGGTTTTGTTGCTCTCTTCCTTCTTTTTTAATTACTTTAAATTTTTTATTGTGGTAACATTTCATTTCATTTTATTTATTTATTTATTTATTTTTTCTCCCTTTTCTTCTGAGCTGTGTGGTTGACAGGGTCTTAGTGCTCTGGCCAGGTGTCAGGCCTGTACCTCTGAGGTGGGAGAGCTGAGTTCAGGACATTGGTCCACCAGAGACCTCACAGCTCCATGTAATATCAAATGGGGAAAGCTCTCCCAGAGATATCCATCTCAATGCTAAGACACAGCTCCACTCAACAACCAGCAAGCTATACTGCTGGACACCCTATGCCACAGAACTAGCAAGACAGGAACACAACCCCACCCATTAGCAGAGAGGCTGCCTAAAATCATAAAAGGTGACAGATACCCCAAAACACACCACCAGAAGTGGACCTGCCCAACAGAAAGACAAGATCCAGCCTCATCCACCAGAACACAGGCACTAGTGTCCTCCACCAGTAAGCCTACACTACCCACTGAACCAACCATAGCCACTGGGGGCAGACACCAAAACAACAGGAACTACGAACATGCAGCCTGTGAAAAGGAGACACCAAACACAGTAAGTTAAGCAAAATGAGAAGACAGACACACAGCAGATGAAGCAGCAAGGTAAAAACCCATCAGACCAAACTAATGAAAAGGAAATAGACAGTCTGCCTGAAAAAGAATTCAGAATAGTGGCAGTAAAGATATCCAAAGTCTTGGAAATAGAATGGGAAAACTACAAGAAATGTTTAACAAGGACCTAGAAGAACTAAACAGCAAACAAACAATGATGAACAACACAATAAGTGAAATTAAAAATTCTATAGAAGGAAGCAATAGTAGAATAACTGAGGCAGAAGAATGGATAAGTGACTTGGAAGGTAAAATAGTGGAAATAACTACTGCAGAGCAAAATAAAGAAAAAAGAATGAAATGAATTGAGGACAGGCTTAGAGACGTCCGGGACAACATTAAATGCAACAACATTCGAATTACAGGGGTCACAGAAGAAGAAGAGAAAGAGAAACGGACTGAGAAAATATCTGAAGAGATTATAGTTGAAAACTTCCCTAATATGGGAAAGGAAATAGTCAATCAAGTCCAGGAAACACAGAGTCCCATACAGGATAAATCCAGGAGAAACATGCCAAGACACATATTAGTCGAACTATCAAAAATTAAATACAAAGAAAAAAACATTAAGAGCAGCAAGGGAAAAACAACAAATAACATACAAGGGAATCCCCATAAGACTAAGAGCTGACCTTTCAGCAGAAGCTCTGCAAGCCAGAAGGGAGTGGCAGGACATATTTAACATGATGAAAGGGAAAAACCTACGAACAAGACTACTCTACCCACCAAGGATCTCATTCAGATTTGACAAAGAAATTAAAACCTTTAAAGAAAAGCAAAAGCTAAGAGAATTCAGCACCACCAAACCAGTTTACAACAAATGCTAAAGGAACTTCTCTAGGCAGGAAACACAAGAGAAAGAAAAGGCCTACAATAACAAACCCAAAGCAGTTAAGAAAATGGTAATAGGAACATACATATCAACAGCTACCTTAAATGTAAATGGATTAAATTCTCCAACCAAAAGACATAGACTGGCTGAATGGATACAACAACAAGAGCTGTATATATACTGTCTACAAGAGAGCCACTTCAGACCTAGGGACACATACATACTGAAAGTGAGGGGATGGAAAAATATATTCCATGCAAATGGAAATCAAACCTACGAACAAGACTACTCTACCCACCAAGGATCTCATTCAGATTTGACAAAGAAATTAAAACCTTTAAAGAAAAGCAAAAGCTAAGAGAATTCAGCACCACCAAACCAGTTTACAACAAATGCTAAAGGAACTTCTCTAGGCAGGAAACACAAGAGAAAGAAAAGGCCTACAATAACAAACCCAAAGCAGTTAAGAAAATGGTAATAGGAACATACATATCAACAGCTACCTTAAATGTAAATGGATTAAATTCTCCAACCAAAAGACATAGACTGGCTGAATGGATACAACAACAAGAGCTGTATATATACTGTCTACAAGAGAGCCACTTCAGACCTAGGGACACATACATACTGAAAGTGAGGGGATGGAAAAATATATTCCATGCAAATGGAAATCAAAAGAAAGCTGGTGTAGCAATACTCATATCAGAAAAATAGGCTTTAAAATAAATACTATTACAAGAGACTAAGAAGAACACTACATAATTATCAAGGGATCAATCCAAGAGGAAGATATAACAACTGTAAATATTGATGCACCCAAAATAGGAGCACCTCAATACATAAGGCAAATGCTAACAACCATAAAGGGGGAAATCAACAGTAACACAATCACAGTAGGGGACTTTAACACCAGACTTTCACCAATGGACAGATGATAAAAGTGAAAACAAATAAGGAAACACAAACTATAAATGATTCATTAAACAAGATGGACTTAATTGAAATTTATAGGACATTCCATCCAACAACAACAGAATACACTTTCTTCTCACGTGCTCATGGAACATTCTGCAGGATAGATCATATCTTGGGTCACAAATCAAGCCTTGGTACATTTACGAAAATTGAAATCAAATCAAGTATCTATTTATAGCACAATACTATGAGACTAGATATCAATTACAGGAAAAAATCTGTAAATACATGGTGGCTAAACAATACACTACTGAATAACCAAGAGATCACTGAAGAAATTAAAGATGAAATTAAAAAATACCTAGAAACAAATGACAATGAAAACACGAGGCCCCTAAACCTATGGGATGCAGCAAAAGAAGTTCTAGGAGGGAAGTTTATAGCCATACAGTCCTACCTCAAGAAACAAGAAATATCTCAAATGAACAACCTACCATTATACCTAAAGCAATTAGAGAAAGAAGAACAAAAAAACCCCAAAGTTAGCAGAAGGAAAGAAATCATAAAGATCAGATCAGAAATAAATGAAAAAGAAATGAAGGAAACAGTAGCAAAGATCAATAAAACCCAAAGCTGGTTCTTTGAGAAGATAAACAAAATTGATAAACCATTAGCCAGAGTCATCAAGATAAAAAGGAAAAGGATGCAAATCAATAGAATTGGAAATGAAAATGGAGAAATAACAACTGACACTGCAGAAATACAAAGGATCATGAGAGACTACTACAAGCAACCATACGCCAATAAAATGGACAACCTGGAAGAAATGGACAATTTCGTAGAAAAGCACAACCTTCTGAGACTGAACCAGGAAGAAATAGAAAATATAAACAGACATATCACAAGCACTGAAATGGAGACTGTAATTAAAAATCTTCCAACATACAAAAGCCCAGGACCAGATGGCTTCACAGGCAAAATCTATTCAAACATTTAGAGAAGAGCTAATACGTATCCTTCTCAAACTCTTCCAAAGTAAAGCAGAGGGAGGAGCACTCCCAAACTAATTCTATGAGGCCAACATCACCCTGATACCAAAACCAGAGAAAGATGTCACAAAGAAAGAAAACTACAGGCTAATATCAGTGATGAACATAGATTCAAAAATCCTCAACAAAATACTAGCAAACAGAATCCAACAGCACATTAAAAGGATCATACAATATGATCAAGTGGGGTTTATCCCAGGCATGCAAGGATTCTTCAATATATGCAGATCAATCAGTGTGACAAGCCATATTAACAAACTGAAGGAGAAAAACCATACAGTCATCTTAATAGATGCAGAAAAAGATTTCAAATCTATTCAAACATTTAGAGAAGAGCTAATACGTATCCTTCTCAAACTCTTCCAAAGTAAAGCAGAGGGAGGAGCACTCCCAAACTAATTCTATGAGGCCAACATCACCCTGATACCAAAACCAGAGAAAGATGTCACAAAGAAAGAAAACTACAGGCTAATATCAGTGATGAACATAGATTCAAAAATCCTCAACAAAATACTAGCAAACAGAATCCAACAGCACATTAAAAGGATCATACAATATGATCAAGTGGGGTTTATCCCAGGCATGCAAGGATTCTTCAATATATGCAGATCAATCAGTGTGACAAGCCATATTAACAAACTGAAGGAGAAAAACCATACAGTCATCTTAATAGATGCAGAAAAAGATTTCAACAAAATTCAACACCCATTTATGATAAAAAATTCTCCAGAAAGTAGGCATAGAGGGAACTTAACCTAATAAAGGCTGTATATGATAAACCCACAGCCAACTTAATTCTCAAAGGTGAAAACTGAAACCCATTTCCACTAAGATTAGGAGCAAGACAAGGTTGTCCACTCTCACCACTATTATTCAACATAGTTCTGGAAATTTTACCCACAGCAGTAGAAAAAGAAGAAAAAGAAATAAAAGGAATCCAAATCAGAAAAGAAGAAGTAAAGCTGTCACTCTTTGCAGATGACATGATACTATATACAGAGAATTCTAAAGATGCTCTCAGAAAACTACTAGAGTTAATCAGTGAACTTGGTAATGTAGCAGGATACAAAATTAATGCACAGAAATCCCTTGCATTCCTATACACTAATGATTAAAAATCTGAAAGAGAAGTTAAGGAAACAATCCCATATATCATTGCAACAAAAATAATAAAATACCTAGGAATAAACCTACCTAAGGAGACAAAAGACCTGTATGCAGAAAAATATAAGACACTGATGCAAGAAATTACAGATACCAACAGATGGAGAGATATACCATGTTCTTGGATTGGAAGAATCAACCTTGTTAAAATGACTATACTACCCAAAGCAATCTACAGATTCAGTGCAATCTCTATCAAAGTACCAATGGCATTTCTCACAGAACTAGAACAAAAAGTTTCACAATTTATATGGAAACACAGAAGACCCCACATAGCCAAAGCAATCTTGAGAAAGACAAATGGAGCTGGAGGAATCAGGCTCCTGGACTTCAGACAATACTACAAAGATACAGTAAACAAGACAGTATGGTGTTGGCAGAAAAACAGCTATATAGATCAGTGGAACAGGATAGAAAGCCCAGAGATTAACTCACGCACCTATGGTCACCTTATTTTTGATAAAGGATTCAAGAATATACACTGGAGAAAAGACAGCCTCTTCAGTAAGTGGTGCTTAGAAAACTGGACAGCTACATGTAACAGAATGAAATTCGAACACTCCCTAACACCATACAGAAAAATAAACTGAAAATGGATTAAAGACCTAAATGTAAGGCCAGACACTATAAAACTCTTAGAGGAAAACATAGGTGGAACACTTTATGACATAAATCACAGCAAGAACTTTTTGACCCACCTGCTAGAGAAACGGAAATAAAAACAAAAATAAACAAATGGACCTAATGAAACTTAAAAGATTTGCACAACAAAGGAAACCAGAAACAAGATGAAAAGACAACCCTCAGAATGGGAGAAGATATTTGCAAATGAAACAACTGATAATGGATTAACCTCCAAAATTTACAGGCAGCTCATGCAACTCAATATCAAAACAAAACAAAACAAAACAACCCAATCCAAAAATGGGCAGAAGTCCTAAATAGAGATTTCTCCAAAGAAGATATACAGATTGCCAAAAAACACATGAAATAATGCTCAACATCACTAATCATTAGAGAAATGCGAATCAAAACTACAAAAAATAGTAGTATAAATAAATGTCTACACATTATTGGCACATATTATTAATTTGCAAACTGTTTCAAATACACTCATTAATGGCTGAATTGGAGGGTAAGAAGAGGTAAGGTAAGTGAGATTTTGGTACGTGTTGGTAAAGGGCATTGAAGCCAGGGATGAGGATCTTCCTGTAGTATGCCTAAATGACTTCACTGCAAGCTGTGTTAGAGGAGACAAAATGGAGTTAGGGCCAAAAGTGATAAGTCATTCACCATAAATGCTCCTCATTAGGGGCTCAACAAGTGTTATAATAATCACATTTAGCTTTTAGATGAAAGCAAGTGACCATAATTCATTCTCACCAGAACATTTTCACATGCTAATGATTTCTAATGAGGACAGTGGCCATTATTTAAAAATCTACACCAGTAGTTTTAGAATGGAAAACTGTGTTTGGTTTCTTTTGCCCTGACTTACAATGTGTCCTGAGTCTGATTGTGTTATCTTGGTGCTCTCTTATCAGACCAAGAATCTCTTTCATTGATTCTTCCTTCATCAATGGCTAGCTGTATTAATTCATCCATTTATTCACAAATGTGTCCTAAATACTTACCCTGTTAAAAACACCAATGCCTGGCCACTTGTGAGCTTGCTGGCTAAGCTCATCCAAACTATCTCTCCTAGCCAGCTACCTTAGATGGCTAAGACACCCACTTTAAAGAATGGTTTGGTTTTGTCAATTCCTGTTCTCTTTTGGGAAGTTTTCCTACCAGACCTTTTGGATTGGTCCTATAAGAAATAGAACATTAGAGTTGTGAATCAATCCAGCTAAACCAATAACTCACTACTAAAGCAAGTGAAAATGTTTGTGCTTAACCAGATTCTGAGAAAGGGTCCTATGACTTTTGGGGGTCCTTGTCATAAAAGGCTCTATGCTCTGGAGTCTGCATTCTGAAGACCTTTGCTTGAGATCCATCTTTCCTAATTATTCACTGGTGGTGTGACTTCCTTCTTTAAACCCCAATTTTCTTGTATGAAAAGTGGAAATGGTTATTCCCTGTCTACTTCATGGAACTGAAATAAGGCTCCCAAATGCTCAGGAAGTGGTAAAGCCCTCAGGGAGTGAAGGACATCCTCAACCTGGGCTTTTGCTTTGTCTGCAGGGCTACCTGAAGCAATGCCGGAAGAGAAGGGACATGTTCAGTGATGAGCAACTGAAGGTGATCTTTGGGAACATTGAAGACATCTACAGGTTTCAGATGGGCTTCGTAAGAGACCTGGAGAAACAGTACAACAATGATGACCCCCACCTCAGCGAGATAGGGCCCTGCTTCCTGGAGCACGTAAGCATCTTCCTCTTTGGGTGGGGGGTTGTTGAGAGATGTTTGGAAGCCATGGAAGGAGTCTCTGAGCTATTTGGTTCTTCTCAGTTGCTTTGTCCCATGGTAGGGGATGGATTCCTCTCTGACCCTGATGTTCATCCCCTTGCTAGAGTATGAGGACTTAGGAAGGTACTGTGATTTGTCCAAGGACTCTTCTTCTTTACTGTTCCCCCCGCCTTTTTTCTCTCCTTCCAGATAATTATCAGTAGGATTTTTCTTCAACTTCTCTTCTCTGTTTCTATGGAGCTCAGTTTCCATGGGAGGCAGTGTTTTGGGAGGGACTCTGAACATATGCATATATACCAGGAATCTGAGAAATAGGAGAGACCATGGTCAGCATGAAACTGGACCCCTGCAAGGCATTTAAGGGAGAACACTAGGGTAGGGGAAGTGACAAGTTTAGGAAAAGGGGCCACATGATTTAGAGGAAGGAACACTAGGAAACAGGGAAGTGAGGATGTGAGTCCTGTCTGTAATGATTGTCTGGGTAACTTTGGGTAAGTTCCTTACCATCTTTGGGCTTCCTCACATGGATTTAAGAAGGTTCCACTTTATACCTCTGTGGTTCTCTAATATCTTTTGTGTCTTATTCACAGGTGACCTAGTTGTTTTGACAACTCTTCTCCCCTGTTTTATAAAGTATTTATTTTTAAAGAGATGATACATGCACATGGTATAAAATTCAAATGACACATGAAAGTGTGCAACTAAGAGTACGTTTTCTTGCAAATTCTCCTGCTTTGACTATGGAAATGTGTAGTGGGGGAATAGCCCTAAGGCCACCCGTATGTTCAGTGATTTGCTACAAGTCCTGGGACTCAGCTTATAGTCATACTCATGGTTGTGATTTAATACAACTAAAGGATACAAAGCAAAATCAGCAAAAGGAAAAGGCACATGGGGCAAAGTGTGAAGGAAACCAAGTGTAAGTTTCCAAGAGTCCTCTCCCAGTGGAGTCACACAGGATGCACTCAATTCCCCTTGCAATGAGTTGTGACAACACTTTTGAAATGTTGTCTACCAGGGAAGATTATTAGGGACTCAGTGCCCAAGATTTCTATGGGTGGCTGGTCATGTAGGCACCCTCTGCCTAGCATATACCAAAATTCCAGACGCCCAGAAGGAAAGCAAGTATTCTTCATAAACCACATTGTTCATACAAATAGTTTAGGCACAGTGAGCCACTATTGTCAGGGAATGGTGAAAAATCTCTTGAGATCCAAGTTCCAAGATGCCAGCCAAGGGCCAACCTTTCAAGCAGGCCTTTTTAGGGATAGCAGTCTCAGGCCTGATGTGTTAACTCTTTTTTGCACAGTATTAAACTGGTTCAGCCATTCCAGAAAGCACCTGGGTAGTATTTATCAAAGTTAAGCATGTGTATGACCTTGGGTTCCATTCATGAATATATATCCCAGAGAAATTCTCATAGGTGTCCATGAGGGAACATTTACAAGGCTGTTGATTGCATGGCAGTGTTGTGTGTGTGGAGTGCAGTTAGAAGCAACTTAGGTATTTATCACCAGGGTATGAATGAGAAACATATGGGGAATGCTTACTGTAAGGTATTGTATAGCAAGGAACAAGAGACTAGTTGTATGTACCCGATAGCAATGTGTGTAAATATCATAAATATAGTCTTGAGCCGGGAAAATAGAATATAGAATAGTGATTCTCAATTGGAGTCTACCATGTGCATTGTAGGGTGTTTAACAGCATTCCTAGTCTCTATCTACTGGAGGCCAGTAGTACCCTCCTAGTTGTGACAGCCAAAAATGTCTCCAGACATTGTCAACTGTACCGAGGGACAAAAAAGAACCACTAATCTATTGAAATGATCATATGCTTTTACACTGTAATCTGTTAATGTGGTGAATTTGGTTTGAATAATTTTCATATGTTAAATGAACATTGTATTGCTGGGATAAACCCTACCTAATCACGGTGTATTATCCTTCTTTATGTATTAGTTTGCCTTTTTAAAATTATTAGATTGTTTACCCTCTTTTAATTCAGTTCTAGGACTTATTTTTTTTTTTTTTAGGATTTCATTCTTTATCATCTTTGTTTAGGTATAATTTACGAACAATAAAATTCACCAAATGTCTACTTCGATGGGTTTTAACAAGTGCATATAGTTGTGTAACTACCACCGTAATCAAGATATGGAGCATCTCTATCACTTCATCAAGTTCTAATGTTCTCCCTTTGTTGTCAGTCTTTGCTCTCACCTTCGCCCTTGGCAAACACCGATCTGCATTCTGTCACCATAATTTTGCTTTTTCTAGAATGTCATATAAATGGAATAATGCAATAGTGATATTTTGTTTAGCTTCTTTCACTTAATTTATTTGATATCCATCCATATTTTTACATGTATTAGTAGTTGGTTCTTTTTATTGCTTAGTGATAATTCCATTGTGTGGATATACCACTCATTCACCAGTTCATTCCAGGACATCTGGGTTGTTTACTAGGTTGTTTCCATATGTGGGATTACTGGCTTGCATTGTACATATTTGTTTAATTTTATAAGATACTGCCAAACTGTTTTCCATAGTTACTGTATCATTTTGCATTCTCACTTCTAATATATAAGGGTTGCAGTTGTTCCACATGGTTATCAGCACTTGGTATTATCAGTATTTTTAATTTTAGGCATTCTAATAGGTACGTAGTGGCATTTCATTGTGGTTTTAATTTGCATTTCCCTAATGGCTAATGGTATTGAGCATTTTTTCATGTGCTTATTTGCCATCTGTATAAAACCTTTGGTGAAGTGTCCTTGTCTTTTGCCCATGTGGGTTGTCTGTTTTCTTACTATTTAGTTCCAAGCGTTATTTCTGTATTCTCTTTGCAAGTCCTTGGTCATATATGTGATTTTCAAAGGTTTTCTCAGTCGTGGCTTAGTCTTTCATTTTCTTAACATTGTCTTTGAAAAGCATAAACTTAATTTGTTGAAATTCAATTTATTACTTTTTCATGGTTCATGTTTTTTTGTTTCTTATTTAAGAAATCTTTGCCTAACCCAAAGTCACAAAGCTTTTCTCCTGTTTTCTTATAGAAATTATGTAGTTTTATTTCTTATATTTAGGTTATGATCATTTTTGAGGTACTTTTTATATATGGTGCAAAATAAGGTTCAATGTTAATTTGCTTCCATATGGATATTCAGTCGTTCCAGCACCTTTGTTGAAAAAACTATTAATTTCCCCCATTGAGTTACCTGGGCATCTTTGTCAAAAATCAATTGATCATATATGTGTAGTTCTATTCTTAGGAACACTATTCTGTTCCAGTGATCTATGTGACTATTTATATAGTAATACCACACTGTGTTTTCTTCTTGTTTTAATTGAGATATAATTGTCATATAGCATTATATCAGTTTCAGGTGTACAACATTATAATTTAATATTTATGTCTATTGTGAAATGATCACCACAGTAAATCTAGTTAATATCTATTACCATACATAGTTACAATTTTTTTGTCTCACTGTCTTGAATAATGTAGCTTCATAGCAAGTCTTGAAAGCAGGTAAAGTCCTTCAAATTCATTCTTTTTTTTTTTTTTTTTTTTTGTGGTATGCGGGCCTCCCTCTGCTGCGGCCTCTCCCATTGCGGAGCACAGGCTCCGGACGCGCAGGCTCAGCGGCCATGGCTCACGGGCCCAGCCGCTCCGCGGCATGTGGGATCCTCCCAGACCAGGGCACGAACCCGGTTCCCCTGCATCGGCAGGCGGACGCGCAACCGCTGCGCCACCAGGGAAGCCCTAAATTCATTCTTTTTCAAAACAATTTTGGCTATTTTAGGTGATTTGTATTTCTATATAAATTTATCTTATCACAAGGAGAATTTTGTTCTCTTTATTTTCTCTATATGAGATGATGGAAGTTAAATAAACATTATGGTAATCATTTCACAATATATGTAAAGCAAGCCATCTTGCTGTACACCTTAAACTTATACAGTGATGTTTGTGAATTATTTCTGGATAAAACTGGGGGGGTGGGAAGAATCAGCTTGCTTAATTCTACCAAAAAGCAAGGACAACAACAACAAAAAAGAACTCTTCCAGCATTTTGATTAGGATTACATTAAATCTCCTGGCATTGTTTCTAGTTTTCACTTGTATAGGTCTTGATCTTATTTTTAAAAATTAATTTCTAAGTAATTAATTTTTTGCTGCTTTATAAATTGTATTTTTATTTCAATTTCCTATAGTTTGTTGCTATGATATAGAAATGCAACTTTTTTTTTTTTTTTTTTTTTTGGCGGTATGCGGGCCTCTCACTGTTGTGGCCTCTCCCATTGCAAAGCACAGGCTCCGGACGCGCAGGCTCAGCAGCCATGGCTCACGGGCCCAGCCGCTCCACGGCATTTGGGATCTTCCCGGACCGGGGCATGAACCCGCGTCCCCTGCAACAGCAGGCGGACTTTCAACCACTGTGCCACCAGGGAAGCCCCAGCAACTCATTTTTTTATACAGCTGTCCCTCAGTATCTGCAGGAGATGTGTTCTAGGACACCCTGCAGATACCAAAATCCACAGATGCTCAAGTCCCTTATATAAAATGGTATAATATTTGCATATAACCTATGCACATACTCCCATATACTTTAAATCATCTCTAGATTACTTATTATACTTAATACAATGTAAATACTATATAAATGATTGTAAATAAAATGTAAATGCTATATAAATTGTTACTGGCATGCAAAACAAAGTTTTGCCTTTTGGAACTTTCTAGATTTTTTTTCTGAATATTTTCCGTCTGCAGTTGGTTGAATCCACAGATGCAGAACCTGGCAATATGGAGGGCCAACTGTATTGACCTTGAATCCTGACATATTATTGAATTCACTAATTGGGTCTAGTTTTTTTTTTTTTTTTTTAGATTCCTTAGGATTTTATACATATACAATCATGTCATTTCTAAATAAAGGCAGTTTTATTTCTTCTTTTTCAATCTGTATGACTCCTATTTGCTTTTCTTGTCTTATTGGACTAGTCAAGACCTTCAGTACAGTGTTAACTAGAAGTGGTAAGAGCAGGCATCTTTTGTTTTGTACCTGATTTTTAGGGACAAAAATTCAGCATTTACTATTAAGAATAATATTAACTTTAAGTTTTTCATGATCACTCTTTATCGCATTGGGGACGTTTCTTTCTAATCCTGGTCTGCTGATGGCTTTTATCATAAATGTATTTTGTCAAATGCTTATTGAAATTATTGAAATAATCATATGGTTTTTCTCCTTTGATCTGTTAACATGGTGAATTGGATTGGGATAAGTCCCTCCTAATCATGGTGTATCACCCTTTTAGTGTACTATTTTGCCTGATTTTTAAAATCAGGTTACTTGTCTTTTTATTATTAAGTTCTAGTATTTTTTTATACATTGATGCAAGTTCTTTATTAGGTATGTGTTTTTCTGATTTCTTTTGATATGTATGGCTTGCCTATTTAGTTTTTTTTAATAACAGCTTTTTTTAAGTCCCTGTGTAATAACTCCATCTTGATATTTTTGATCTACCAATTTCTATTTTCTATTATTTCTCTTAGGTTTTGCTCATGTCTTATATTCTCATGCACCAGGTTATTTTTGAATGAGTACTGAACAATGTATACAAAAATTGTAGAGACTTTTGTAGAACTTGGAAATAATTTCAAACTTACAGAAAAGCTAAAAAAATAAGTACAGTACAAAGGGTACCCATACAGGCATACCTCAGAGATGTAGGTTTGGTTCCAGACCACCACAATAAAGTGAACCACACAAATTTTTTGGTTTCCCAGTGCATATAAAAGTTGTGTTTACATTATGCTGTTTTCTATTAAGTGTGCAAAGCATTATGTCTAAAAAAACAATATATATGCCTTACTTAAAAATACTTTGTTGCTGAAAAATGCTAACCACCATCTGAGCCTACTGCAAGTCATAATATTTTTGCTGGTGGAGGGTCTTTCCTCGATGTTGATAGCTGCTGATCAGGGTGTTGGTTGCTGAAGGTTGGAGTAGCTGTGGAAATTTCTTAAAACAAAACAATGAAGTTTACTGTCAATTGATTTTTCCTTTCATGAATGATTTCTCTGTAGCATGCACTGCTGTTTGACAGTACTTTACCCACAGCAGAATTTCTTTCAAAATGGAAATTCTCTCAAACCCTGCCACTGTTTTAGCAACTGTTTATGTAATATTCTAATTTTTTTATTGTCATTTCAACTATCTTCAGAGCATCTTCACCAGAAGTTGATTCCATCTTCAGAAACCACTTTCTTTGCTCATCTGTAGGAAGCAACTTCTCATCCATTAAAGTTTTATCATGAGATTACAGCAATTCAGTCACATCTTCAGCCTCCATTCCTAATTTTACTTCTCTTGCTATTTCCACTACATCTGCAATTACTTCCTCCACTGAAATCTTGAACTTTTCAAAGTCATCCATGAGGGTTGGAATCAAATTCTTCTGAACTCCTGTTAACATTGGTATTTTGACCTCTTCCCATGAGTCACGAATGTTTTTAATGGCACCTAGAATGGTGAATCCTTCCCAGAAGGTTTTCAGTTTGCTTTGTCTAGATCCATCAGAGGAATCACTGTCTATGGAAGCTATAGCCTTAAAAATGTATTTCTTAACCATAAGACTTAAAGATCAAAATTACCCTTTGATCCATGGGCTGTGTTAGCTGGCATGAAAACAACATTAATCTCATTGTACATCTCCATCAGAGCTATTGGGTGACCAGGTGAATTGTCAGTGAGCAGTAATATTTTGCAAAGAATTTTTTTCTGAGCAGTAAGTCTCAACAGAGGACCTCCATCTATAGAGCACAGGCAGAGTAGATTTAACGTAATTCTTAAAGGCCTCAGGATTTTCGGAATGATAAATGAGCACTAGCTTCAACTTAAAATCAATCAGCTGCATTAGCTCCTAACAAAAGAGTTAGCCTGCCCTTTTAAGCTTTGAAGACAGTCACTGACTTTTCCTCTCTAGCTGTGGACATCCTAGAGGGCATCTTCTTTCTATAGAAGGCTATTTTGTCTACACCGAAAATCTGTTGTTTAGTGTAGCCACCTTCTTTTACTATCTTAGCTAGATCTTCTAGATAACTTGCTGCAGCTTCTACGTTAGCACTTGCTGCTTCACCTTGCACTTTTATGTTATGGAGATGGCTTCTTTCCTTAGACTTCATGAACCAACCTCTGCTAGCTTCACTCTTTTCTCTGCAGCTTCCTCACCTCTTTCAGCCTTTGTAGAATTGAAGAGAGTTAGATTCTTGTTCTGGATTAGGCTTTGACTTAGGGGAATATTGTGGCTGGTTTGATCTTAAATCCAGACAACTAAAACTTTCTCCATATCAGCAATAAGGCTGTTTCGCTTTCTTATCATTCGTGTGTTCACTGGAGTAGCACTTTTAGTTTCCTTCAAGAACTTTTCCCTTGCCTTCACAGCTTGGCTGTTTGGCACAAGAGGCCTAGCTTTCAGCCTATCTCAGCTTTTGTCATACCTTCCTCACTAAGTTTAATTATTCTAGCTTTTGATTTAAAGTGTGAGACATGTCGCTTCCTCTCACTTGAACACAAGGCCATTGTAATGTTATTAATTGGCTTAACTTCAATATTGTTGTGTCTCAGGTAATAGTGAGCCCCAAGGAGTGGGAGAGAGATGGAGGAACAGTGGAGCCGTCAGAATACACAACATTTATACATTGCATTCACCTTCTTAGCTGGGTGAGTTTTGTATCACCCTCAAACAATTACAACATTAACATCAAAGACCATTGATCACAGATTACCATAACAAATACAGTAATAGTGAAAAAGTTTGAAACATTCCAAGAATTACCAAAATGTGGCACAGAGACATGACGTGAGCAAATGCTGTTGGAAGAATGGCGCCAATAGACTTGCTCAACCAGGATAGTCCCAACCTTCAACTTGTAAAAAACACAGTGTCTGTGAAGTGCAGTAAAGTGAAGTGCAATGAAATGAAGGATGCCTGTATACCATTTACCCAGATTCACCTAATATTAACATTCTATTTTTTAGTTTTTTAAAGAACCTCCATACTGTTCTCCATAGTGGCTGTATCAATTTACATTCCCACCAACAGTGCAAGAGGGTTCCCTTTTCTCCATACGCTCTCCAGCATTTATGATAGATTTTCTGATGATGCCCATGCTAAACGGTAGGAGGTGATAACTTATTGTAGTTTTGATTTACATTTGTCTAATAATTAGTGATGTTGAGCATCCTTTCATGTGCCTCTTAGCCATATGTATGTCTTCTTTGGAGAAATCTCTATTTAGGTCTTCTGCCCATCTTTTGATTGGGTTGTTTGTTTTTTTGATACCATATGACCCAGCAATCCCACAACTGGGCATATACCCTGAGAAAATAATTCAAAAAGACACATGCACCCCAATGTTCCTTGCAGCACTATTTACAATAGCCAGGTCATGGAAGCAACCTAAATGCCCATCAACAGATGAATGGATAAAGAAGATGTGGTACATATATACAACGGAATATTACTCGCCATAAAAAGGAAGGAAATTGGGTCATTAGTAGAGACGTGGATGGACCTAGAGACTGTCATACAGAGTGAAGTAAGTCAGAAACGGAAAAGCAAATACCGTATATTAACACATATATGTGGAATCTAGAAAAATGGTACAGATGAACCGGTTTGCAAGGCAGAAATAGAGACACAGATGTAGAGAACAAACATATGGACACCAAGGGGAAAAAGCGGGGAGAAGGTGGTGGTGGGATGAATTGGGAAATTGGGATTGACATATATACACTAATATGTATAAAATAGATAACTATGAGAACTTGCTGTATAGCACAGGAAACTCCACTTTGCTGTGCAGTAGAAACTAACAGAACATTGTGAAACAACTACACCCCAATTAAAAAAACAAAAACATTCTACTGATTTTGATGGATCATTTGAATGTGCTCACCCTCTCCTAACCCCTCCTCCCGTCTCTCTACATGTACACACACACACACATACACACACACACAAACACACATACACATACATACACGTATATGTTTTTTCCTCAGCCATTTGTGTTTAACTTGCATACATCACTGATCTTTACCCCTGAATAGTCCAAAGTGTATTTCCTAAGGAATATTCTATGGAGACAATTTGAGGCTCTGGATGATGTGATTCTTTCAAACAGAAATTTATTATATTTTTCAATCTTTTCTAACTATTCTCAGTGGTAAGATTTATCTAAAACTATTTAGTCTGCTGCTACCAGCAATAGAACCACTGACCTATCACTTTTTATGATCCAGTGCCAGAATTTTTTTGCCACTGTGTGTTTCACTATTTTCAGGGCCAGTCTCCTCTCATTACCCTTCTTTTAGAGAATTTACCAGCTATTCCTACTTATATATTTATTTTTAAAAACATCTTTATTGGAGTATAATTGCTTTACAATGGTGTGTTAGTTTCTGCTGTATAACAAAGTTAATCAGTTATATGTATACATATATCACCATATCACCTCCTTCTTGAGCCTCCCTCCCATCCTCCCTATCCCATCCCTCTAGGTGGTCACAAAGCACTGAGCTGATCTCCCTGTGCTATGCAGCTGCTTCCCACTAGCTATCTATTTTGCTTTTGGTAGTGTATATATGTCAGTGCTACACTCTCACTTCGTCCCAGATGAACATTCCCCACCACGTATCATCAAGTCCATTCTCTATGTCGGCATCTTTATTCCTGTCCTGCCCCTAGGTTCATCAGAACCATTTTTTTCTTTAGATTCCATATATATGTGTTAGAACACAGTATTTGTTTTTCACTTTCTGACATACTTCACTCTGTATGACAGACCCTAGGTCCATCCACCTCACTACAAATAACTAAATTTTGTTTCTTTTTATGGCTGACTAATATTCCATTGTATATATGTGCCTCATCTTCTTTATCCATTCATCTGTTGATGGACACTCAGGTTGCTTTCATGTCCTGGCTGTTGTAAATAATGCTGCAATAAATATTGTGGTACATGTCTCTTTTTGAATTATGGTTTTCTCAGGGTATATGCCCAGTAGTAGGATTGCTGGGTCATATGGTTGGTCTATTTTAATTTTTTTAATGAACCTCCATACTGTTTTCCATAGTAGCTGTATCAATTTACATTCCCACCAATAGTTCAATAGGGTTCCCTTTTCTCCACACCCTCTCCAGCATTTGTGGTTTGTAGAATTTTTTTAAAAACATCTTTATTGGAGTATAATTGCTTTACAATGGTGTGTTAGTTTCTGCTGTATAACAAAGTGAATCAGCTATACATATACATATTACCCCATATCTCTTCCCTCTTGTGTCTCCCTCCCTCCCTATCCCACTCCTCTAGGTGATCACAAAGCACTGAGCAGATCTCCCTGTGCTATGCGGCTATGTCCCAATACCTATCGGTTTTACATTTGTTAGTGTATGTATGTCCATGCCACCCTCTCACGTTGTCCTAGCTTACCCATCCCCTACCCGTATCCTCAAGTCCATTCTCTTGTTCTGTCCCTAGGTTCTTCTTGACCGTTTTTTTTTTTTTTAGATTCCAAATATATGTGTTAGCATACAGTATTTGTTTTTCTCTTTCGACTTACTTCACTCTGTATGACAGACTCCAGGTCCATCCACCTCACTACAAATAACACAATTTCGTTTCCTTTTATGGCTGAGTAATATTCCATTGTATATATGTGCCACATCTTCTGTATCCATTCATCTGTTGATGGGCACTTAGGTTGCTTCCATGTCCTGGGTATTGTAAATAGAGCTGCAATGAACATTGTGCTGCATGAATCTTTTTGCATTATATTTTTCTCAGGGTATATGCCCAGTAATGGGATTGCTGGGTCACATGGTAGTTCTATTTTTAGTTTCTTAAGGAACCTCCATACGGTTCTCCATACTGGCTGTATCCATTCCCACTCCCACCAACAGTGCAAGAGGCTTCCCTTTTCTCCACATCCTCTCCAGCCTTTATTGTTTGTAGATTTTTTGATCCTGGCCATTCTGACTGCTGTGAGGTGATACCTCATTGTAGTTTTGATTTGCATTTCTGTGATGTTTAGTGATGTTGAGCATTCTTTCATGTGTTTGTTGGCAATCTGTGTATTTCTTTGGAGAAAAGCCTATTTAGCTCTTCTGCCCATTTTGGGATTGGGGTGTTTGTTTTTTTAATATTGAGCTGCATGAGCTGCTTCTAAATTTTGGAGATTAATCCTTTGTCAGTTGCTTCATTTGCAAATATTTTCTCCCATTCTGAGGGATGTCTTTTCATCTTGTTTATGTTTTCCTTTGCTGTGCAAAAGCTTCTAAGTTTCATTAGGTCCCATTTGTTTATTTTTGTTGTTATTTACATTTCTCTAGGAGGTGGGTCAAAAGGATCTTGCTGTGATTTGTGTCATAGAGTGTTCTGCTTATGTTTTCCTCTAAGAGTTTTATAGTGTCTGGCCTTACATATAGGTCTTTAATACATTTTGAGTTTATTTTTGTGTCTGGTATTAGGTAGTGCTCTAATTTCATTGTTTTACATGTAGCTGTCCAGTTTTCCCAGCACCACTTACTGAAGAGGCTGTCTTTTCTCCACTGTATATTTTGCCTCCTTTATCAAAAATAGGATGACCATAGGTGCATGGGTTTATCTTTGGCTTTCTATCCTGTTCCTTTGATCTATATTTCTGTATTTGTGCCAGTACTATACTGTCTTGATTACTATAGCTTTGTAGTATAGTCTGAAGTCAGGGAGCCTGATTCCTCCAGCTTCGTTGTTCTTTCTCAAGATTCCTTTGGCTATTCAGGATCTTTTGTTTTTCCATACAAATTGAGAATGTTTTTGTTCTACTTCTGTGAAAAATGCCATTGGTAGTTTAAGGATTACATTGAACTGTAGATTGCTTTGTGTTGTACAGTCATTTTCACAATGTTGATTCTTCCAATCCAAGAACATGGTATATCACTCAATCTGTTTGTATCATCTTTAATTTCTTTCATCAGTGTCTTATATTTTTCTGCATACAGGTCTTTTGTCTCCTTAGGTAGGTTTATTGCTAAGTATTTTATTCTTTTTGATGCAATGGTAAATGGGAGTGTTTCCTCAATTTCTCTTTCAATTTTTTCATCATAGTGTACAGGAATGCAAGAGACTTCTGGGCATTAATTTTGTATTATGCTGCTTTACCAAATTCATTGATTAGCTCTAGTAGTTTGCTAGTAGCATCTTTAAGATGCTCTATGTATAGTATCGTGGCATCTGCAGACAGTGACGGTTTTACTTCTTCTTTTCCGTTTTGGGTTCCTTTTATTTCTTTTCCTTCTCTGATTGCCATGCCTAAAACTTCCAAACCTATGTTGAATAATAGCGGTGAGAGTGGGCAACCTTGTCTTGTTCCAATCTTAGAGGAAATGGTTTCAGTTTTTCACCATTGAGAATGATGTTTGCTGTGGGTTTGTCATATATGGCTTTATTATTTTGAGGTAGGTTCCCTCTATGCTTACTTTCTGGAGAATTTTTGTCATAAATGGGTGTTGATATTTGTCAAAAGACTTTTCTGCATCTACTGAGATTATCACATGGTTTATATTCTTTAATTTGTTAATATGGTGTATAACATTGATTCATTTGCATATATTGAGGAATCCATGCATTCCTGGGATAAACCCTACTTGATCCTGGTGTATGATCCTTTCAATGTGCTGTTGGATTCTGTTTGCTAGTATTTTGAGGTGGATTTTTGCATCTATGTTGATCAGTGATATTGGCTTGTAGTTTTCTTTTTTTGTGACCTCTTTTTCCAGTTTTGGTATCAGAGTGATGGTGCCCTATTGAATGAGTGTGGGAGTGTTCCTCCCTCTGCTATATTTTGGGAGAGTTTGAGAAGAATAGGTGTTAATTCTTCTCTGTATGTTTGATAGAATTCACCTGTGAAGCCATTTGGCCCTATGCTTTTGTTTGTTGATAGATTATTAATCACAAATTCAATTGTAGTGCTTGTGATTAGTCTCTTCATATTTTTTATTTCTTCCTAGTTCAGTCTTGGAAGGTTGTACTTTTCTAAGAATTTTTCCATTTCTTCCAGGTTGTGTATTTTATTTGCATATAGTTGCTTGTAGTAGTCTCTCATGATCGTTTTTATTTCTACAGTGTCAGTTGTTACTTCTTTTTCATTTCTAATTCGGTTGCTTTGAGTCTTGTCCTTTCTTTTTTTCTTAATGAGTCTGGCTAATGGTATGTCAATTTTATCTTCTCACAGAACCAGCTTTTAGTGTTATTGATATTTGATTTTTATCCTTTAATTTGTTAATATGGTGTATCACATTGATTGATTTGCATATATTGAAACAGTAGTTTTCTTCATTTCCTTTTCATTTATTTCTCATGTGATCTATATGATTTCTTTCCTTCTGCTAACATTTTTAAATTGTTCTTCTTTCTCTAATTGCTTTAGGTGTAAAGTTAGTTTGTTTATTTGAGATTTTTCTTTTTTCTTCAGGTAAGATTTTATTGCTGTAAACTTCCCTCTTAAAACTGCTTTTGCTGCATCCTGTAACTTTTGGGTCAATGTGTTTTCATTGTCATTTGTTTCTAGGTATTTTTTGATTTCCTCTTTGATTTCTTCAGTGATCTCTTGGTTATTTAGTAGTGTATTTTTTAGCCTTCCTGTGTTTGTATTTTTCATAGTGTTTTCACTGTAATTGATATCTAGTCTCATAGCACTGTGGTTGGAAAAGATACTTGATATGATTTCAATTTTCTTAAATTTACCAAGGCTTTATTTGTGTCCCAAGATATGATCTATCCTGGAGAATGTTCCATGAGCACTTGAAAAGAAAGTGTATTCTGTTCTTTTTGGGTAGAATGTTCTATAAATATCAATTAATTCCATCTTGTTTAATGTATCATTTAAAGCTTGTGTTTCCTTCTTTATTTTCATTTTGGATTATCTGTCCATTGGTGAAAGTCAGGCGTTAACGTCCCCTACTATGATTGTGTTACTGTCGATTTCCCCTTTTACGGCTGTTAGTAATTGCCTTATGTATTGTGGTTTTATTTGCATATAGTTGCTTGTAGTAGTCTCTCATGATCGTTTTTATTTCTACAGTGTCAGTTGTTACTTCTTTTTCATTTCTAATTCGGTTGCTTTGAGTCTTGTCCTTTCTTTTTTTCTTAATGAGTCTGGCTAATGGTATGTCAATTTTATCTTCTCACAGAACCAGCTTTTAGTGTTATTGATATTTGATTTTTTACCTTTAATTTGTTAATATGGTGTATCACATTGATTGATTTGCATATATTGAAACAGTAGTTTTCTTCATTTCCTTTTCATTTATTTCTCATGTGATCTATATGATTTCTTTCCTTCTGCTAACATTTTTAAATTGTTCTTCTTTCTCTAATTGCTTTAGGTGTAAAGTTAGTTTGTTTATTTGAGATTTTTCTTTTTTCTTCAGGTAAGATTTTATTGCTGTAAACTTCCCTCTTAAAACTGCTTTTGCTGCATCCTGTAACTTTTGGGTCAATGTGTTTTCATTGTCATTTGTTTCTAGGTATTTTTTGATTATTTTGAGGTAGGTTCCCTCTATGCTTACTTTCTGGAGAATTTTTGTCATAAATGGGTGTTGATATTTGTCAAAAGACTTTTCTGCATCTACTGAGATTATCACATGGTTTTTATTCTTTAATTTGTTAATATGGTGTATAACATTGATTCATTTGCATATATTGAGGAATCCATGCATTCCTGGGATAAACCCTACTTGATCCTGGTGTATGATCCTTTCAATGTGCTGTTGGATTCTGTTTGCTAGTATTTTGAGGTGGATTTTTGCATCTATGTTGATCAGTGATATTGGCTTGTAGTTTTCTTTTTTTGTGACCTCTTTTTCCAGTTTTGGTATCAGAGTGATGGTGCCCTATTGAATGAGTGTGGGAGTGTTCCTCCCTCTGCTATATTTTGGGAGAGTTTGAGAAGAATAGGTGTTAATTCTTCTCTGTATGTTTGATAGAATTCACCTGTGAAGCCATTTGGCCCTATGCTTTTGTTTGTTGATAGATTATTAATCACAAATTCAATTGTAGTGCTTGTGATTAGTCTCTTCATATTTTTTATTTCTTCCTAGTTCAGTCTTGGAAGGTTGTACTTTTCTAAGAATTTTTCCATTTCTTCCAGGTTGTGTATTTTATTTGCATATAGTTGCTTGTAGTAGTCTCTCATGATCGTTTTTATTTCTACAGTGTCAGTTGTTACTTCTTTTTCATTTCTAATTCGGTTGCTTTGAGTCTTGTCCTTTCTTTTTTTCTTAATGAGTCTGGCTAATGGTATGTCAATTTTATCTTCTCACAGAACCAGCTTTTAGTGTTATTGATATTTGATTTTTATCCTTTAATTTGTTAATATGGTGTATCACATTGATTGATTTGCATATATTGAAACAGTAGTTTTCTTCATTTCCTTTTCATTTATTTCTCATGTGATCTATATGATTTCTTTCCTTCTGCTAACATTTTTAAATTGTTCTTCTTTCTCTAATTGCTTTAGGTGTAAAGTTAGTTTGTTTATTTGAGATTTTTCTTTTTTCTTCAGGTAAGATTTTATTGCTGTAAACTTCCCTCTTAAAACTGCTTTTGCTGCATCCTGTAACTTTTGGGTCAATGTGTTTTCATTGTCATTTGTTTCTAGGTATTTTTTGATTTCCTCTTTGATTTCTTCAGTGATCTCTTGGTTATTTAGTAGTGTATTTTTTAGCCTTCCTGTGTTTGTATTTTTCATAGTGTTTTCACTGTAATTGATATCTAGTCTCATAGCACTGTGGTTGGAAAAGATACTTGATATGATTTCAATTTTCTTAAATTTACCAAGGCTTTATTTGTGTCCCAAGATATGATCTATCCTGGAGAATGTTCCATGAGCACTTGAAAAGAAAGTGTATTCTGTTCTTTTTGGGTGGAATGTTCTATAAATATCAATTAATTCCATCTTGTTTAATGTATCATTTAAAGCTTGTGTTTCCTTCTTTATTTTCATTTTGGATTATCTGTACATTTGTGAAAGTGGGGTGTTAAAGTCCCCACTATGATTGTGTTACTGTTGATTTCCCCTTTTATGGCTGTTATCATTTGCCTTAATTATTGAGGTGCTCCTATGTTGGGTGCATAAATATTTACACTTGTTATATCTTCTCTTGTATTGATCCCTTGATCATTTTATAGGGTCCTTCTTTGTCTCATGTAATAGTCTTTATTTTAAAGTCTATTTTGTCTGATATGAGTTTTGGTGCTCCAGATTTCCTTTGATTTAAATTTGCATGGAATATCTCTTTCCATCCCCTCACTTTCAGTCTGTATGTGTCCCTAGGTCTGAAGTGGGTTGCTTCTAGACAGCATATACACGGGTCTTGTTTTTGTATCCATTCAGCCATTCCACTTACATTTAAGGTAATTATCGATATGTATGTTCCTATTACCATTTTCTTAATTATTTTTTTTTGTATGTCTTTTCCTTCTCTTGTGTTTCCTTCCTAGAGAAGTTGCTTTAGCATCTTTTGTAAAGCTGGTTTGATTGTGCTGAATTCTCTTAAGTTTTGCTAGTCTGTAAAGGTTTTAATTTCACCGTCAAATGTGAATGAGATCCTTGCTGGGTAGAGTAATCTTGCTTGTAGGTTTTTCTCTTTCAT
Source organism: Physeter macrocephalus (assembly GCF_002837175.3). NCBI lineage: Eukaryota > Metazoa > Chordata > Mammalia > Artiodactyla > Physeteridae > Physeter > Physeter macrocephalus. The sequence continues at coordinate 40,289,869 of NC_041234.1, read as the reverse complement.
CACTTTTAATATGTCCTGCCACTCCCTTCTGGCTTGCAGAATTTCTGCTGAAAGATCAGCTGTTATGCTTATGGGGATTTCCTTGTATGTTATTTTTTGCTTTTCCCTTGCTGCTTTTTTTTTTTTTTTTTTTTTTTTGTGGTATGCGGGCCTCCCTCTGCTGCAGCCTCTCCCGTTGCGGAGCACAGGCTCCGGACGCGCAGGCTCAGCTGCCATGGCTCACGGGCCCAGCTGCTCTGCGGCACGTGGGATCCTCCCAGACCGGGGCGCGAACCCGGTTCCCCTGCATCGGCAGGCGGACGCGCAACCACTGCGCCACCAGGGAAGCCCCCTTGCTGCTTTTAATAGTTTTGGTTTGTATTTAATTTTTGATTGTTTCCTTAATATGTGTCTTGCCATTTTTCTTGGATTTATCCTGTATGGGACTCTCTGCTCTTCCTGGACTTGATTGACAATTTCCTTTCCCATGTTAGGGAAGTTTCGACTATAGTCTCTTCAGATATTTTCTCAGATACTTTCTTTTTGTGTTCTTCTTCTGGGACCCCTATAATTTGAATTTTGTTGCATTTAATGTTGCCCCAGAAGTGTCTTTTCATTCTTTTTTCTTTATTCTGCTCTGCCACAGGTATTTGCACTATTCTGTCTTCCAGCTCACTTATCCATTCTTCTGCCTCAGTTATTCTGCTATTGTTTCCTTCTAGAGTATTTTTCATTTCATTTATTGTGTTCTTCATCACTGTTTGTTTGCTCTTGAGTTCTTCTAGGTCCTTGTTAAACATTTCTTGTGTTTTCTCTATTCTATTTCTGAGATTTTGGATCATCTTTACTATCATTACTCTGAATTGTTTTTCAGGTAGACTGCCTATTTCCTCTTCATTTGTTTGTTCTGCTGGGTTTTTGCCTTGCTCCTTCATCTGCTTCATATTTCTCTGTCTTCTCATTTTGTTTAACTTACTGTGTCTGGGTCTCCTTTTCCTCAGTTTTGTAGTTCCCATTATTTTTGTTTTATGCCCCCAGTGGGTGAGATTGGTTTATTCGCTTATGTAGGCTTCCTGGTGGATGGGACTGGTGCATTTGTTCTGGTTGGTGGTGATGGATCTTGTTCTTCTGGTGTGCAGGGCCACATCTGGTGGGGTGTTTTGTGGTGTCTGTTAACTTAGTATGACTTTAGGCAGCCTCTCTGCTAATTGGTGGGTTTTTGTTCCTGTCGTGCAAGTTGTTTGCCATGGGGCATCCAGCACCAGAGCTTCTGGCCATTGGGTGGAATGGATCTTAGTGTTGAGATGAAGTTTCTGGGAGAGCTCTTGCTGATTGATATTACATGGGGCCATGGGGTCTCTGGTGGTCCAATGTCCTGGACTTGGCTCTCCCACCTCAGAGGCTCATGTCCGACACCTGGCTGGAGCACCAAAATCATGCCAGCCACACAGCTTGGAAGAAAAGGAAGGGAAAAAAAAACAACGAACAGCCAGCCACACAGCTTGGAAGGAAAGGAAGGGAAAAAAAAAAAACAACGAACAGATAGAACCCCAAACCAAATGGTAAAAACAAAACTAAACAGACAAAATCAGACAAAGAAACGTACCCCCCCACACACACACGCACACTCACTCATAAAAAACAAACAACCAGGGCTTCCCTGGTGGCGCAGTGGTTGAGAATCCGCCTGCCGATGCAGGGGACACGGGTTTGTGCCCCGATCCGGGAAGATCCCA
>NC_041234.1:40268540-40286040 GCF_002837175.3 Physeter macrocephalus | reverse complement strand
TGTAGGAGTTGTTCCACATGTAGATGTATTTTTGATGTATTTGTGTAGAGGAAGGCGATCTGCATGTCTTACCCCTCCACCATCTTGAAGGTCTCTTTTATTTATTTTTATATATGAATTTTTACAGTTTGTCTAATTCCCAAAGAATTTCTTTATTATTAAATTATGAATCAATGTAGGAAAGATTGACATTATCATTTTTATATTTCTACATAAGTAGAGGGTCTGTTTTCCCATTTCTCCAGAACTTCTTTTGGAGTCCTCAGTAGCCTTTCCCTTTCTCTCTATCTTTCCTCTGCTCACAGCAAGATGGATTCTGGATATACTCTGAGTACTGTAACAACCACCTGGACGCCTGTATGGAGCTCTCCAAACTGATGAAGGACAGCCGCTACCAGCACTTTTTTGAGGCCTGTCGCCTCTTGCAGCAGATGATCGACATTGCTATTGATGGTTTCCTTTTGACACCAGTGCAGAAGATCTGCAAGTATCCCTTACAGTTGGCTGAGCTCCTCAAGTATACTGCCCAGGACCATAGGTAAGGGATTGAGGGAGGCAGGAGTGAAGGAGAGAGCCTCCTCTACATGTTAATCCTTATTGAGAATGTATGTCCTTTTGCCTTTTCTGAGTTTCTGTTAGCTTACATACGCAATGGGATGATGACATATTCTTGCTTACCTCTGAAGAATGTTGTGTATATAAAGTGAGACAATGCTTATGAGTTGCTTATAAACTTATAAATCAATATATACACAAAATCAGTGTTCATCATTATTGTACCACTTAGACACTGCCTTCAGGGAGCTTATAGCCTGGTCCTAGTCCTGAGTTCAGCCAAGTGAATCAACTGTTTATTCTACTCTGCTCAGTAGACTCAAATATCCTGGTAATAGACTGCCCAACTTGTACTGACCTTAGATTTTTTTCTGAAAGGCTACACCCCTGGTCTTCTTTAGTCTTTTACACCCTCCTCTGCCTCATCCCAACTGTACCTTCCCCTTAGACACACAGCATTACTGGGGGAAAATAGACTTGAGACTTCCCCTGAAGTTTTTTCAAAGTTTTTCAGTATTTTCAAGAAAACCAACCCAAAAAGGACCAAGGAGCTTATCTTTCTCTGAATGGAAATGATACTCCTAACCCTCTATTAGTAAGGTATATGCTGGGAGTCATCTCCAACAATGGGAATGGTCTACAGTGAACCATTCCCTATTTTTTCATGTGCTTTGCTTCATGACCTAGAGCCCCAAGCCTATTTATAGCCTGCTTTTAATTGGTATTAAATCTGTGACCTTAGGTTTATTGGCCCAGCTCTCAGCTCTCTTCCTGATTGATCACTATAAGAATAAAGAAGGCCTTTGTCCAATTTCCCTTAGTTTCTGCCTGATTTTCATCAGGCCTGCTTCCTACTTTCATTTGGCTCTGCTGCCTGGTTTCCTTGGAGCTGACTTCCAGACTTAGTTGCATAAGGCCATCGGTATACGTTGGTTGGTTTTGTTTATGTCAAGCTTCTAGGCCAATCCCTAGGTTCATTTTTAAGTTGATGTTGTTCTTTAGCATATCATGGGTTATGTGCTTCAGTGGTCTGAAGCCCTGGACAGATTTCAGATTTGAAACCAAATGTTGTAACAGTGGACTCTCCCTTTGTGTGAGTAACACCACCAGTGGTAACTGCCTTCCTTGCTCTGTTGGCTGTGAGCGAGGCAGGTATAGAAGGACCTGGCAAAGGAGGACTCTGTTCCCTTCTCCCTGCGTCTGTTTACTAGCTGGGGGATAGTGTGAGTACTAATTAGACATGAAATTTGGAAGTGACTAAATCTCACTTAAAAGATTTAATATAGCCCATTGCCGAAACTGAGTCCCAAGTTTTCTAAGGAGAAAACTTGTGAAAGCTAATAGGATATTAAAGAACCCCAACTAAAATATCTTAATATTTTAAAAATAAAAATGGAAAACATTTATGGTACCTAAAATGGAAAGGGCCTTAGAGGAAGGTCTTCTAGTCAGACTTACTCATTCTATGGCTAGACAGACTGAGTCCCAGAAAGGGAAAATGACAAAGAGCAAGTCTGTGGCAAAGCAGGGACACAAAGTATGGACGGTGGTCTGGGAACCTAACTTTTTAAAGAGCCCTCCAGGTGATTTTCATGCCAAGGAAGATTTGTGAGCCATTGTACTAGCCAGTCTGGAAGGCCTTTTCTAGTTCTGCCATCCCATGTTGTAATGAATCTAAATGACCTCCACAGGAATACTTCAAGGTGCTAAGTGACCAGAAGCAGCCACCATTGTACCTAAATCTCAGCGGAGCTGCTTTCAGACCAGTGGTTTTACAACCAGTATATTTAAAGAGTGATTCTCAAATGTTTTTATATCACAGCTCATCTCCCACCTACTCCTGAGTGTCTGCTCTAAAAATCATACTTGTGGACTGATGATATTAACTAGATAAATTATGTATTTGCATAAATGCTTTTAAGAGCCCTGCAAGGACCAATTTTAAATCGCAGCCAAAAACTATGTTTATCTTTTAGACCAAAGCAACCCCAGGGCCTTTTGGGAGCCAACAAGATAGCAACAAGATAGCCAACAAGATATCATATCTCCCTGGGATTTCCCATTCCTGTGCACCTTCACCTTGTGAGTGGAACCCCTGCCTCAAGTCCTTCTTACCCTCTGGGTCTCTGGTCCCCTCTCCTTCCACCCCCAGGCTCAGGGGTGCTGAGAGAATGGCTCAGGCAGTGGTGGGCTACGTCAATCCCTGTCCTCATTTGGGGTGACCCATTGGGCCCTATCCCCAGGACACTATCCCCAGGACATAGGCCACTCCTTCTTGCAGGCATCAGGAAGCTGTATCAAGGTGATAGCTCCTGTGATGCATGTTAAAGTAGTTTGGGTTTGAAGGCAATTAGAGGCTACTGCCAGGTTGAAGACTTAGGTCGATAGGTGTTCAGATAGGTAGGTCTGAAATGCAGGCAGGCAGAGTAGTTCCCGAGGGAGAAGATTAGGTGGATAGAGAGTGGTAAATGGAGAATAATACTACTTTTGTTTACAGAAGGGTGACATGTCTCTGCCCCCCCACCCAACCTTGCTTAAGCTGATAAGAAGAAAGACTCTGTACAAGAGGGAGGTTAGCTGACCTGTCTGGAACAAGACAATCTTGGTTCAGTCAGTTTCCTCACTAGGGTGCTGGGCTCAGACCTCATCTGGAAGCCTGAGGGCTCTGAGCAGGGTTCAGGCTGGACCACAGCTATTTACTTTTTTCTCTCACCCACTCCTAAAGCTAGTGGGGAAGGTTAGAGATGGTGACATACCCCCCTCTAACCATCGTGATAAAGGCAGCCAGCTAAAAATGGCAAAGGTTGACTGACAGTATGGCACAGTGCAGTGATAAATTCATGGCTAAGTAGTACATGGGGTCAGGCAGAGGTAATAAGCATTCTCATGCCAGCACTGTCCAATAGGACTTTGTACAGTGATGTAAATGTTCCATATCTGTGTGGTTTAATATAGTAGACACTGGCCACATATGGCTATTGAGTACTGAAATGTAGCTGATGCAACTAAAGAACTAAATTTTAAAATTTTATTTAATTTTAATTAAATGTGGCTAGTGGCTACCATATTGGACAGTGTAACTCTATGCTTTACCTCCTAGAAAGTGGCTTAAGTCATTTTCCTGATGCTCTCAAATCAGGGAGGAATAGCATGGGAGACAGAAAAAGGACCTAAAGAACAGGAGTGCTTATTTACGTCAGCAACTTCTGCACTGCAACCACCCCTTCTGTCATTACCCTACCTTGCTTCTAAATGGCAAGCTCAGATAGTCTTGCCAGGGAAAAACTTTGACAGTTTTACAGAGCACAATAACTCCCCCACAGGTTGGAGCAAGTAACTGTAAGAGGATGAAATGTAACAGAAACAAATGTAATATTCTGTAGTTGGGTCTAAGAAATCAACAATTCAAGGACAGACTGAGAGACATACAGCTTCTAGACAGCATATTTTGAAGAAATTTAAGAAGTATTGGTCGATCATAAGTTCAGTATGAGTCAGAAGTGAGATCAACAAGAAAAACTGATAACAGCTAACATTCATTAAGGCTCAGGATAACGAGGTTTTGGGGGGTGTGTGTGTGTTAACAGAGTTGTCTTGAGCCTCTGTAGTGAGTATCCTGTCACTGTAGGTGATAAAATGTAGTAACGTTTGAAGACTATGATCTGGCAGGTGTGCGGAGAACAGACTGGAGCCAGGGAGGCCAGCTAAGAGGAGGTGCTGTGTCTCATCTGCCCTGGCAGTTAGAACTCCCTTTCTTCTCTTCCTATGTTTGGTCCACCACCCCACACCTCAATGTATTAGGGAAGAAAAAGACAGTTGCCCTGCTCTTCTTTTTCTCTTCTCTTCTTTCAAATTGGTGCTGGGACAGTGAGCAGGTTAGTGACCACAAAGCATGTTCAGCTTCTCTAAGGAAAAGTTTGCTAAGACTGAACCGTAACTCATCCTCCTGCCTTCTCAACTTATTGTAATTCCACCAAATGTCTGGGATCTAACTTTCAATCTTCTTTTCACAGGAGCCATTTGACTGGAAATTAGATCAGACAAACAGAGAAAACTGGGCAGGGTGGTATAACCTTCAACAAGTGGGCCATCCAAAGTACCAGGAAAATGGGGCCTAGGATTGTACTTCTGGAATTAGAGGTTTTGAGAGACAACCCATATAATGTCTATACTAGAGGAATGTTTGTTTTGTATTAATAATACTGCTAACATTTGCTGTGAACCAAGAATAAAACCGTTTTCATGGATTATTAAAACTTCAGCAAATTCTACTGTAATTCTCCCCATTTTACAGATGAGGAAACCGAGTCACTGAGAGGGTGAATGAGACTTGTCAAAGGCCACACCACTAGTCAGTGACTAAACTAGGGTTTGTGTCCAAGGAGTCTGGCTCCAGTCTCTGTTCTTAACCACAATGCTACATCCTATCTCTATATTGTATAGGAGGAAAGGTTTGGATGTTATTTTACAGTGACTTTGGGCAGAGTTCCCTAGAAATAGGTGCTAGAAGAGATGGTAAAGTTCTCTGGACCATGCCATATGTGAAGCTCCCTTCCTCGTCCTTGGCTGGTTGTATCATAGGTACAAAAATAATGGCATAACAAAGATTAATCTGTTTCTCTTTCATGGAATAAAAGCCTGCAGGTAAGCAGTCTATGGCTGCCTTGCTGGCTCCATGATTATCAGAGACTGCTTCCAGTTTTCTCTTATCCTATCCTTAGGAGTATGGACCTTGTCCTTATGGTCTAAGATGGTTGCTAGAAATTCAGCCATCACATCTAAATATTCTTAAGCGTCAGGATTAAGTAAGGACCAAAGAAGGGCATGCTGTTTTCCTTAAAGGTGGTTTTTCAAAAGTTCTACCCAACATTTCTATTTACATATCACTGGACAGAACTTGATGATATAAGTCACCTCTTACTGTAAAGAAGGATAGAAAATGTAGTCTTTTGCACCATGTGGCATGGATTCCATCTAAAATCAGAGCTCTCTTGCTAAGTAGGAAGAGGAGAATGGATGTTAGTGTTGGCACCCAACACATTGGTTCAATGGCACATTGACTCATCCAACTTGTAATTTTATGTCTTCACAGTGACTACAGGTATGTGGCAGCTGCTCTGGCTGTCATGAGAAATGTGACTCAGCAGATCAATGAACGCAAGCGACGCTTGGAGAATATTGACAAGATTGCCCAGTGGCAGGCCTCTGTCCTAGACTGGGAGGTAGGACCCTTACTAACAGGGACATTGGAGAGTCTGAATACCTTAGCCAGAACCTCACATCTTAGCCAAAGATGAGCAAAGAATAATTCTATTTGAAGAGCATCAGAAAGGATTTAGATTAGAGCCAAGGCAAAACTTCCTGCTAATGAGAGGTGTTGTGTACTTGAATAGCTTTCTAAGAAGGTTGGAGAAATCTCGGTTGCAATATTTCATTAGGAAAGGAAAGATTCATCTATTTGGGTGTTGCTAAGAAATAATTGGGTTGGCTCAGTAGCCTTTCAAAGCTCTTTCAAGTCCTGGAATTTTATCACCACCAGATGAACACTTTGATAAGGAGTAATAGGTACTAATTCACTCCCAGACACAGAGTGCAAGGTTGGTTCTCTGATGCAGGCCAGCCAACATACTTCTTCTTTTCCTCTTGGTGAGATCACCTCACCCTGACATATCTACTAGTTCTATCCAAGCCTGCACTCTTCAGGCCACAACCATCATCCCTGCCCAACTGACAGGCCAAATTATGTTTTTTAATTATCCGCTTATAAAAATAATCCCTGAGCCTTCCATTCTATTGGAAATGGCCACAACTTCTCTGAACTCAGAAAGCCTTCACTAAAGCCTTGTCTTCTGAGATGCTAACTTGCAGAGGATATACACAGCCTAACAAATAAATGGAGCTTTTGCCTCTTGTGCCACTGCTCTGTTGAAGTTCCTGAGGTGTCTGTTAAACAGAAACAGAGCTGTGAACTTTAAGGCCTCACAGGTACCTGTGTGTTAGTACACTATTTATTGTTTCTCTCTTGTGACCATCAAGAGAACCAGGAGTAATGACATTTCACATTTATCTTTCAGACCCAAGTTATGAAATCTGACAGTCAACAGCTAATATAACCAAGATAGGAGAGGCAGGACATGCTACCAGGGAGGAGGTGGCAGTCTTAAACTTCATGATCACAGTGTAGAAGTTGAGTCAGCTCCCCATTCCTCTGGCCTCCACACAGGTATAATTTCTTGTAATTTGAGGGCTAGTAGCTTTTCATATAGTTCAGCACATTCCAAGGGAATTAAACAGCCTTACAGTTACTTAACCAATGTCCAGAAAAAGTCATCTTTCCTTTATTCTGCTGCTACTTCTGTTCCTCTTTAATGTACATGGCTGGAAATGTCCACAGTTCTGAGCAGCTGGCATATTTTTGAGTCTCATTTGAAGGATAATGTCCCCATACAGAGTAGAAAAGAGCAGTGATTCTGTGAGATGCAAGGAGAGGAAGGAATCTATATAAAGAGATCTTCTTGCTCATAAGAAGAAGCCAGAACTGGCCCAGACTTATTAGGAAATCTCGGATTCTCCTTCCCCTGTGTCTGGTTTGCTTTGGCTAGTTTCCTGATCAGAGGGCTGGATCAAATGACCTCTACCAAGATCACTAATTCTCAGGCACTCTGAAACTGTGGCTGGTTAGCAGGCCTCTTTTTCTCTACCCCTGCTGGGATTCTCTGTAATAGGGTGTTCACAGCAGCAACTATCTTTCTATTTCCTGAAACATTTTTCCCCTTCCCAATACCTGGAAGACCTCCTAATTCCTCCATGGGCTCTGGGCTTCCAGTCCCTGCAGCTGGGGCCATGGGAGACCAAGAATAGCTTGAAATTCTTTGGCCTGTTCAGGGAGCTTCACTAACACCAAACTTGAAAGCACTGAACTATGATTTAAAGACTCAGCATCTCAGAAGGAATTTTATTTGTTTTTGTCTATAGTTGGGGGGTGGGAAACAAAGGAAAGTCTGTCGGATAGTAGGCAGTTACTCTCTGCCTCCTTTGTTAGCATGATTGACTGGTCCTCTAATCTCATCCAAGCCCACACAACCCTGCTTGACAAAGTCCTTCTTTATTTAAGTTAGTAAGAAGAAAAATTCCTTGTGGTTAACTTTTCAGACTCTGAGGTCACTGTGGAACTTACCAGATTCAGAGGGTTTGCCCTCTATGAAGCATTTTCTTTAGCAATGCCTGATGGGTACATTTCAGAGGCCAGGACCAAAGTTTCGCTCAAGTGTGCCATATCTAGTCTTAAGTATTTCTAAAATGTCAGAGTCACTAGATCTCTTAGGGAACTCCCCAAAGAACAACTCTGGCCATGCTTATGCACATGTGTGTGCACGCACACACGTGCACACATGCAAACCTTATAATGATGGTGGAAGTCTGAGAAGCCTATTCCTGACTGAGGCCAAACAGCAAGTCAATGACAAAACTAAAACTTGAATCTAGTCTCCAGATTCCCTGGGGGGGTGTTATTTTCACTGCTGCACCACATACTCTGCTTCCTGCAGCCCAGTTTCTTCCCTTTATGATGTTGGAGGGACTTGTTTCTGCAGTAAAGTGTCCATATCTAAGCAAGAGAGTAAGGCTGCCTTGGGGGGAAGTCCAAATCCCAGTAAGGCTAAAGGTAGATGAGTGCTGGGAAGCCTCCTGCAGAAAGCAATAGGATATGTCCATTCCATGGCTGGTTGGCTGTTGGCTTGGGTGGCTCAACCTCACAGGTTCCCTGGTATAGGTTTTTTCCATGTTCCACCTACACGAGCAGTTGAACATGCAGAAAGAAGTCCTGCCAGCTTGGTGGGTGCTGCTGTGGACAAGCCTTGCAAATCAACAAAAGGAAGCAGTGCTTTGCTCTCTCTGCCACTCCCTTGCCTCCTCCACATGTTTGAATAAACAGGGTGGGTATCAAAAGCATCTACATAATAATTTCAGTTTGATTTGTCAAATGAAAAAGAAGAGTCAGGAGACCTTCAAGATGGCAGAGGAGTAAGACATGGAGATCACCTTCCTCCCCACAAATACATCTGAAATACATCTACATGTGAAACAACTCCTACAGAACACCTACTGAACATTAGCAGAAGACCTCAGACTTACCAAAAGTCAAGAAATTCCCCACGTACCTGGGTAGGGCAGAAGAAAAAAGAAAAAACAGAGACAAAAGAATAGGGATGGGACCTGCACCTCTGGGACAGAGGAGTTAAGGAGGAAATGTTTCCACAAACTAGGAAACCTCTTCACTGGCGGAGACGGGGGGTGGCGGGGGAAGCTTTGGAGCCATGAAGGAGAGCACAGCAACAAGGGTGCAGAGAGCAAAGTGGAGAGATTCCCACACAGAGGATTGGTGCCAACCAGCACGCACCAGCCTGAGAGGCTTGTCTGCTCACCGGCCAGGGCGGGTGGGGGCTGGGAGCTGAGGCTCTGGATTCGGAGGTCAGATCCAGGGAGAGGACTGGGGTTGGCTGCATGAACACAGCCTGAAGGGGGCTAGTGCAGCACAGCTAGCAAGGAGGGAGTCCAGGAAAAAGTCTGGAACTGCCTAAGAGGCAAGAGACCATTGTTTCAGGGTGCACGAGGAGAGAGGATTCAGAGCACTGCCTAAACGAATTCCAGAGCTGGGTGTGAGCCACACCTATCAGCATGGACACCAGAGATGGGCATGAAATGCTAAGGCTGCTGCTGCAGCCACCAAGAAACCTGTGTGCAAGCACAGGTCACTATCCACACACCCCCTCTCAGGAGACTGTGCAGCCCACCACTGCCAGTGTCCCGTGATCCAGGGACAACATCCACGGGAGAACACATGGCGTGCCTCAGGCTGTTGCAACATCACACCAGCCTCTGCCGCTGCAGACTTGCCCTGCATTCCATACCCCTCCCTCCCCCGCTGGGCTGAGTGAGCCAGAGCCCCCTAATCAACTGCTACTTTAACCCCTTCCTGTCTGAGTGAAGAACAGATGCCCTCAGGCAACATACACACAGAGGCAGGGCCAAATCCATAGCTGAACCCCAGGAGCTGTGCAAACAAAGAAGAGAAAGGGAAATTTCTCCCAGCAGCCTCAGGAGCAGTGGATTAAATCTTGACAATCACCTTGATATACCCTGCATATCTGGAATACCTGAATAGACAACGAATCAGCCCAAAATTGAAGCGGTGGACTTTGGGAGCAACTGCAAACTTGGGGTTCGCTTTGTACATCTAATTTGTGTCTGGTTTTATGTTTATCTTAGTTTAGTATTAAAAGTTTATTATCACTGATAGATTTGTTTATTGATTTGGTTGCTCTCTTCTTTTTTTAATATATATAAATATCTATATTTTTTTCTTTGTCTCTTTTTGTGAGTGTGTATGTGTATGCTTCTTTGTGTGATTTGTCTGTATAGCTTTGCTTTTGCCATTTTCCCCAGGGTTCTGTCTGTCCATTTTTAAAATTACTTTTCATTTTTTTAACATTTTAATAATTTTTTATTTTAGTAACTTTATTTTATTTTTCTCTTTCTTTCTTCCTATCTCTCTTTCTTTCTCTCCTTCCTTCCTTCCTCCCTCCCTCCCTCTCTCTCTCTTTCTTTTTGTTTCTTCCTTCCTTCCTTCCTTTCTTTCTCTTTCTTTCTTTCTTTCTTTCTTTCTTTCTTTCTTTTCTTTCTTTCTTTCTTTCTTTCTTTCTTTCTTTCTTTCTTTCTTTCTTTCTTTTCTCCCTTTTCTTCTAGCCGTGTGGCTGAAAGAGTCTAGGTACTCCAGCCACATGTCATTCCTGTGCCTCTGAGGAGGGAGAGCTGAGTTCAGGACAATGGTCCACCAGAGACCTCCTAGATCCACATAATATCAAACAGTGAAAGCTCTCCCAGAGATCTCCATCCAATGCTAAGACCCAGCACCACTCAAAGACCAGCAAGCTACAGTGCTGGACAACCTATGCCAAACAGCTAGCAAGACAGGAACACAACCCCACCCAATTGCAAAGAGACTGCCTAAAATCATGATAAGGTCAAAACACCCCAAAACACACCACTGGACATGGTCCCGCCCACCAAAAGACAAGATCCAGTCTCATCCACCAGAACACAGGCACCAGACCCTTACCAGGAAGCCTAAACAATCCACTGAACCAACCTTAGCCACTGGGCACAGACAACAAAAACAGTGGGAACTACGAACTTGCAGCCTGCGAAAAGTAGACCCCAAACAAAGTAAGTTAAGCAAAATGAAAAGACAGGGAAAAACACAGCAGACGAAGGAGCAAGGTAAAAACCCACCAGACCAAACAAATGAAGAGGAAATAGGCAGTCTACCTGAAAAGGATTTCAGCATAATGATAGTAAAGATGATCCAAAATCTTGGAAAAAGAATGGAGAAAATACAAGAAATGTTTAACAAGAACCTAGAAGAACTGAAGAGCAAACAATGATGAGCAACACAATAAATAAAATAAAAAATTCTCTAGAAGGAATCAGTAGCAGAATAACTGAGGCAGAAGAACGGATAAGTGACCTGGAAGGTGAAAGAGTGGAAATAACTACTGCAGAGCAGAATAAAGAAAAAGGAATGAAAAGAATTGAGGACAGTCTCAGAGACCTCTGGGACAACATTACCACACCAACATTCGAATTATAGGAGTCACAGAAGAAGAGAAAAAGAACAGGACTAAGAAAAATTTTGAAGAGATTATAGTTGAAAACTTCCCTAATATGGGAAAGGAAATAATCAAGTCCAGGAAGCACATAGAGTCCGATACAGGATAAATTCAAGGAGAAACATGCCAACACACATATTAATCAAACTATCAAAAATTAAATACAAAGAAAGATATTAAAAGCAGCAAGGCAAATGCAACAAATAACATACAAGGGAATCCCCATAAAGTTAACAGCTGATCTTTCAGCAGAAACTCTGCAAGCCAGAAGGGAGTGGCAGGACATATTTAAAGTGATGAAAGGGAAAAACCTACAACTAAGATTACACAGCAAGGATATCACTCAGATTTCAAGGAGAAATTAAAAACTTTACAGACAAGCAAAATTTAATAGAATTCAGAACCAGCAAACCAGATGTACAACAAATGCTGAAGGAAATTCTCTAGGCAGGAAACACAAGAGAAGGGAAAAAAATACAAAAACAAACCCCAAACAATTAGGAACATACATATCGATAACTACCTTAAATGTAAATGCATTAAATGCTCCAAACAAAAGACATAGACTGGCTGAATGGATACAAAAATAAGACCCATGTATACGCTGTCTACAAGAGACCCATGTCAGACCTAGGGACCCATACAGACAATAAGTGAGGGAATGGAAAAAAATACTCCATGTAAGTGGAAATCAAAAGAAAGCTGTAGTAGCAATTCTCATATCAGACAAAATAGACTTTAAAATAAAGACTATTACAAGAGACAAAGAAGGACACTACATAATGATCAAGGAATCATTCCAAAAAGAAGATATAACAACTGTAAATATTGTTGCACCCAACATAGGAGCACCTAAATACATAAGGCAAATGCTAACAGCCATAAAACAAGAAATCGACAGTAACACAATCATAGTAGGGGACTTTAACACCCCACTTTCACCAATGGACATGTCATCCAAAATGAAAATTAATAGGGAAACAAACTTTAAATAATACACTAAACAAGATGAACTTAACTGATATTTATAGGACATTCCAATAAAAAACAACAGAATACACTTTCTTATCAAGAGCCCATGGAACATTCTCCAGGATAGATCATATCTTGGGTCACAAATCAAGCCTTGATAAGTTAAGAAAACTGAAATTGTATCACGTATCTTTTCCAACCACAATGCTATGAGACTAGATATCAATTACAGGGAAAAAACCTATAAAAATACAAACACATGGAGGCTAAACAATACACTACTAAATAACCAAGAGATCACTGAAGAAATCAAAGATGATATCAAAAAAAACCTAGAAACAAATGACAATGAAAACACAATAACCCAAAACTTTTGGGATGCAGCAAAAGCAGTTCTAAGAGGGAAGTTTATAGCAATACAATCCGACCTCAAGAAACAAGAAACATCTCAAATGAACAACCTAACCTTACACCTAAAACAATTAGAGGAAAAAACAAATACAAACAAAAAAAAAACAAAGATACCAGAAGGAAAGAAATAATAAAAATCAGGTCAGAAATAAATGAAGAAGAAATGAAGGAAATGATAGCAAATATCAGTAAAACTAAAAGCTGGTTCTTTGAGAAAATAAACAAAATTGATAATCCATTAGCCAGACTCATCAAGAAAAAAAGGTAGAAGACTCAAATCAACAGAATTACAAATGAAAAAATAGAAGTAACAACTGACACTGCAGAAATACAAAGGATCATGAGAGATTACTACAGGCCACTAAATGCCAGTAAAATGGACAACCAGGAAGATATGGAAAGTTTCTTAGTCAAGTGCAACCTTCTGAGAGTGAACCAGGAAGAAATTGAAAATATAAGCAGACCAATCACAAGCACTGAAATTGAGGTGGTGATTAAAAAATATCCAACAAACAAAAGCCCAGGACCAGATGGCTTCACAGGCAAATTCTATCACACATTTAGAGAACAGATAACACCTATCCTTGTCAAATTCTTCCAAAATATAGAAGACGGAGGAACACTCCCAAAGTCACACTGATACCAAAACCAGACAAAGATGTCAAAAAGAAAAAATAATTCACGTCAATATCACTGATGAATATATATGGAAAAATTCTCAACAAGATCCTAGCAAACAGAATCCAACAGCATATTAAAAAGATCATACACCATGATCAAGTGGGGATTATCCCGGGAATGCAAGGATTCTTCAATATACACTAATCAATCAATGTGATAAACCGTATTAACAATTTGAGGGAGAAAAACCATATGATCATCTCAATAGATGCAGAAAAAGCTTTTCACAAAATTCAACACCGATTTATGATAAAAAACCTTCCCGAAAGTAGGCATATAGGGAACTTACCTCAACATAATAAAGGCCATATATGACAAACCCACAGCCAACATCGTTCTCAGTGGTGAAACACTGAAACCATTTCCTCTAAGATCAGGAACAAGACAAGCTTTTCCATACTCACCACTGTTATTCAACATAGTTTTGGAAGTTTTAGCCACAGCAATCAGAAGAAAAACAAATAAAAGGAATTCAAATTGGAAAAGAAGAAGTAAAGCTGTCACTGTTTGCAGATGACATGATACTATACATAGAGAATCCCAAAGATGCTACCAGAAAACTACTAGAGCTAATCAATGAATTTGGTAAAGTAGCAGGATACAAAATTAATGCACAGAAATCTCTTGCATTCCTATACACTAATGATGAAAAATCTGAAAGAAAAATTGAGGAAACACTCCCAATTACCATAGTATCAAAAGTAATAAATACCTAGGTATAAACCTACCTAAGGAGACAGAAGTCTTGTATGCAGAAAACTATAAGACAATGATGAAAAAAATTAAAGATGATACAAACAGATGGAGAGATATACCATGTTCTTGGATTGGAATAATCAATATTGTGAAAATGACTATACTACCCAAAGAAATCTACAGATTCAATGCAATCCCTATGAAACTACCAGTGGAACTTTTCACAGAAGTAGGACAAAAAATTCTGAATTTGTATGGAAACACAAAAGACCCTGAATAGCCAAAGCAATCTTGAGAAAGAAAAACGGATCTGGAGGAATCAGGCTCCCTGACTTCAGACAATACTACAAAGCTACACTAATCAAGACAGCACAGTTCTGGCACAAAAACAGAAATATAGATCAGTAGAACAGGATAGAAAGCCAGAGGTAAACCCATGCACCTATGGTCACCTTATTTTTGATAAAGGAGGCAAGAATGTACAGTGGAGAAAAGACAGCCTCTTCAATAAATGGTGCTGGGAAAACTGGACAGCTACATGTAAAAGAATGAAATTACAACACTCCCTAACCCCATACACAAAAATAAATTCAAAATAGATTAAAGACCTAAATGTAAGAGCAGACACTATAAAACTCTTAGAGGAAAACATAGGCAGAACACTCTATGACATAAATCACAGCAAGACCCTTTTTGACCCACCTCCTAGAGAAATGGAAATAAAAACAAAAATAAACAAATGGGACCTAATGAAACTTAAAAGCTTTTGCACAGCAAAGGATACCATAAACAGGACCAAAAGACAACCCTCAGAATGGGAGAAAATAGTTGCAAATGAAGCAACTGACAAAGGATTAATCGGAGAAAATATTTGCAAATGAAGCAACGGACAAAGGATTAACCTCCAAAATTTACATGCAGCTCAATATCAAAAAAACAAACAACCCAATCCAAGAATGGGAAGAAGACCTAAATAGACATTTCTGCAAAGTAGATATACAGATTGCCAACAAACATATGAAAGAATGCTCAACATCACTAACTAATCATTACAGAAATGCAAATCAAAACTACAATGAGGTATCACCTCACAACAGTCAGAATGGCCATCATCAAAAAATCTACAAACAATAAATGCTGGAGAGGGTGTGGAGAAAAGGGAACCCTTTTGCACTGTTGGTGGGAATGTAAATTGATACAGCCACTATGGAGAACAGTATGGAAGTTCCTTAGAAAACTAAAAAGAGAACTACCTTATGACACAGAAATCCCACTACTGGGCATATACCCTAAGAAAACCATAATTCCAGAAAAGTCATGTACCACAATGTTTATTGCAGCTCTATTTACAATAGTTAGGACATGGAAGCAACCTAAGTGTCCATCAACAGATGAATGGATAAAGAAGATGTGGTACATATATACAATGGAATATTACTCAGCCATAAAAAGAAACGAAATTGAGATATTTGTAGTGAGGTGGATGGACCTAGAGTCTGTCATACAGAGTGAAGTAAGTCAGAAAGAGAAAAACAAATACCGTATGCTAACACATATGTATGGAAACCAACAGAAAAGAAGAACGGTTGTTCTGACAAACCTAGGGACAGGGCAGGAATAAAGACGCAGACGTAGAAAATGGACTGAGGACATGAGGAGGTGGACGGGTAAGCTGGGGTGAAGTGAGAGAGTGGCATTGACATATATACACTACCAAATGTAAAGTAGATAGCTAGTGGGAAGCAGCACAGGGAGATGAGCTCGGTGCTTTGTGAACACCTAGAGGGGTCGGATAGGGAGGGCAGGAGCCAGATGCAAGAGGGAGGAGATATGGGGAGATATATATATATATATATATATATATATATATATATATATATAGCTGATTCACTTTGTTATACACCAGAAGCTAACACACCATTGTAAAGGAATTATACTCCAATAAAGATGTTTTAAAATATAAATTACGATAAAATAAAAACAAGTATCATAGAAGAAACCTTCAGAACTTAATCTCCCTTGAAGAGGAATTAAGAAAGAGGGTGGAGAGTTGGTAGCACACCAGCAATTGGTGCCTGCTCAGTAAATCAGAGCATTTTGCTAGAGAGCAGCAGATCTTGTATTATATTCACACCTGACCGGCCCTCAGCTTATTCAATGAACATTTTGGATTTATTTGCCCACCTCCAGTTTCCATCCTTGCTCCCTGCCAGCCTATGTGTAGTAGAGTTCATGGAGTCCCCCTTGCTCTGCCCTACCCCCTAGGGCTTCTAAAAAATCAGTGGATGAGTGAAAGTATCACCTATACCTCTAAATAATAAGTACCTTCAATCAGCTTAGGGGAGCATCAGGAAGAAGAACCTGTTCTCACAAATTGCAGTTTCTAGGAAATTTCTAATTTCTCTGATGCTGATGTTTGGTTATGCTATCACTTTGCTACCCTTCACATGCATTAGATCCACTTGAAGGGAAGGGGAAGGAACATATCCCTGACACCTTCTTTTTTTTTTTCCCGTTCTTTAATTATTCTTTATTTTTTATTTTTGCAAGATTTTTTTAACAAATTTATTGGAGTATAATTTCTTTACAATGGTGTGTTAGTTTCTGTGTATAACAAAGTGAATCAGCTATATGAATACGTATATCCACATATCCTCAGCCTCTTGTACCTCCCTCCCACACTCTCTATCCCTCCCTTCTAGGTGGTCACAAAGCACCGAGCTGATCTCCCTGTGTGTTGCAGCTGCTTCCCACTAGCTATCTATTTTACATTTGGTAGTGTATATATGTTAGTGCTACTGTCTCACTTTGTCCCAGCTTACTCTTCCCCCCCCGTGTCCTCAAGTCCATTCTCTACATCTGCTTCTTTATTTCTGTCCTGCCCCTAGGTTCATCAGAACCATTTTGGTTTTTTTTTTAGATTCCATATATATGTGTTAGCATATGGAATTTAATTTTCTCTTTCTGACTTACTTCACTCTGTATGACAGACTCTAGGTGCATCCACCTCACTACAAATAACTCAGTTTCATTTCTTCTTATGGCTGAGTAATATTCCATTATATATATGTGCCACATCTTCTTCATCCATTCATCTGTCGATGGACACTTAGGTTGCTTCCATGTCTTGGCTATTGTAAATAGTGCTGCAATGAACATTGTGGTACGTGACTCTTTTGGAATTATGGTTTTCTCAGGATATATGCCCAGTCGGGGGATTGCTGTGTCATATGGTAGTTCTATTTTTAGTTTTTACTTTTTTTTTTTTGCAGTACGCGGGCCTCTCACTGTTGTGGCCTCTCCCATTGCGGGGCACAGGCTTCGGATGCGCAGGCTCAGCAGCCATGGCTCACAAGCCCAGCTGCTCCATGGCATGTGGGATCTTCCCCGACCGGGACACGAACCCGCATCCCCTGCATCGGCAGGTGGACTCTCAACCACTGTGCCACCAGGGAAGCCCCTATTTTTAGTTTTTTAAGGAACCTCCATACTGTTCTCCATAGTGACTGTATCAATTT
>NC_041234.1:40264278-40266109 GCF_002837175.3 Physeter macrocephalus | reverse complement strand
CTAACACACCATTGTAAAGGAATTATACTCCAATAAAGATGTTTTAAAATATAAATTACGATAAAATAAAAACAAGTATCATAGAAGAAACCTTCAGAACTTAATCTCCCTTGAAGAGGAATTAAGAAAGAGGGTGGAGAGTTGGTAGCACACCAGCAATTGGTGCCTGCTCAGTAAATCAGAGCATTTTGCTAGAGAGCAGCAGATCTTGTATTATATTCACACCTGACCGGCCCTCAGCTTATTCAATGAACATTTTGGATTTATTTGCCCACCTCCAGTTTCCATCCTTGCTCCCTGCCAGCCTATGTGTAGTAGAGTTCATGGAGTCCCCCTTGCTCTGCCCTACCCCCTAGGGCTTCTAAAAAATCAGTGGATGAGTGAAAGTATCACCTATACCTCTAAATAATAAGTACCTTCAATCAGCTTAGGGGAGCATCAGGAAGAAGAACCTGTTCTCACAAATTGCAGTTTCTAGGAAATTTCTAATTTCTCTGATGCTGATGTTTGGTTATGCTATCACTTTGCTACCCTTCACATGCATTAGATCCACTTGAAGGGAAGGGGAAGGAACATATCCCTGACACCTTCTTTTTTTTTTTCCCGTTCTTTAATTATTCTTTATTTTTTATTTTTGCAAGATTTTTTTAACAAATTTATTGGAGTATAATTTCTTTACAATGGTGTGTTAGTTTCTGTGTATAACAAAGTGAATCAGCTATATGAATACGTATATCCACATATCCTCAGCCTCTTGTACCTCCCTCCCACACTCTCTATCCCTCCCTTCTAGGTGGTCACAAAGCACCGAGCTGATCTCCCTGTGTGTTGCAGCTGCTTCCCACTAGCTATCTATTTTACATTTGGTAGTGTATATATGTTAGTGCTACTGTCTCACTTTGTCCCAGCTTACTCTTCCCCCCCCGTGTCCTCAAGTCCATTCTCTACATCTGCTTCTTTATTTCTGTCCTGCCCCTAGGTTCATCAGAACCATTTTGGTTTTTTTTTTAGATTCCATATATATGTGTTAGCATATGGAATTTAATTTTCTCTTTCTGACTTACTTCACTCTGTATGACAGACTCTAGGTGCATCCACCTCACTACAAATAACTCAGTTTCATTTCTTCTTATGGCTGAGTAATATTCCATTATATATATGTGCCACATCTTCTTCATCCATTCATCTGTCGATGGACACTTAGGTTGCTTCCATGTCTTGGCTATTGTAAATAGTGCTGCAATGAACATTGTGGTACGTGACTCTTTTGGAATTATGGTTTTCTCAGGATATATGCCCAGTCGGGGGATTGCTGTGTCATATGGTAGTTCTATTTTTAGTTTTTACTTTTTTTTTTTTGCAGTACGCGGGCCTCTCACTGTTGTGGCCTCTCCCATTGCGGGGCACAGGCTTCGGATGCGCAGGCTCAGCAGCCATGGCTCACAAGCCCAGCTGCTCCATGGCATGTGGGATCTTCCCCGACCGGGACACGAACCCGCATCCCCTGCATCGGCAGGTGGACTCTCAACCACTGTGCCACCAGGGAAGCCCCTATTTTTAGTTTTTTAAGGAACCTCCATACTGTTCTCCATAGTGACTGTATCAATTTACATTCCCACCAACAGTGCAAGAGGGTTCCCTTTTCTCCACACCCTCTCCAGCATTTATTGTTTGTAGATTTTTTGATGATGGCCATTCTGACTGCTGTGAGGTGATACCTCATTGTAGTTTTGATTTGCATTTCTCTAATAATTAGTGATGTTGAGCAGCTTTTCATGTGCTTCTTGGCCATCTGTATGTCTTCTTTGGAGAAATGTCTATTTAGGTCTTC
>NC_041234.1:40255072-40264150 GCF_002837175.3 Physeter macrocephalus | reverse complement strand
TGATGTTGAGCATTCTTTCATATGTTTGTTGGCAATCTGTATATCTTCTTTGGAGAAACGTCTCTTTAGGTCTTCTGCCCATTTTTGGATTGGGTTGTTTGTTTTTTTGATATTGTATTGCATGAGCTGCTTGTAAGTTTTGGAGAATGATCCTTTGTCAGTTGCTTCATTTGCAAGTATTTTCTCCCATTCTGAGGGTTGTCTTTTCATCTTGTTTATGGTATCCTTTGCTGTGCAAAAGCTTTTAAGTTTCATTAGGTCCCATTTGTTTATTTTTGGTTTTATTTCCATTTCTGTAAGAGGTGGGTCAAAAAGGGTCTTGCTGTGATTTATGTCATAGAGTGTTCTGCCTATGTTTTCCTCTAAGAGTTTTATAGTGTCTGCCCTTACATTTAGGTCTTTAATCCATTTTGAGTTTATTTTTGTGTATGGTGTTAGGAAGTGTTCTAATTTCATTCTTTTACATGTAGCTGTATCCCTGATAGCTTCTTTTATATCTTTTTTTTTTCTGGAGATTTTTCCAGGATCCCAAGTTTGCAGCTCATATTTGAGAAGTTGATTGTGTGTGGTTGTGATTTCCTCCTCATAGCACCCCTCCCCCATAGCCTGGTTGTATAATACTCAATAGCATGTTCCAGTTTACCATTGGACATTTGAATCCAAAGAAGTTGGAAGAAACACAAAAGCCCAACGTGATGGCGGCAGCAAAAACATCTTTTTAAAGCTAAATGGCTTGATGAGGCATACTCTTTGGACCAGGAGATCAAATGTGGAGGGACAGATTTGTTATTTCCCTGCTTTCCTCCTAGCAGGCAGAATTGAATATAAACTCTGAGAAGGATAGCATTTCCCTTGTCCTCTCCCTTGATGTGCTCAGGGCACAACCCCACATCAGATAATCAGCCTATAATTAGAATGAGGTGCTGGGCATTGGGATATTGAAATGAATGAGATGTAGCCTTGGCTATCCAGTGAGGGCAAGTATGTTCCAGGCAGAGGAAACAGTGTGAGCAAAATTCTGGAAGAATGGAACAGAACAGAAGGCATGTGGAGGAGGGGGATGTGGAAAGATATTACACTTGAGGGGTCAAGGCAAAGGACTGTGTAGTGCAGTGGGGCAGCGAGGGCAAAGTCTGATTGCTCTAAACTCTGAGAGGTCCCTCTCCCTTACATGAGCTTATTTGGTGTTCTCAAGCAGCCATGTGATTTGAGCCAAACAGGAACCTTTGTATTAACCCCATTGTCTAAATGAGGAAACAGATTGTGATTAAGCTACTTCTGAAGGAAGTGAGTTGGCGGCAGCACTGGGCCCAGAACTGAAGTCTTTCAGGTTCTTACCTTAGAAATCTTCCAAGGCAGCTGCTTGTTCCATTAAGGGATCATTATTTTGCTGTGGTTTGATGGTTTAGAGCATGGACTTTTGAGCAACTCTCTCCTGGATTCTGGCACTTTCGGCATATTACTTCCAATTTCTCTGACACTGGTTTGGGAACAAATAACACTACATCCCTTATTGGGTTGTGAGTATTAATAGGAATATGTGGCACAGGATTTAGGGTACACAGTAATAATCAAGGTAATAACTATCACTATATGGAGCTTACAGTGTGATGTGTACTTTTGTAAACACTTTATATATGTTAACTTATATAATCCTTACAACAGCCAAATGAGGTTGGTAATGTTATTATCATCATTTTAAAGATGAGGAAACTGAGGAACAGAGAAGATGAGTTAACTGACAACAATCAGCTTGGTGAGCATAGAGGTGTTTTTTTTTGTTGTTGTTGTTGTTGTTTTTTGTGGTACACGGGCCTGTCACTGTTGTGGCCTCTCCCGTTGCAGAGCACAGGCTCCGGACGCGCAGGCTCAGCGGCCATGGCTCACGGGCTTAACCACTACGCAGCATGTGGGATCTTCCCGGACGGGGGCACGTACCCGTGTCCCTTGCATCGGCAGGCGCACTCTCAACCACTGCGCCACCAGGGAAGCCCTAGAGGTGTATTTTTTCAAGTTTTTTTTTTTTCTTTGTAGAGTGGCACCATGTGGTATTTATGGCAAGTACTTAAAACAGAATTGATAGAATTGCATTGCTCCTAGCTGGTACAGTGTGTAGACTAGATGCCACTGAGTAGTCCTCCTGGTCTGATCATTCTCAGCTTAGCAAGTTGTGCCTTTAAAAGTCATCCTGGCCATCTTTGTATAGCATTGGCCCCTTGTATAGTGTTCTTTCACTTCATGCATATTCAAAATGGACTGTAGTACATCTTCCTGGCCTGCCTCAAGGTGGGGCATGGCCGACTGGTACCACGTTCAGCTTCCCATCCCTCCAACAGGAAAACCCTGCATGACCCCCACACTCTGAGGGATTCTTCTCCTAGCCCTGGGCCTCCAGAGGTTCTGTGCTAGTATGTGGGCCCCTCAAGGAGGAGTGTTTACCAAAGTTCCAGGGAACCCCTGAGGTGTAGTCTGGAGTCACACTAGTATCTCTGAGCTTTCTTTTTTTTTTAAAAAAAATCTTTATTGGAGTATAATTGCTTTACGGTGGTGTGTTAGTTTCTGCTTTATAACAAAGTGAATCAGCTATACATATACATATATCCCCATATCTCCTCCCTCTTGTGTCTCCCTCCACCCTCCCTATCCCTCCCCTCTAGGTTGTCACAAAGCACCGAGCTGATCTCCCTGTGCTATGTGACTGCTTCCCACTAGCTATTTTACATTTGGTAGTGTATATATGTCCATGCCACTCTCTCACTTCATCCCAGCTTACCCTTCCCCCTCCCTGTGTCCTCAAGTTGAGCTTTCTTTTTGAGTTTGTATTATTAGAAAATATTTCCATTGAGCTCCCCTTTTTCTTCCCATCCCTTAGACTGAAAAAAAAAAGTGATATGCTCAAGAATACGATTTCCTGCTACCCTTCTCTTTGGGCCACTGCCCTGCCTAGACTGTTTACCTCTGATTGTTTCTCGGGAGATGCGGGAAACCCCATCTCTAAATTTGACTTGAAGCTTTTCAGTACAAGGCTGAGATCTTAGCATTAGAGTATCAGGGATAAGACCTTAGAGATCATCCTCACATACCTCATTTAACAGCTGGAAAACTGAGACCCAGAGAGAGGAAGCAACTGACCCTCCAGTGACTTTTTGGCCTAGAGACAGTATAACATAGTGGCAAAAGTGAGCACGCTCTCTGGAGCTGCAGTCCTGTGGTTGGATTGTGGATCTTTGGCTAACTAGCTGGGTGACTGTGGCTGATCACTTGACCTCTTTGTACCTCAGACTATAAAGATGACAGCAAGACTGTCTACCTCCCTGGGCTTCTGTGATGCTCAGAAGAGACAGAGTGAAAGTATGTAGCACAATGTCTGATCCCTGTAGGTGCTCAATAAGTATTAATTCTCCTGAGTCAGGGGGCCACTTCTTTTTGTCCCCATGGTTTGCCTTGCATTCCATGAGTTCTGAACACACCTATATTAGACTCCTCTGCTGAGATGTAAGCTCCTCAAGAACAGGGCCAAGTCTGGCTTGACATCTGACATACACCCCCACATATCAGAGTTCCCATAAATAAGAGGCCCTTGGAAACTCTGTAGAATAGAATTAGCTAGGTGTTAGGTGTTTTTGGTGTGTGTGTCTGATTCTACATAGCAAGAAAGATAAGCAAGTTATTCAGGCTTTCTGGATAACAGACCAAGGTGATGAAATTTCCTGCTTAATCAGTAGATTTTAATGAACTCAGAAAGGAAGGAAAAACAATTTTAAGAGGGTGAATGGATTCTCTTGCTCTCCTTCAAACATCCTCTCCTTCTTGTCCTTCCCTGTCTTGTTTTACTTGTCTGGGAAGCAGAGACTTCTAGCACCTGCTCAGGCTTTACTCTTCAGGTACAAGAAAGAGACTAAAAGTCTAGAACTAGGATGAAAGATTGGGGCAGAAAGGGAGATTTAGAGAAAAAGAGAAAGGGAGAATAAGAGAGAGACAGATAGACAGACACCTTATGGCAGCTGGTGCCTCTAGGGCCAGAGAGCAACTGGCAAAGAAGGACTATAGCAGTCCTGGGTTGGGGGGCTCATTTGGCCTCAGAGTAAACAAGAGTATGGGTCTTTATAGCTCATGGAGCCTTTCAGGGATTCCCAGAGGTCCCTCCCTCCATCCTTTCTTCCTCACCAGGCCCTTTCTGTCCTCCTCCTGTCCCAGCCTATGCCCAGCTCTAGGTGCCTCCAGGCAAGTGAAGGGGCCATACCTCCTGCCTGGCTGCCTCTCACTATCACATGTCCTTCCCAGGGCGAGGACATCCTAGACAGGAGCTCGGAGCTGATCTACACTGGGGAGATGGCGTGGATCTACCAGCCCTACGGCCGCAACCAGCAGCGGGTCTTCTTCCTGTTTGACCACCAGATGGTCCTCTGCAAGAAGGTAACCCCACCCCTTTCTTCCCTGAGGGAGATGGGCACCCCAGGGGGCACCAGACCCTTCCTCTCCATCATCCCCAGTTCCCAACCAAGTGGGCTAACCCTGCTGGGCATAAACAAGACAAGATATTGGCAGCAATTCCATATCAGGATCACTGGTATGGCATGAATATCACAAGTAGGGCTGGCTTATGGGCAGTGAAATTCTGAAATTGGTAAAGTTTGTGTTGGTATCTTTTATACACTTTTCCCTCCTGCCCTTCATGGCGATCTTTCTCACTTTTTTCGACCCAGAGCTGATAGCCTGCTGATTTGCACCAGTTGCGAAAAATATTGAAATATTTCTATCCCAGTTGGTGAGTAAGTGGCTTCCCTGAACACCTCCCCCCATTTCTACTCTAATGGCTTTGACCATCTGGCCCCTTACTGCCCTAGGAACCAACAAGGGACCTCCTACTTTACTCTTACAGGTAAGGTACCTTACCTTTGTAATACAGGAATTTTCCCTGTTCCCCTACCCATTTCCTATACAAGTTGTGTCACATCCCTATAACTCTCAACTGTGCTCTTCTTTACCCTCCCTTCTCTGTAATCCATTTGAGAAAAGGTCTTGCTCTTGTGATTAACTCAGCATGAGTGTTTGTTTCTTGGTATCTTCTCCTTGGCAGGTAGGAGGATGACATATGTTCTCAGCCTGATTCCTCCTGATGGGATACTGTTTCTTCCACTTCCTCCCTTAGGATAGGGAGTTCAGATCACTTTTCGCTCCAGGGACTGGCTGGGAAGAATTTGGGACCAGGGAAAGTAAAAGAGGAGGGGAAAACCAAAGAATGCTTAAAGTGACTTTTTAAATTCACCATCCTACCCTTGGTTCTTTCTCCATAATCCAGTCCCTTTGTTTTCTTCCTCACCAAGTAGCAAATACTTCTGAAAGGGAATACTAAATCATGAAGCACCAGGTTAAGCACTGTCATCTTTTCCAGCGTGGAACAGGAACCACACATTTCTTTTTAAGCCCCTTGTTCTCTGTGTATGCCACATCTTGCATTAAATCTCTGGCTATTTGCCTTTGACAGTGGATTGAGGGA
Source organism: Physeter macrocephalus (assembly GCF_002837175.3). Lineage (NCBI taxonomy): Eukaryota > Metazoa > Chordata > Mammalia > Artiodactyla > Physeteridae > Physeter > Physeter macrocephalus. Next base: position 40,258,650 of record NC_041234.1, on the reverse strand, counting down.
ACAAATTGAGTTTCAAGTCAAATTGCCTCAATGTTTGGGAATAAGCTTTTAAGTGCCAGCTCTGGAACTGATAGCTGGCTAGTTAATGGAGAAAATTACTGCCTTGGTCTGGACCTGGCCCAGACCAAGGAAGAGAGAACTTTTATGAATCTGGAACTTGGCCAAACAACCAGCCCTCTTATTATCTACCCCCAACTCTTCCTTAGACTTCCATCAAATCAGGAGGCAGGATTTTTGAGGGTTAACTTACGTAGCCAAGGAAATTCTCAGCATATCAGTCATGTCACCAATAGGCATGTGCTCATTCTTCCCACTGAGCCATGTTTACACTCAGAACAACCAGTTGTAGAGAGACACAGAAAAGAGATTAGGAAGCTGGTTTATTTTAGCGTTGCCCACCACTCACACCCTGTTAATTTAAGCATCTGTCAGCCAAGGCTGAGATTACTTTAAGGAAAATGTGAAACTCAGCTCTGCAAAGCAGTAGCTATAGGAGACAGGGCCAGGAGCCAGAACACAAAATAGTGAGGCAAAGGCTAGAAATAAAGGGAAGAAACAACATGGACAGTGAGCTAAGTTTAGGAGCCAGGGGACAGCAGAAAGCTAAAATGAATGAGAGTCAGCTCCAGGCCAGCTAGTAGAAGCCAGTGATTAATGAGAAACCAGAAGCCAAGTCAGCCAAGCTGGCAGGATGGGGGTAGCAGGCAAAAAAGATGACAAAAACAAGAGAAACCTTGAAGCTAGCATAGCTTTCTTCCAATGGGAGCCTTCTTGTTCTAGCAAGAACCATGGCCTCCTCTTCCAGAAAAAAAAGCTATCCACACACCTGGGCCTTCTTGACTCTGGTTTCTCAGAGCATGAGCAGCTACAGTTTGATTTTTCAAAGCCTATTAAAACTATATCTGATGTTTGTGTTGAGGTTATGGTTGAGGATTTCTTTTTGGTACCTGCAATAGGCCTTTCTATTCAGCAATAGGGAGTAAACTTTTGAGAAATGACCATGGCGCCAAAATAAGGTATAGAAAGAGACAAGGTCTTTGGTCTGCTGGGTGGTTGAGGGACCTCTTGCCATTGCTATAAAAGCCTTTCCTCTTGAGGTAGATCTGGAAGAAATGGAGAAAGCTTCCTGGAGATGAAGAATCTTTGACAAAGGAAATCTACAAAGGAAAAGGGCCAGGATTAGAGCTGGGCGAGTAAGGCACTCACCTCAGGCACAGAGTTATAAAAGAGGCCCCAGGGCTTCCCTGGTGGCGCAGTGGTTGAGAGTCCGCCTGCCAATGCAGGGGACACGGGTTCGTGCCCCGGTCCGGGAAGATCCCACGTGCCGCGGAGCGGCTAGGCCCGTGAGCCATGGCCGCTGAGCCTGCGCGTCCGGAGCCTGTGCTCTGCAACGGGAGAGGCCACAACAGTGAGAGGCCTGCGAACCGCAAAAAAAAAGGAGGCCCCAAAGCACAGTAATCCTTTTTACAGGGAAGAAAGGGGACAAGAAAGCTACGTAATCAAATGTGGCTACATAAAGCTTTCTGATGAGTTCATATTTAAAAAGGAGGAGGAAATATGGGCCTGTAGCAAGTGGATAGATATTCATATGTAATATTTTATATGTATACGATATTTAATAGGAGTGACAAAGATTAGTTTCATGAATCTTACAATGAGTCAAAGTTAGTTTTTAAAGATTCTAAGACAATATCAGTGATTTTAAAAGATCTTTTCAAAAAAAGAAGAAAGAAGAAGTGATAGTCTGACAACTCCCTTCTAGGGACAAATAATTTACTATTAACAAAGGAACTTAAAACTTCTCTGTCAAGGGAAAAAGAGCATAAACCTGTTGAGGGGGAATTTAAACCTAAGGTATCTGAGGTTGTAAGAAAGCACTTCAGTGCTCTGAATTCATTCTTTCATGCTCTAATTATTGAACCCCTGCTCTGTGCCAGCCAGCTCTGCCTTCTTAGAGCTTGTAGACTAATGAAATTTAGGTGTAATGTAATTTAAAAATATATACATCACTGGGCAATGAAATAATACTCAGATGTCCCGAGCAGAATTGCTGTAGGTAAACTCAACAGAGTCATGAGTTACAGGAGATCTATGACGACACTATAGATGGGAAAATGTACCAGTTTTCAAAATATAAAAGGTTCTAGAAAATACAGGTTGACAATAAAATAATAATGAATCAACATTTATTGTGCACCTCTATGATTCTGTTCTAAGGACTTTACATTCATTAACTCAATTTAATCCTCACAACAAACCCATGACGTAGGTACTATTATTTTTCCCATTTTAAATATATGTAAAGTGAGGTACAGAGAAGTTATATAACTTGCCCAAGGTGATATTATATCTAGTAAGCGATAGAGCCAGGAATTGCATCCAGGCAAGCTGACTCCAAATTCTTCATTAGTAACCTCTCTGTCATTATTGCATTTGAGCTTGTCAGAATTCTATAATAGATTCTTTTAACATCTTTATTGGAGTATAATTGCTTTACAATGGTGTGTTAGTTTCTGCTGTATAACAAAGTGAATCAACTATATGTACACATATATCCCCATATGCCCTCCCTCTTGTGTCTCCCTCCCACCTTCCCTATCCCACCCTTCTAGAGGGACACAAAACACCGAGCTGATCTCCCTGTGCAATTGAGCTGCTTCCCACTAGCTATCTATTTTACATTTGGTAGTGTATATATGTCAATGCTACTCTCTCACTTCATCCCAACTTACCCTTCCCACTCCCTGTGTCCTTAATTCCATTCTCTATGTCTGCATCTTTATTCCTGTCCTGCCCCTAGGTTCTTCAGAACCGAATTTTTTTTATTCCACATATATGTGTTAACCTATGGTATTTGTTTGCCTCTTTCTGAGTTACTTCACTCTGTATGACAGTCTCTAAGTCCATCCACCTCACCGCAAATAACTCAATTTTGTTTCTTTCTATTGGTGAGTAATATGCCATTGTATATATGTGCCACATCTTTATCCATTCATCTGTCGATGGACACTTAAGTTGCTTCCATGTCCTGGCTATTGTAAATAGTGCTGAAATGAGCATTGTACTACATGACTCTTTTTGAATTATGGTTTTCTCAGGGTATATGCCCAGTAGTGGGATAGCTGAGTCATATGGTAGTAATATTTTCAGTTTTTTAAGGAACCTCCATACTGTTCTCCATAGTAGTTGTATCAATTTACATTCCCACAAACAGTGCAAGAGGGTTGCCTTTTCTCCACACCCTCTCTAGCATTTATTCTTTGTAGATTTTTTGATGATGGCCATTCTGACTGGTCTGAGGTGGTATCTCACTGTACGTTTGATTTGCATTTCTCTAACGATTAGCGATGTTGAGCATCCTTTCATATGTTTGTTGTTAATCTGTATATCTTTTTCGGAGAAATGTCTATTTAGGTCTTCTACCCATTTTTGGATTGGGTTGTTTTTTGATATTGAGATGCATGAGAAGCTTGTATATTTTGGAGGTTAATCCTTTGTCAGTTGCTTCATTTGCAAGTATTTTCTCTCATTCTGAGGGTTGTCTTTTCATCTTGTTTATGGTTTTCTTTGCTGTGCAA
>NC_041234.1:40194040-40255036 GCF_002837175.3 Physeter macrocephalus | reverse complement strand
TTACAGTGTCTGGTCTTACATTTAAGTCTCTAATCCATTTTGAGTTTATTTTTGTGTATGGTGTTAGGGAGTGTTCAAATTTCATTATTTTACATGTAGCTGTCCAGTTTTCCCAGCACAACTTATTGTAGAGGCTGTCTTTTCTCAATTGTATATTCTTGCCTCCTTTATCAAAGATAAGGTGACCATATGTGCGTGGGTTTATCTCTGGGCTTTCTATCCTGTTCCATTGATCTATATTTCTGTATTTGTGCCAGTACCATACTGTCTTGATTAGTGTAGCTTTGTAATATAGTCTGAAACAAGGGAGGCTGATTCTTCCAGCACTGTTTTCCTTTCTGAAGATTGCTTTGGCTATTCGGGGTCTTTTGTGTTTCCATACAAATTGAGAAATTTTTTGTTCCAGTTCTGTGGAAAATGCCATAGGTCGTTTGATAGGGATTGCGTTGAAGCTGTAGTTTGCTTTGGGTAGTATAGTCGTTTTCACAGTTTTGTTTCTTCAAATCCAAGAATACGGTATATCTCTCCATCTGTTTGTATCATCTTTAATTTATTTCATCAGTGTCTTATAGTTTTCTGCATACAGTTCTTTTATCTCCTTAGGTAGGCTTATTCCTAGGTATTTTATTCTTTTTGTTGCAGTGGGAAATGAGAGTGTTTCCTTAATTTCCCTTTCAGATTTTTCATCATTAGTGCATAGGAATGCAAGTGATTTCTGTGTATTTGTATTGTATCCTGCTACTTTACCGAATTCATTGACTAGCTCTAGTAGTTTTCTGGTAGCATCTTTAGGATTATCTATGTATAGTATCATGTCATCTGCAAACAGTGACAGTTTTAGTGGGTCATCATGTTTTCATTGTCATTTCTTGCTAAGTATTTTTTGCTTTCTTCAGGTGATCTCTTTGTTATTTGTAGTGTATTGTTTAGCCTCCGTGTCTTTGTATTTTTTACAGATTTTTTCCTGTAATTGATATCTAGTCTCATAGTGTTGTGGTTGGAAAAGATACTTGATACGATTTCAGTATTCTGAAATTTATCAAGGCTTGATTTGTGACCCACGATATGATGTATCCTGGAGAATGTTCCATGAGCACTTGAGAAGAAAGTTTATTTTGTTGTTTTTGGATGGAATGTCCTATAAATATCATTTAAGTCCATCTTGTTTAATATATCATTTAAAGCTGTGTTTCCTTATTTATTTTCCTTTTGGATGATCTGTCCATTGGTGAAAGTGGGGTGTTAAAGTCCCCCACTATAATTGTGTTACTGTCGGTTTCTGTTTTTAAGGCTGTTAGCATTTGCCTTATGTATTGAGGTGCTCCTATGTTTGCTGCATAGGTATTTACAATTGTTATATCTTCTTCTTGGATTAATCCCTTGATCATTAGGTAGTGTCCTTCTTTGTTTCTTTTAATAGTCTTCATTTTAAAGTCTATTTTGTCTTATATGAGAATTGCTACTTCAGCTTTGTTTTGATTTGCATTTGCATGGAATATTTTTTCCATCCCCTCACTTTCAGTCTGTATGTGTCCCTAGGTGTGAAATGGGTATCTTGTAGACAGCATATATACAGGTCTTGTTTTTGTATCCATTCATCCACTCTGTGTCTTTTCCTTGGAGCATTTAATCCTTTTACATTTAAGGTAGTTATCGATATGTATCTTCCTATTACCATTTTCTTAATTGTTTTGGTTTTGTTATTGTAGGTCTTTTCCTTCTCTTGTGTTTCCTTCCTAGAGAAGTTCCTTTAGCATTTTTGGAAAGCTGGTTTGGTGGTGCAGAATTCTCTTCCCTTTTGCCTCTCTGTAAAGTTTTTAATTTCTCCATCGAATCTGAATGAGATCCTTGGTGGGTAGAGTAATCTTGATTGTAGGTTTTTCCCTTTCATCACTTTATTAAATATGTCCTGCCACTCCCTTCTGGCTTGTAGAGTTTCTGCTGAACGATCAGCTTTTAATGTTATGGGGGTTTCCTTGTATGTTATTTGTTGTTTTTCCCTTGCTGCTTTTAATGTATTTTCTTTGTATATAATATTTGATAGTTTGATTAATATGTGTCTTGCCATGTTTCTTCTTGGATTTATCCTGTATGGGACTCTATGCGCTTCCTGGACTTGATTGACTATTTTCTTTCCTATATTAGGGAAGTTTTCAACTATAATCTCTTCAAATATTTTCTCAATCCCGTTCTTTTTCTCTTCTTCTTCTGAGACCCCTGTAATACAAAAGTTGGTGTGATAATGTTGTCCCAGAGGTCTCTGAAACTGTCCTCAATTCTTTTCATTCTTTTTTCTTTATCTGCTGTTTGTTTCTCTGTCTTCTCATTTTGCTTAACTTACTGTGTTTGGGGTCTCTTTTTTTCAGGCTGCAGTTTCTTAGTTCCTGTTGTTTTTGGTGTCTGCCCTCAGTGAGTAAGGTTGGTTGAGTGGGTTGTGTAGGATTCCTGGTGGAGGGGACTGGCTCCTGTCTTGTGGTGGGTGAGACTGGATCTTGCCTTTTTGGTGGGCAGGACCACGTCCGGTGGTGTGTTTTTTGATGTCTGTGACCTTATTATGATTTTAGGCAGCCCCTCTGCTAATGAGTGGGGTTGTGTTCCTGTCTTGCTAGTTGTTTGGCATAGAGTGTCCAGCACTGCAAATTGCTGGTTGTTGAGTGGAGCTGGGTCTTAGCGTTAAGATGGAGGTCTCTGTGAAAACTTTCGCTTTTTAATATTACATGGGGCTGGAAGTTTTCTGGTGGGCCAATGTCCTGAACTCAGCTCTCCCACCACAGAGGCTCAGGCCTGACACCCAGCCCGAGCACCAAGACCCTGTCAGCCACTCGGCTCAGAAGGAAAGGGAGAAAAAAGAAGAAAGAAAGAAAGAAAATAAAATATAGTTATTAAAATAAAAAAATATTATTTTTTAAAGTAATAGAAGAAAGAAAGAAGAGAACAAGCAAACCAAAAAACAAATCTATCAATGATAACAGCACTAAAAACTATACAAAAAATTTTTTAAAAACCAACAGACAGAACCCTAGGACAAATGGTAAAAGCAAAGCTATACAGACAAATCACACAAAGAAGCATCCACATACACACTCAGAAAAAGAGAAAAAGGAAAATATATATATACAAAAAAAGGAAGAGAGCAACCAAATCAATAAACAAATCTACCAATGATAATTAGCTCTAAATACTAACCTAAAATAAACACAAAACCAGAAACAAATTAGATGCAGAAAGCAAACTCCAATTCTACAGTTGCTCCCAAAGTCCACCACCTCAATTTTTGGATGATTCATTGTCTATTCAGGTATTCCACAGTTGCAGGGTACATGAAGGTGATTGTGGAGATTTAATCTGCTGCTCCTGAGGCTGCTGGGGTAGATTTCCCTTTCTCTTCTTTGTTTGCACAGCTCTTGGCGTTCAGCTCTGGATTTGGCCCTGCCTCTGCACATAGGTCACCTGAGGGCATCTGTTCCCCACCCAGGCAGGACGGGGTTAAAGTAGCAGCCTATTAGGGAGCTCTGGCTCACTCAGGCCAGGGGAGGGAGGGGTACATAATGCAGGGCAAGCCTGCGGCATCAGAGGTTGGTGTGACATGGCAACAGCCTGATGCATGCTGTTTGTTACCCCAGGGAAGTTTTCTCTGGATCCCAGAACCCTGGCAGTAGTGGGCTGCCCAGGCTCCCTGGAGGAGAAGTGTGGATAGTGACCTGTGCTTGCACACAGGTTTCTTGGTGGCTGTAGCAGCAGCCTTAGCATTTCATGCCCATCTCTGGTGTCCGAACTGATAGCCGTGGCTCGCACCTGTCTCTGGAGCTGGTTTAGGTGGTGCTCTGAATCCCCTCTCTTTGCTCACCCCAAAACAATGTTCCCTTGCATCTTAGGCAGTTCCAGACTTTTTCCCGGACTCCCTCCTGGCTAGTTGTGGAGCACCAGCCCCCTTCAGGCTGTGCTCCCGCGGCAACCCCAGTCCTCTCTCTGGGGTCTGACCTCTGAAGCCCAAGCCTCAGCTCCCAGCCCCCACCCACCCTGGCCGGTGAGCAGACAAGCCTCTCAGGCTGGTGAGTGCTGGTCGGCACCGATCCTCTGTGCGGGAATCTCTCCACTTTGCCCTCCGCACCCCTGTTGCTGTGCTCTCCTTTGTGGCTCTGAAGCTTCCCCCACTCACCTCCCATCTCAGCCAGTGAAGGGACTTCCTAGTGTGTGGAAACTTTTCCTCCTTCAAGCTCCTTCCCAGAGGTGCAGGTCCCATCCCTATTCTTTTGTATCTGTTTTTTTCTTTTTTCTTTTGCCCTACCCAGGTACCTTGGGAGTTCCTTGCCTTTTGGGAAGTCTGAGGTCTTTTGCCAGCATTCAGTAGGTGTTCTGTAGGAATTGTTCCACATGTAGATGTATTTTTGATGTATTTGTGGGAAGGAAGGTGATCTCTACGTCTTACTCCTCCGCCATCTTGACAGTCCCTCCTATAATAGATTATTAAAGAGTTGTGAACATTTAAAAGGAGGTACAGTGACAGGGACTCTCCATTGGTTTCCTAAGAGCAGGTCATGTCGCATAAAATCCAGCTTCTATCTTGCCAGTAACTAGACTAGTTGATGAGAAGGTTGCACTAGACAGAGAATATCAGGATTTCAGCCTGGCACTTCAGATTTTCCCAGTTTCCTTGCAGATAGACGCAATGTGGAGTGGTAGAAAAAGCATAAAATTTATGTTCAGACAATTTTGGGCCCATTAGTTCCAGCGCTCACTAGCTACATGATTTCAAGCAAATGACTTCACTTTCTCCACCTTCACTTTATCATCTGTAAAATGAAGATAATAACTACTCTACAGTATTGTTGTGAAGATTAAATGAAGTCAATGCATGTAAAATGACTGATAGAGGGCCTGACACCTAGTGGGTACTTGTTAATCTTAGTCTTCTCCCACCCCAATAAAGAACTAAGCAGCCTTGTAGGTTAGTGAGGTCTCTGTCACTAGATGTACCCCCAAATGTGCTAGATGATTTCCTGCCAGAAATAGTATAAGAGAGATTGATAGACCCATCTGATCCCTGAGATCACTTGGCCTAGTTACTAAGTTCTCATCCAGTCTTAAGATTCTCTTAATTCCCAGTAAGTTAAGCAAAAACTTCCCCATTTGGCACATTGGAAGTTGGGATTGCATGCACCACTTAGAACAGCTTGAAGAAATTGTAGCTTGTTTCACAGTGTGCATGTATGTGTGTGAATATATATATGAAGATACTTTTTAAGTGGCCATTATAGTAGGTGTGAAATGACACCAGTGTCTTCTAATTATGTGATCCCTTCTTTAATTTTTGCTGCTTTCCTCTTTGTTTGTCACTTTTCTTTTGAAAAATCTGATGACTCCTTTTTCTCTTTCTTCTTGTCCTTTATGGTGTCCTTAATGTCTCTGCTCCCCTGCATCTTATTGCCCTGCTATTTTGGTTAATAATATATTTTGTTATTTTCCTCCTGAGATGATTATATTGAAAATTACTTTGTTGCTTTGGGGAATTTATCTCTTTTTTCATTTCTTCCCTTTCACTTTTTACTGGGGAAGAGAGGAGAGCCCCTTTTACCTCTCTTCAATCAATCATCCGCCAATATTCCTACAACCCTGCAGTTGCCCCTAACAGCCTTTTCCCCATTTATCATCAATTGTGCCAGTCTGGACATGCTCTGTTGTCCCCTGTGTCATAACTGCTCAGTATTTATGTCACTTTCACCATATTCTGGGAGAATCAGAACTAAACAGAGTATAAAGATGCTGGAGAGAGGATTTCTTCTATTCATGGAACTTTATGCATTTGGACCATTTCTTCGTGCACTAAAGGGCCAGACTTGGAGAATGAGCCATTTGGGACAACTCAGGAATGCAACAGTAGCATCAGAGACGGAATAGAGCAGAAAGAAGATTTCTGCTTTAAAATCAGGGGATTTAAAACCAGAACACCTGAGTCCTAGACTCTACTGTCTCTTACTAATTTGTCTAACCTTGGGCCAGTTCTTTAACTCCTTATTTTTATCAGTGACAAATCAGGCTGATGACAGAATTCATCTCAGGAGGCTTTGAGGAGAATCACCTGAAGTAGTGGGAAGCAGTAAAGTATAATGTCAAGAACATGGGTTCTAGGGCCAGACAAGAGGCCACCAATTTCCTTTTTCCCATCGGTTGTGTGACCTTGGACAAATTCTCTGTGCCTTTTATTATCCCCTCATTTGCAAAATGGGAACCATAATAGTATCTACATGGAAGGGAGGTTGTGAGGGGTAAATGAGACAATACAGTTGCAGTGCCTGGCACACAGTAAATGCTTAATAAATATTAGCCATTGATTACTGTATATACAGTGTTACTAATCATTCATTCAGCACATTTTTATTGGGAGGCAGTATATGCAGTGGTTAAAACAAGCACAGATTTTTAGAGTCAGATAGCCTAGTCTCAAAGCCCAGCAGTGCCATAAATGGTAGCTTTTATTCCTCGGCAAGTTTCTTAACTGCTCTATGTCCACAGTTCCTCGTAAGATGGGGTTATACTAGTACCTAACTTGTAGGATTGTTGTGAGGATGATTTAAGTTAATAAATGCAAAGTGTAGCTGCCAAGGGATGAACACATAAAGAAAACGTCATACACACACACACACACACACACACACAATGTAATATTATTCAGCATTAAAAACTAAGGAAAGCCTGCCATATCCAACAACATGGATGAACCTGGAGGACACTATGCTAAGTAAAATAAGACAGAGAAAGACAAATACCATATTATCTCACTTATGTATGGAATCTAAAACAGGGCAACTCATAAAGGTAGAGAGTAGAATGGTGGTTTCCAGGGACTCATGGGGGTGGGAGAAATGGGGAGATGTTGGTCAAAGGGTAAAAACATTCAGTTATGTAGGACAAATAACTTCTGGAGAGCTAATGTACAAATGGTGACTATAGTTAGCAACACTGTATTGTATAATTGAAATTTGCTAAGAAAATAGATCTGATGTGTTCTCATCACAAAAAAAAAGGTAACTATGTGAGATGATAGATATGTTAATTAGCTTGATTGTGGTGATCATTTCATAATGCATACATATATCAAAACATCACATATTACTCCTTAAATATATACAATTTTGTCAGTTATACCTCAGTAAAGCTGGGGGGAAATGCAAAGCATTTAGAATAGCGTCTGGCACATAATGTATGTTGGTTAAGTGTTCACTGTTGCCATTGTTGTTGTTATTATTTTGTTATTATTAAGTATGTACTGTAGATGCTGGAATACAATAATGATAAAGACAAATCCAGTCCCAGCACCATTTGCCTTCCCTAGTATCTGAGATAAAACCAGGTTGTCAGGCTAGGAATGAGTAGCCAGGGCCCCCTCTAAAGAGCTAGGGAGAACCTTACTGACAAGCAAGTGAGGCAGGCTGCAATCCTGAAGAGTTGCATTCTCCAGATTGTAGCATCTGTCATTTGTACAAAATGTCCTGCAGTGTTTTATTAAACCCCATGAATACCCAGTGAGGCCAAATTCAAACAGCTCCCAGCTGTTTCAGTCATGTAATGTGAGGGACGGGGGTGGGCTCCTTGCTGGGGCTATGGCTAGGGCCAGGACCAGGGCACGAGTGCTTGGCTGCAGACTGCCAGGGCCCTACTAGAGAAGCACTAGCTCCCTTAATGTCCTCCAACTTGGATGAGTGGAAAGGAAAAGGAGGAAGGCTGCCATCGTATTAGAAACAATCCCATTTAGGCAGAGAACTTGTGATGACCCAAATAGCATCTGTGGTGAGCACCTATTCACCATGTCCCTTTGAAAGCACTCAGACCACCATTAACAATTGGCATGTGGGCATTCTGGTCCCAATAGTACCACAGGTAACTAGGGCTCAGGAGGGCTTTGCCCCCTGGTTATGTGTAGAAGCTGAGCAGAAAAACCTCTGAGGCTTTATCAGCTGTCCTTCCCTGGATAACTCCTAAGTGAAGAAAGACCAAGGAAGGCTCAGTGCTGGGCACAGCCTGAATGGACAGACAAAATTAAAAGCTGTAAAACAGAACTAATGCAAATTCACTAGTGTGGTAACTGAGTGCCAGTTGTATAAGGGTCTTCATAGTCAGTGCTAGCATTCAGGAAAGGAAAACCATAGTAACTTGAGCTGGATGGTGCAATCAGGGAAGGCTGCTTTGAGGAAGAAGAATGTATGATTTTGATCTTGAAGGCTGGAAGGATTGGAAAAGGAGGCTTCTTTGGGGGCAGGGAGGGGATATTAGTGTGAACCTAAGTATAGATCTGTGATTTTGGTGAGTGAGTGGCAAACAGTATTTGCCACCCACCACTACCACCACCCCTACCCTGAAAGGGTATATGGAATTTTCAGAGACAGTGGGGTAGCTATGTAAATTTTAAAATATTCAGAATTACTTTTGCTTTGTTTTTTTTTTCAGTCACAATATTTAACTTATTTTGAAAGTTTAAATGAATTAAAGGAGGCAGTGGGATTTTTAGATTTATCAAAAGGAGTTTTAAAGAGCTATGAAACACTGGTCTAGAAGAATGAAAGCTCAGCACCATGTTTATCAGACAAGGCTGGCCTCATGACCTGGAAACTGCATGTTTAGATTTGAGCTTACAACAATTTCACAAGGTGAGAATGACTCTCCTAGTTTATAGTTGAGGAAATCGAGGCTCAGTGAGGTTAATTCATTTGCCCAGTACAACACAGCTAGTAGGTTAAGCAGCTAGGATTCAAACTCAGAACTTTAGGCTCTAACTCATGTTATTTCCACCATTCCATGCTGCTTGGTGGCCTTAGCTACCCTTTCTGGTTGGATTTTCTGAACAGTGGGTCATTCTTAATCATTCCTATCACATTCCTACACTTGGCTTTATGACTAATCTGTTGCCTGAAAACTCACATTCAACGCTCTGGGGAGCCAGAAAGAGCAGGCAAAGGGAGAATTTTAATGACACATCTCTCTAGCCCTGCTCCCGTGCCACAAAGACAGAATTCTCTCTCTTTCCTTATTATCGATAAATACCTAAAGAAACAATAGGAGGTTCAGTTAATGCTTTAAATTTAGCTCCAAGATCATATACATTCTTTCCATTTTTGGAAACTAGTAAAGATTTTGAAGGCTAACAATGATTGTGATATACCAACTCAGAGGGAAAGGAAGCTGCAGGCTGAAGTTAGAAATAGAGGGAGGAGGTTGAGCCTGCCCATGTTCTAGCCAGGTGGACACCCATCTGTGTGGGTCCAGGTCTGTGTTTATTTGTATTATGTATTGTAAGGCAGGTTTCAAGACTTTATAAGAACAAAGTAGATTACGTTGATCCATTCTCCTCAGCTTGTTCTGCTTTTGTAGTTAGATTAGCCTGACAGGGCCTACTTTTTATGCATATGTTTCACAAAGTGTTCCTGGGGATTATGGAAGTCAGTGCATGGGCGCCACCACATCCTTTTGGCAGGACTGAGCTTGTCCACTTTGAGCATGGTGAAAGGAATCCAGGCTCTGAAACAAGCTTGGAGCTACATTGTCCCACTCCGTACAGCAGACCTATCTCTCTCCTATAAACTTGATGCCAAGGTTACCCAACACATCAGAACCCATCTGTACTCGAAAGCCTATTTATATGCATAATCACTATGGAAGGAAAAAGAACACCATGATTGTTATTTTTTGCAAAGCAATTTATCAACACCTGTATTTCTCAGCCTGGGGCTTTGAGATTGATAGAGCTATGCTGGGAATCCTTAAAGACAGCCTTCCCCAGCCCTACAGAAAAGCCCAGTTTACCATGCAGTGTGAAGAGTTAGGACTGGGAATGTGAGTGGCCAAAGGCAAATCCTTTGCAGGTAGCCTGCAGCTGCGAACTGTGAGGCATGTCAGACAATTCAGTAAAATGGGAATAGTTTAACCAGACCAAGTAATGGTAATAAAAATTAATGAACATTTCTGACTCTATCAGATAGTCTAGAAGGCCAAATATAAGCAGAGAGGAGGGAGAGTTGGACAGAAAGGGCCCCTGCTACTGGTAGAAGACATCTGTCAGAGCAGGGCTCACTGGGGCCCTCCTTAGACAGACTCAGCCACATCACATGCAGCAGTAGGTGTGCTCTCAAGGGAAGCTGAGGGCAGTGCTGAGAGGAGGGGCTGAAAGACCATTGTGAGACAGTTACTTATCAGACCTTACATTCCACAGACCCACAGGTCATTTCATCCACCCCTCTGTTTTTCTTTTTTTAACTTATGAAATTCTTGATATTCAAAAAGATATAAAAACAATATAATGAGCACTTACTATCCAACTTAAGAAATAAATCATTACAAATACAGTCTTTCTCCTCTCCCTCTTTTCTTCCCTTCCTTTCCCTTCTTTCTCACTTGTCCCCATTCTCCTCTCTGTACTCTCTTGAATTTGGCATGTATCATTGTTGTATATTTTACATAATTATTGCACATATGTATGTATCCCTAAATATTAGATGGCCTTGTTTTGTATGTTTTTAAACCTTATATAAATGGAATAGACATAGATGAGATAAAACTGTATAGTAAAGAAACCAGGGGAATGATGAGCATGTGATTCAATATGGAGGTTGCCTGGGCATCATAGCTTTTGGAATGAGCAGTGGGTTCACCAAAACTTAATACATCATTAAAAGTAAGTAAGTAAGTAAATAAATAGAGAAATAAGAGCACTATGCATTGAGTAATGATGAGTGTCTCATGGAATGAGAATTGGGATTCAATTCTGTGTACCCAAGAACAAAACAAAAATCATAACAGATAGGAAATATACTCTTTGTATCCAAGTACAACTTTTATTTTTCTCACAGAATAAGATTTGTGAGATTCATCCATGTCAATATATGAAGCTCTTTATTCACTTTTCCCCCATTTCTCCTGCTAGACTAGGCATTCTCCAAAACTCCCCAGAGTGCTAAATGTTCAACCTTCCCTAAGTAATCTTTCCTGGCCAGCAGCCTGTGGCCACCTAGCTACTATTATCATTCATCTCCCCTCTGATATGCAAGTCTCGTTGTCTTGCTTGGATTCCTGAGTATACTGCAGGCAACCAACCAGTTCATTTCATACTTATGGAAGGCTTGCAAATATTTTGGAAGAGGAAAAGCCCTTGCTAACTGTGCTTGTGTTGCTTACTGCTTCCTACTTCCCATCAGCAGTCTTGCAAACACATACTTGGATTGAGGCTGAGGTCTGAGAAAAAGTCTGGATGTAGGCCAGAGATTTTCTCTAAGAGCATCTAGTTAACCAACTATTAGTGTCATACACTAAGCTAACCTGCCCAAATTTAGACCAAACCACCCCTCATTGATACTCCAGAACAATGACAATGTTAGCATCCTGCTACGCCCATGTGCCAAGTCTCCTGGTACCCACTCTCCACATAACTTCAACAAAAAGCCTTCTCTTTCTTCCTACCTAGGACCTGATCCGGAGAGACATCCTGTACTACAAAGGCCGCATTGATATGGATAAATATGAGGTAGTTGACATTGAAGATGGCAGAGATGATGACTTCAATGTCAGCATGAAAAATGCCTTCAAACTTCGTAACAAGGAAACTGAGGAGATACACCTATTCTTTGCCAAGAAGTTGGAGGAGAAGATACGCTGGCTCAGGGCTTTCAGAGAAGAGAGGAAAATGGTACAGGAAGATGAAAAAATCGGTAAGTGACCTGAGAGGAGAAAGAAGAATATGGCTATGAAGAACATAGTGAGTTAAATTAGTTTTCATTTTTTCAGAGGCAGAGAGATGTTTGTTGCAAACTAACCTAATCCACTTTGGTGGTCCCCTATTATTAGGTTATTTTTGGTAGATACCAATAGTTTCTATTAGTCAGGGTTAAGTGATAGATTTTGGTCTCCCCTACATTCTCATTACTAGATAAGATTATTACACTGAAATAAAACCTCAGCCTCGATTCTCCCAAACATACAAAAAATTATTAGCAAACAAACACAAAAGCAGTCATAGAGCCTGTTCTGTAATTTCAATGAAGTCCCAACTCTGTCCTTAGATACATAACAGCATCTTCTGTAAAAAGGTTAGGTTAGTCGAGGCAGATTTGGCAACATATAGGATTCAGCTAAGTTCCTAGTCAGAGTCTAGTGAAAAAATACTCTGACAAGGGCCAAAATATAGTACCCATTTTCAATCTTCTGAAGTGTATGTATAGGCTGTAGGGTTCACTGGATTTTTATACCTAGTTCTTGTGAGGGCTAAAGTGCCTGTAAGACTTTTGTGGCCAGGGCACATCTTGCACAGCATTCATTTTTTATCAGTGAAAATTCATTTTTAACATGTATTAGGCTAATTAGGCCTCCTGCATTAAGGTGACTGAACTGCTCCTCTTGAGTGTATATTCCTGATTAGGGCATTTTAGATGTTAACTAAATGCCCCTAGAGTATAGATTAAAATTAATGTGCATGTATATATCATGCACTCTTTATGAAAGTATTTTAATGTAAATTATAGAAAATATAACAGGGTCTAAAATCATGACCACTTGCATGATTTAGAATCATACTAAACTATACTCTTTGGCTTGAAATAAGTTGTTTTCCTTTCCAAAGGGAATATAGCTGGTAGAGATACTTTTTATGCTGCTTTCCAACTGTGGGATTTAGGCTTTAGCTTTGTGGTTTACAAAGTACTATCTGGTCTCTTACTCATGGTCCTGCCTTTCTGGCATAAAAATACCAAACAGCCAGGCTTTGAAATTTCATGAGAAGACACAAGAGTTTCTGTTTTGACTCACTTATAAGGGAGGAGAATTATACCTTAAAACACCTGTATGTTCAAGTTGGTAGAAACTGCCTCTAGAAAAATGGGCCTACCATTTGAGCCCTGGTGCAAATGTATTCTCCTATCTGAAGTGTTAGCGATTGAAATGGTCCAGAGGCAAGGAAGGATAATCAGAAAGACACTGCTTAGTCTTATCCTAGTCTTCTCAGGTTTAGGGTAGAGTGCATATTGATAATTCACTTTAAGTCCCATTGGAGTCAATTTGCTTTCAGCCTATGGGCACTGCTTTGGGACATAATGTGGAATCACTACAGAAATGCTACTGGCTGCTTCTCCCAATGGCAGGCACCAGCAACCTCTGACCCTGCCTAGGTTGTTAGTGCTATTAGAGGAATTGCCTTCGTGTGCTTTTTGCAAACCCTAGATCAACTTGAAGATTCATACCATTCCCTCTCGTTCCCACACAATAGAAAAGCTTCCAGAAATTACTTCCTGACAGCTTATGTTCATCTTTTTTTTTAATCCACACCCACTACTGAGACTAAGTGTATGTCCACACATAGCACTTATTAGACTTGTAGTTTTTCATTTACCTGTGCAATGTTCTCTGCACCCATTCCTAAATAGAACATAGAATATGTTTATGTTGTTCATTATACCTCCCAGCACTTACCACGAGAGTTAGCACATGTTAGAGACCAAAATACTTTTCTTTTTTTCTTTTTTTTTTTTTTTTTTTTTTGATACACGGGCCTCTCACTGTTGTGGCTTCTCCCGTTGAGGAGCACAGGCTCCGGACGCGCAGGCTCAGCAGCCATGGCTCACGGGCCCAGCCGCTCCGCGGCATGTGGGATCTTCCTGGACCGGGGCACGCACCCGCGTCCCCTGCATCGGCAGGCGGACTCTCAACTACTGCGCCACCAGGGAAGCCCCATCTTTTTAAAAATATTAAGGTTTTTGGTCTGATTATAACAGTAAATCATTTTCATTGTAAGCAATTTTGGGGAAAGAAACACAAAAAATACAAGAAAGAAACTAAAAATCACACATGAACATACTACCCAGAGATAACTTTTTGTAAACATTTTGATATATTTCCTTCCCATCATTTTTCTTCTATGTGTCTAAAAAAAAAAAAAAAACCTAGGGTGGCTGAATCTTTATATCTGTCTCCTTCAACTTCTGCCACTTCTTGATGGATAGATATAATTTTATGTCCTTATTTTTCACTAAAAATTATGTCATGAGCATTTCTCTAAATCATTTACTATTTTAATCATTATTTTATGGCTGTCATATGGATTTACCATAATTTTTATGTTTTTTATTTTTATTTTTTAATTATAAAATAAATACATGGTCATAATAAACGTTTAAACACATATGGAAATGTAATAAAGTTTAGCATTCTTTTCCCTTCTCTGTTGCTCCTAAGCTGTGTGAGATAATCAGTATTAATTAGGTGTGCCTCTTTCTGTACTAATCTTAAGCTCATATAAACATATATACATATAAGACTTTATTTTTATTTAGAAAAATTATACTATACATATTACTCTGTAACTTGCTTTTTCAAACATAATTTATCATAAGTAACTCTCCAGTTGAAGAATACAGAATCTAATATAACTCCTTGTATCAGTCAGGGTTCAACAAGAGAAGCATAACCAATAGGAGATATATTATTATTAAGAGATTTATTATAAGGAATTGCCTTATGTGATTATGAAGCCTGGCTAAGCAACTCCAGGCACAGTCAGGAATCAAAGATCATGGGCAGGCTTGAACTCATGGGCATAAGCCAAAGCTGTCATCTATAGGGCCTGTAAGTCTGAAGCTGTGAGGCAAAATTTCTTCTCTTGGGGGAGACCTCAGCCTTTCTTGTTTATTTTAAGTGGCAAAAACACTTACCATGAGCTCTATACTTTTCACAAATTTTTAAGGGCACTACATAGTAATGTTAGCCATAGGGTCATTGTTGTACAACAAGTCTCTAGGACTTATTCATATCTTGTGTAAATGGAACTTTATAGCTATAGAAAAGCAGCTCCCCATTTTTCCCTCCTTCCAGCCTCTAGAATCACCATTCTTCTCTCTGTATCTATGAGTTTGACTAGTTTAGATACCTCATATTCATACAAATATAGGATTTGTCCTTCTGTGACAGCATTATTTTAATTAGCAAATGTCCTCCAGATTCATCCATGTTGTCACATATGGCAGAATTCCCTTCCTTTTTAGGGCTGAATAATATTCCTGTGTGTGTGTGTGTGTGTGTGTGTGTGTGTGTGTGTGTGTGTACACAAAAATACATACCACATTTTCTTTATCCTTTTATCCATCCTCAGACATTTAGATTGTTTCCATATCATGGCTATTGGGAATAATGCTGCAATGAAGCTAAGAGTACTGATATCTCTTCAAGATCCTGATTTCAGTTATTTTGGATATATACCAAGAAGTGGGATTACTGGATCATATGTTAGTTCTGTTTTTAATTTTATGAGGAACCTCCATAATGTTTTCCATAATGACTAAATCATTTTAATTCCCAACAGTTTACTGTGGTTCCAGTTTTTCCACATTCCTGCCAATACTTATTATTTTTTGTTTCTTTGATAATAGCTCTCTAAACAGGAGTGAGGTGATACTTTATTATGGTTTAGATTTGCATTTCCCTGATGATTAGTGATGTCCTTTTATATACGTGTTGGCCATTTATATGACTTCTTTGAGGACATGTCTATGCAAGTCCTTTGCCCATTATTTTTAATCAAGTTATTTGTTTTTTTTGCTATTGAGTATAGAAGTTTCTTATATATTTTGGAAATTAACCCCTTATCGGATATATGGTTTGCAAATATTTTCTTCCATTCCATAGATTGTCTTTTTAATCAGTTTCTTTCCTTTGCTGTGCTGAAACATTTTAGTTTGATGTAGTCCTATTTGTCTACTTTTTCTTTGTTGCCTATTCTTTTGGTGTCATATCCAAGACATCATTGTCAAGAAGATTTTTCCCTCTTTTCTTCTAGGAGTTTTACAGTTTCAAGTCATACATTTAAGTCTTCAGTCCACTTTGCATTGATTTTCATGTATGGTGTAAGGTAGAAGTTCAATTTCATTCCTTTGCATGTGGATATCCAGTTTTCACAGAACCATTTGTTGAGGAGACTATCTTTTCCCCATTGTGTACTCTTGGCAGCCTTGTCAAAGATATGTTGACTGTATATGTGTGGGTTTCTTCTGGGCTCTCTCTCCTGTTCAATTGGTCAATATGTCTGTCTTTATGCCAGCACCATACTGTTTTAATTACTGTAGCTTCATAGTATATTTTGAAACAAGACTTGTGATGCCTCCAGCTTTGTTCTTCTCCCTCAAGATTGCTTTAGCTATTATGGGTCTTTTGTGTTTTCACATGAATTCTAGAATTGATTTTTCTGTTTCTTTAAAAAAATGCCATTGGGGTTTTGATTGGATTGCATTAAATCTGTAGATGACTTTGGGTCTAAATGGGCATTTAACAACATTAAGCCTTCCACTACAAGAAAAGTAAACTGCAGACCAATATCCCTAACGAAATACATGGGAAAATCCTCAATAAAACACTAGTAAACAAAATTCAACAGTACAATAAAAGGATCATACACCATGACCAAGTGGGATTCATCCCTGGGATACAAGGATTGTTCAACATATGTAAATCAATTAATGTGATGCACCACACTAACAAAATGAAGGAAAAAAATCACACGATCATCTTTATAGATGCAGAAAAATCATTTGACAAAATTCAACACCCTTTTATGATAAAAACTATCAAGGTATAGAAAGAATTTACCTCAACATAATAAAGGCCATGTATGGAAGGCTCACAGGTAACATCATAGTTAAGGGGGGAAAGCTGAAAGCTTTTTCTCTAAGATCAGGAACAAGAAGGATGTCCACTTTCAACACTTCTAGTCAACATAGTAGTGGACGTCCTAGCTAGAGCAATTAGGCTTAATTAATTAATTAATGCCTCCAAATCAAGAAGGAAGAAATAAAATTATTCCTGTTTGCAGATGACATCATCTTATGTATAGAAAACCCTAAAGACTCCACAAAAAGCTCTTACATCTAATAAATGAATTCAGTAAATTAGTAGGATAAAAAGTCAACACAAAAAAGAAGTTGTGTTTCTATACACTAACAACAAACTCTCTGAAAAAGAAATTAGGCAAACAATCCCGTTTACAGTTGCATCAGAAATAATACAATACTTAGGAATAAACTTAACCAAGGAGGTAAAAGACTGGTACACAGAAAACTACAAAATATTGCTGAAGGAAATTAAAGAAGACACAAATAAATAGACATTCTGTGTTCATGGAACAGAAGACAACATTGATAAAATATCTATTTTACTGAAAGCCATCTATAGACTCAATGTGATCCTATTAAAACTCCAATGACATTTTTTACAGAAACAGAAAAAAAGGGCAATCCTAAAATTCACAGGGATCCACAATACACCCATGAGAGAGAACAAAGCTGGAGGCATCACAATCCCTGATTCTAAATATATTACAAAGCTACAGTAATTAAAACAGTATGGTGCTGGCATAAAGATATATACACCAATGGAATAGGATAGGGAGCTCAGAATTAAACCTACATGTATATATTCAACATATCTTCAAAAAGGGTCCCAAGAATACACAATTGGGAAAGGATAGTTTCTTCAATGAATGGTGTTGTGAAACATGCAAAAGAATGAAATTGAACTCCTACCTTATACCATACATGAAAATTAGTTCAAAGTGAACTGAAGACTTAAACATATGACTGGAGACTGTAAAAATCCTAGAAGAAAACATTGGAGAAATACTTCTTGACATTGGTCTTTGGTAATGATTTCTTGGATATGACACCAAAAACATGGACAGCAAATCAAAAATAGACAAGTGGGACTACATACAAGGAAAAAGCTTATGCACAGCAAAAGAAAGAAACAACAGAACAAAAAGGCAACCTATTAAATGGGAGAAAATATTTGCAAACCATATATCTGATAATTTCCAAAATATATAAGGAACTTCTACAACTCAATTAGCCAAAAACTAAGTAACTCAATTAAAAAATTCACAAAGAACTTGCACAGACATTTTGGTTATTTCATTAATTACTTTTTGCCATTCAATTTTTTTTCTCCTTCTGAAAGTTTCATTAAGTCTATATACATTTTCTGTTGTAATCATTTATCTTTGACTCATTTTTTTTCCTTTTCTTTGTGTTTTTGCTTTTGGTTGTGAAATATTTTTCCACTTTACACCATATTTTATTCAGCCATTCTCCATTTAACAGCCTCTTAACTCATGATCTCACTTTTTTGCCCCTCTATACATTGAAATGCATTGTTGTAAGTCTTTGTCCAAGTTTCTGACCACTTTCCTTTATTTGCTTTCCAAGACTTTTGATATATCTTGGCAAAATTACTCTTCCAGAAAAGTTGTACTAATTTATACATTTAAGAAAGGTCTATGTTTCTCATAACAAAGTCATGTATTTTTATGTTATAGGCTTTGAAATTTCTGAAAATCAGAAGAGGCAGGCTGCAATGACTGTGAGAAAAGTCCCGAAACAAAAAGGTAAAACTGCCTTTAACTACAACCTCCCTGACCTCACCCACTCTCGTTGTGAGACTGAGAAGCCATAGGCTATGTGCTTGCATATTCCTAGGCTTGTTCCCATGCTGAAGTTCACTTGGGGTGGTGGGAAATGTCCAGATACCCAGGTGTCCCTGATGACAGTTGGCAAATGGTCTTAAAAGACTTCAGGCTTAGGAGTGAATAATTTAAGGCAATCATGTCCAAAGATAGCGCATTGTGTACAGGTAAAAAATAGAACCTCTGTTTCCTTTATTTTCACTTAAATAAAGGAGAGAAACTAAACTTTACTAACAATTTAGAAACAGTTGGACAATAGTAAATTTGTAGAATTTATTAATATGTATAAATATATTAGGGACATGTGCATAACAATTCTTTCATTGGTTTGGGAGCATTTGCAAAATCAGGAACCCCAAATCAGAATGGACAACTTCAAACTGAAGCTAGACAGAAGATTCAGATAATTATTCTCTTTTTGAACCATAAGGCATTTAAAAACAGAAAAATACGTTGGGGATCAATTTGAATATGAAATGAAGCTTTATTTTCTCGTTTTCCTGAACTAGAAAACATTAAAATGCTTAAATGAACAAAAGGTAGGAACTCTCCCTTCTTTTTTTCGAGAACCTATTCAGTACCAGTCATTTTATATAAGTTCCTTCATTTCATTTTTATGGTACCCCTGAAAAGGTAGGCATTATTAGCCCCATTTTCCAGATGAAGAAACTGAGGATCTTTGGGATAAAGTGACTCTGAATTTAAGTCAGCTTGACTCCAAGTCCTCTGCTCTCTCCTCTCCATCTCAGGGTTCTGATGATCCTCCATGATGGGAAAGAACAGTTCACTTTTTTGTCTTGCCTCAATTACTGACAGCTCTTTCTATTACTGACAGCCACTATCATTGTCCCCAGGGTAGGCAATCTTAATGAGACTTCACTTTCCCTAGGTCCTCCTTGTGCTCTTTTAAAAGGCTCTTTGGGGGGCTTCCCTGGTGGCGCAGTGGTTGTGCGTCCGCCTGCCGATGCAGGGGAGCCGGGTTCGCGCCCTGGTCCTGGGAGGATCCCACATGCCACGGAGCGGCTGGGCCCATGAGCCATGGCCGCTGAGCCTGCGCGTACGGAGCCTGTGCTCCGCAATGGGAGAGGCCGCAGCAGAGGGAGGCCGGCATACCACAAAAAAAAAAATAATAATAAATAAATAAATAAAAGGCTCTTTGGTTCAGAATGAATCACCATATAAAATGAGCAGATTCAAGTTGCCTGAAATTCTAGCAGCCACATAAAGCACCCTTAATTATTCCTAATGAGATTCCTTTTCATTGAGGAGGCTGAGTGCCTGTGAAGATTGCTTTCCAATTGAGGAGTGCACCTAGCTTGGGCCTCTGGCTAGACATGGCCTTCCTTCTAACTGTTTGTTGCTTCTTACTCTTGGGAAGCCCTCATTGGCACTTTCCCTCATCATGGAAATATGATTTGCTTTAGATAGGGAATTAAAGGCAACCACTTCTAACTTCTTAGGGATGAAAACCTGACAGTTTAGAAAGTAATCTGGAGTTAATAACAATAAGTCTATGATCTGTATGAATAGGAGAATCCTTTGAGAGAATGTGCTTCTTCCTTAGAGATATGAGCCCCAGACACCTGGACAGTCCTCAGGCTACAAAGGGGTTACTGTCCTAGTGGCCCACCTCTGCCTCCTGTAGGCTCTCACCTCCTGAGCTTCTCTCACTCTGAATTCCTCCACTGTCCCTACCACACTGACCTTCATGATGAGATGATGTTCCTTTACCTCAGCCCAAGTTCCCTCAATTCTCTCTGAGACTGGCTTATCTTTTCACTGAGAAACCATAAAGCAGAGGAACATGCACAAAGCAACGAACTAGAAAACAGTCCTACTCACTCATACCAAACCTTTGTGTCAGTTTCCTTCTCTGCCTTGTTTCAAGGCTATCCCTTGCAGGTCCTCTCTTGTCTCCCAATATTTAAACAATGGTTCACCTAAACAGCTTTCCATGTTTAATAGCAATCCTGAAGTCTTCAAAGAAACTTATCTAGTCTCAAACTTCACAGAATTCCTAAAAATTGATTCCCTTATTTCTATTTCGAGTTTTCAAGGCTCTCCTAGTCCAGGGCTGTGGTGACTGATATATTTTGAGACTCAAGGGCACTACACATGTAGAAGTGATTGTACAGCTTAGTAGTTCAATAGTTTTATCATATACATAGGAAGAGCAAGAAGGGAGTTCTCTCAGATACCTAAGAAAGCCAGATTTATTAATCCTTCCAATAACCCCTTGCTGGAAGTGATGGGGACCATTGTTGTTAGGATTTCTCTAAATCAGATTTAATACAGATTCCAACACAATCTTTAATGCCATGGGACCTTATTAACTCAGTCTACTGTTCTGGAGGAGGGGAAGCTTGGCTGGAAGCAAAGCAAAGAGGACAGAGCCTAGCTCCAAGGGAGACCTTTTCACTTTACATTTGCCTTTTTACACTGCATTGTTTTTAAGAATTGATATATAACTTCTTGGGAGTTGGTTGCTAATTCCTGGTCCATCAACCCATTTCAGTTTGTCATCATGGAGCTCCCTAGGGCCATGAGTACAGTCCCCATCTCCAGAGGCTTTAGGGCCAGCTCAAAATCAAATGAGTACCCCAGAATAACTAAAATAAACTTGAAATAGAATAAAGTTTGAATAATAAGTGTACCCTGATTTCAAAACTAATTATATAGCTACAATAACCAAGACAGTTTGGTGTTGCTAGAGGGATAGACATGTTAGATCAATGGAACAGAATAGAGAAACCAAAAACAGACCTACACAAATATGCCCAACTGATTTTTCACAAAGGTACAAAAGCAATTCAGTGGAAGAAGGATACCTTTTAAACAAATGGCACTGAAGCAATTGGGCTTCCACAGGCCAAAAGTAAAAATAATCTCAACCTAATTTCACACCCTATAAAAATTAACTCAAAATAGATAATGAGCTTAAATTTAAAGCTGCAAAACTTTTAGAAAACAGTAGGAGAAAATCATCAGGATTTAGGTCTAGGCAAAGAAGTTCTTAGAACTGACACCAAAAGCTTGAACTATAAAATAAAAAATTGATAAAATTAACCTCATCAAAATAGAAAATTTTTCCCCATGAAAGACCATGTAAAGAGGATGAAAAAACAAGCTACAGGCTAGGGAAGATATTTGCAAACCATGTATCTGACAAAACATTGGTATCTAGAATATATAAAGAACTCTCAAAACTCAATAGTGAGGGCTTCCCTGGTGGTGCAGTGGTTGAGAATCTGCATGCCAGTGCAGAGGACACGGGTTTGAGCCCTGGTCTGGGAAGATCCCACATGCCACGGAGCAACTAGGCCCGTGAGCCACAACTACTGAGCCTGCGCATCTGGAGCTTGTGCTCCACAACAAGAGAGGCCACGACAGTGAGAGGCCCGTGCGCCACGATGAAGAGTGACCCCCACTCACCGCAACTAGAGAAAGCCCTCTCACAGAAGCGAAGACCCAACACAGCCAAAAATAAATAAGTAAATAAATATTTTTAAAAACTCCATAGTAAAAACAAACAAACAAACAAAACTACATGCTCCAATTAGAAAATGGGCAAAAGATAGATAATTCACTGAAGAGGATATATGGATATCAGTTACACACATGAAAAGATGTATAACATCATTAATCATTGGAAATATGCAAATTAAAACCACAATGAGATATAATTACATATCTATCACAAAGGCTAAAATAGAAAAAAATTGTGAAAACACCAAATGTTGGCTATGGTGCATGGAAACAGAATCATTCATACCTTGCTGGTGAGAATGTAAAACAGTACAGCCACTATTTTATGTAATAGTTTGGTAGTTTCTTAAGACATAAAACATACAACTACCAAATGACCCAGCAATGACACATCTGGGCATTTATCCCAGAGAAACAAAAACTTATTGCCACTTACAAACTTCTAAACAAATACCCATAGCAGCTTTTTCATAATAGCCCAAACTAGAAACAACATGGACGTCTTTCAATGGGTGTAATTAAGCAGATTCTGGTACATCTGTACCATGGGATATAACACATCAATAAAAAGGATCCAACTATTGGTACATAAACCAACTTGGGAGAATTTCTAAGGATTCATGCTGATTGAGAAAAGCCAATATCAAAAGGTTACATTTGGTATAACTCCATTTATATAACATTCTTCAGAGGATATAATTTGGAAATAGGGAACATATTAGTGGTTGCCAGGGGTTAAGGAGGGAGTAGGGAAAGGAAAGAAGTGAGTATGGTTATAAAAGAGTAACACGAGTAATCCTTGTGATGATAGAAATGTTCTGTCTCTTGACTGTATCCTGTAACAATGTTAATATCCTAGCTGTAATACTGTAATATAGTTTTGCAAAATGCTATCATTGGAGAAATTGAGTAAAGGGTGCAAGGTTTATCTCTATATATTCTCTTACAACTGCATGTGAATCTACAATGATCTCAAAATAAAAAAGCCTAATTAAAAAATTAAAATGAGCACTCCCTAAATTCCCTCCGTAATATCTACGTATAATTGTTTGGCCTCTGGAACCCTTGTATTTTTGACACTTACCAACTTTGAAAACTGACAACATCATCAAAATTACAAAATAGTTTTCTACCGTCATCTCCCTAAAGAACACAGATTTTCACCAATAGATGAGAGTGTTTTTGTAAAAGTCTGGGAGTCCAGTGGAGAATTTCCAGACCAAATAATCTATGATTGGATGTATAGAAGAGGCCAGTCAATAAAAACTGGAGGAGGTGACAGCAACACAAGACTAGAAGGAATATGAAAAATCAAGGAAACATGACATCATCAATGGAACACAATAATATCCAGAAGCTGGCACACAAAGACCAGGAGATCTGTGATTTGCATGATAAACAATTCAAAATTGTTGTTTTAAGGAAGCTCAATGAGCTACAAGAGAAACAATTCAACAAAATCAGGAAAACACCATGAACAAAATAAGAAATTTAACAGAGTAGAAATCGTAAAAAGAACCAAACAAATTATAGAGCTGAAGAATACAATGTATGAAATGAAAAATGCAATAGAGAGCTTCAATAGCAGACCTGATAAACCAGCAGAAAGTATCTGTGAAGTCAAAGAAAGGTCATTTGAAATTGACTAGTCAGAGTAGGAAAAAAAAAAGAATGAAAAAGAGTGAAGTATGCCTGTGTGACTTATAGGATAAAATTAAGATTAACAATCTACAAAATATTGGAGTCCCAGAAGGAGAAGAGAGGGAGAAAGGGGAAGAAAGATCATTTAAATAAATAATGACTAGAACTTCCCAATTCTGGGTACATATTTGGATATCTAAGTTCATGTGGCTCACTGGTCTCCAAACAATTCAACCCAAAATGGTCTTCTCTAAGATACATTATAATAAAGCTGTCTAAAATCAAAGACAAAAAGAGAAGGTTAAAAGCAGCAAGGGAAAAACGATTCTCATATGCATGGGAACCTGCATAAGGCTATCAGCAGATTTCTCAACAGAAACCTAGCAGGCAAGGAGAGAGTGGAATGATATATTCAAAGTACTGAAAGAAAATAACACCCAACCAAGAATGCTGTACCCAGAAAAGTTGTCTTCAGAAATAAAGGAGAGAAAAAGAATTTCCCAGACCAAAAAAAAAAAAAAATGCTAAAAGAGTTAATCACCACTAGACTTGTCTTACAATAAATGCTGAAAGTTCTTCAAGCTGAAATGAAAGGATGCTAATTAGTAACATGAAAACGTGAAGAAGAAAGTATGACAGGGGCAGGAGTCAAGATGGCAGAGTAGAAGGACTTGAGCTTACCTCTTCTCAACAAAACAACAAAATCAAAACTAACTGCTGAACAACCATCAACAAAAAAGACCCCAACCTACCAAAATATGTACTTTACACCCAAAGACAAAGAGGAAGCCACAATGAGATGGTAGGAGGGGTGCTTCTGCAATATAATCAAATCCTATACCCACCAAGTGGGCAACCCACAAACTGGAAAATTATATCACAGAGGTTCTCCTACAGGAGTGAGAGTTCTGAGCCCCACATCAGTCTCCCCAGCCTGGGGGTCTGATAGGGTCCATAGGATCCTGGGCCAGACCTACCTGCAGGTCTTGGAGAGTATCCTAGGGAGGCAGGGGTCGGCTGTGGGTCACTGTGGGGACAAGGACACTAGTGGTGGGGGCTCCAAGGAATATTGATCAGCATGAGCTCTCCCAGAGGTCATCATATTGACACCAAGACCTGGACAACAGCCTGTAGGATCCAGCACTTGGATGCTTCAGACCAAACAATGAACATGGTGGGAACACAGCCCCACCCATCAGCAGACAGGCTGCCTAAAGTCGTCCTGAGCCAACAACCACCTATAAACACACCTCTTGCCATGGCCTTACCCCCAGAGGGACAAGATCTAGCTCCACCCACCAGTGGGCAGACACCAGTCTCTCCCACCAGGAAGCCTGTATAAGCCACTGGATCCACCTCACCCAGCAAGGTGCAGACACCAGAAGCAAGAAAAACTACAGTCCTGCAGTGTGAGGAATGGAGACCACAAAGACAGAAATCTAGACAAAATGAGATGGCAGAGAAATATGTTCCAGACGAAAGAACAAGATAAAACCCCAGAAGAACAGCTAAATGAAGTGGAGATATGCAACCTATCTGAAAAAGAATCCAGAGTAATGACAGTAAAGATGATTCAAGATGTCAGAAAAAGAATGGAGCACAGACCAATAGGATACAAGACATGTTTAATAAAGCACTAGAAGCGTTAAAGAACAAACAAAGATTAAAAAATACAATAACTCAATGAAAAATGCACTAGAAGGAATCAATAGAAAAAGTGAGGCAGAAGAACGAATAAGTGAGCTGGAAGACAGATTGGGGGAAATTGCTGCTGCAAAACAGAATAAAGAAAAAAGAATGAAAAGAAATGAGGACAGTCTCAGAGACTTCTGGGACAACATTAAATGCACAAACTTTTGCATTATAGGGGTCCCAGAAGGAGAAGAGAGAGAGAAAGGGCCTGAGAAAATATTTAAAGAAGTAATAGCCAAAAACTTCCCTAACATGGGAAAGGAAACACCCACTCAAGACCAGGAAGTGCAGAGAGTCCCATACAGGATAAACCCAAGGAGGAACATACTGAGGCACATATTAATCAAATTGACAAAAAATTAGGCAGAGAAAATATTAAAAGCAACAAAGGAAAAGCAACAAATAACACTCAAGGGAATTTCCATAAAGTTATCAGCTGATTGCTCAGCAGTAACTCTGCAGCCCCAAAGGGAGTGGCATGATATATCTAAAGCCATTAAAGGGAAAAAACACAACCAAGAATACTCTACCCAGCAAGGCTCTCATACAGATTCCATGGAAAAAGCAAATGCTTTACAAACAAAAGCTAAGAAAATTCACCACCACCAAACCAGCTGTACAACGAATGCTAAGGGAAATTCTCTAGATGGAAAAGAAAAGACCACAACTAGAAACGAGAAAATTATGAATGGGAAAGTGCAACAGTAAAGGCAAACACACAGTAAAGGTAGGCAAGCATCCACACAAAATACAATAACAAAAACAGCAATAGTGAGAAGAGGAGCATACAAATGCAGGATATTGGAAATCCATTGAAATTAAGATATCAGCAACTTTAAAAAACCTTGTATATATGTAGTCTGCTATATCAAAACCTCATGGTAAGGGGAAAGCAAAAATCTAGAACAGATACAAACACACAAAAAATGAAAAAGCGATCCAAACACAACACTAAAGATAGTCATCAAATCACAAGAGAAGAGAACAAAAAGGGAAGGGAAGAAAAAAGAACTACAGAAACTAATCCAACTAACAACTAACAAAATAGCAATAAGAACATACAGATCAGTAATTATCTTAAATGTAAATGGATTAAATGCTCAAACAAAAAGCCATAGACTGGCTGAATTGATTAAAAAAGAAGAAGATGTGGTATATATATATATATATATATATATATATATACAATGGAATATTACTCAGCCATAAAAAGGAACAAAATTGGGTCATTTGTAGAGACATGGATGGACCTAGAGACTGTCATACAGAGTGAAGTACATCAGAAAGAGGAAAACAAATATCGTATATTAACACATATATGTGGAATCTAGAAAAATAGTACAGATGAACCAGTTTGCAAGACAGAAATAGAGACACAGATATAGAGAACAAATGTATGTACACCAAGGGGGGATGGGGGTCGCATGAATTTGGAGAATGGGATTGACATATATACACTAATATGTATAAAATAGAAAGCTCTCAATTACCTGCTGTATAGCAAAGGGAACTCCACTTCTCTGTGCGGTAGACACTAACATGACACTGTAAAACAACTATATCCAAATTAAAATAAAAAGACACATATATGCTGTCTACAAGAGACCCACATCAAATCTAGAGACACACACAGACTGAAAATGAGGGGATGTAAAAAGGTATTCCATGCAAATGGAAATCAAAAGAAAGCTGGAGTAGTGATACTCATATCAGACAAAATAGACTTTGAAATAATGACTGTTACAAGAGACAAAGGACACCACATAATGAGCAAAGCATCAATCCAAGAAGAAGATATAACAATTGTAAATATTTTTGCACCCAAATAGGAGCACCTCAATATATAAGGCAAATTCTTACAGCCATAAAATGAGATATTGACAGTAACACAATAATATTGGGGCACTTTAACACCCCATTTTCATCAATGGACAGATCATTCAGACAGAAAATCAATAAGGAAACAAAAGCTTAAATGACACATTAGACAAATGAACTTAATTGATATATATAGAATATTCCATTTAGAAGCAGAAGATGCACATTCTTCTCAAGGGCACATAGAACATTTTCCAGGATAGATAACATGGTGTACCATACAGTAAGCCTCATTATATTTACGAAAATTGACACTATATCAAGCCAGCACTCCAACTGCAATGTTGAGATTAGGAATCAACTACATGAAAAAAAAAACTGCAAAAAACACAAACATGTGGAGGCTAAGAATATGTTACTGAACAACAAATGGATCACTGAAGAAATCAAAGAGGAAATTCAAAAATACCTAGAGACAGACGAAAATGAAAACACGATGATCCAAAACTTATGGGACACAGCAAAAGCAGTTCTAAGAGTGAAGTTTGTAGCAATGCAGTCTTACCTCGGGAACCAAGAAAAATCACAAATAAACAACAAAAACTTACATCGTAAGCAACTAGAGAAATAAGAAAAAACAAAACCCAAAGTTAGTACAAGGAAAGAAATAATAAACATCAGAACAGAAACAAATGAAATGGACATGACGAAAACCAGAGAAAAGACAGTGAAACTAAAAGCTGGTTCTTTGAAAAGATAAACAACATTGATAAACTTTAAGCCAGCCCCATCAAGAAAAAAAGGGTTAGGGCTCAGATCACTAAAATTAGAAATGAAAAAGAAGTTACATCAGACAACACAGAAATACAAAGGATCATAAGAGACTACTACAAGCAACTATATGCCAATAAAATGGACAACCTAGAAGAAATGGACAAATCCTTAGAAAGGTAAAATCTCCCAAGACTGAACCAGGAAGAAATAGAAAATATGAGTAGAGCAATCACAAGTACTGAAATTGAAACTTATTTTAAAAACTTCACACAAACAAAAGTCCAGCATCAGATGGCTTCACAGGCAAATTCTTTCAAACATTCAGAGAAGAGTTAACAGCTATCCTTCTCAAACTCTTCCAAAATATAGCAGGGGGGACACTCCCTAACTCATTCTACGAGGCCACCATCACCCTAATACCAAAACCAGACACAGATACCACAAAAAAAGAAAATTACCGGCCAATATCACTAAAGAACATACATGGAAAAATCCTCAACAAAATACTAACAAACCAAATCCAACAATACATTAAAAGGATCAAACACTACAATCAAGTGGGATTTATCCCAGGGATACAAGGATTTTTCATTATCCCCAAATTAGTCACTGTGATATACCACATTAACAAATTTAAAAGTATAACAAATATATGATTATCTCAATAGATGCAGAAAAGTCTTTTTACAATTCCAACACCCAATTATGATAAAAAGCTGTCCAGAAGGTGGGCATAGATGGAACCTACCTCAACATAATAAAGGCCATATACAACAAACCCACAGCTAACATCACACTCAATGTAAAAAGCTGAAAGCATTTCCTCTAAGATCAGGAAGAAGAAAAGAATGTCCACTCTTGCCACTTTTATTCAAGTTCTGGGAGTCCTAGCCACAGCAACCAGAGAAGAAAAATAAATGAGCAGGATCCAAACTGGAAAAGAAGTAAAACTGTCACTGTTTGCAGATGACATGGTACTATACATTGATGATCCTGAAGATTTTACCAGAGAACTACTAGAG
Organism: Physeter macrocephalus; assembly: GCF_002837175.3. Taxonomy (NCBI): domain Eukaryota; kingdom Metazoa; phylum Chordata; class Mammalia; order Artiodactyla; family Physeteridae; genus Physeter; species Physeter macrocephalus. The sequence goes on along the minus strand of NC_041234.1, from coordinate 40,226,122 downwards.
CATATCAATGAATTTGGTAAAGTTGCAGGATACAAAATTAACTCTCAGAAATCACTTGTATACACTAACAGCAAAAATCAGAAAGAAAATAAGGAAACAATCCCATTTACCATCACATCAAAAAGAATAAAATACCTAGGAATAAACCTACCTAACGAGGCAAAAGACCTGTACTCTGAAAACTCTAAGACTCTGATGAAAGAAATTGAAGGTGACACAGATGGAAAGATATACCATGTTCTTGGTTTGGAAGAATCAATATTGTCAAAATGACTACACTACCCAAGGCAATCTACAGATTCAATGCAATCCCTATTAAATTACCAATAGCATTTTTCACAGAACTAGAACAATATATTTTTTTAATTTATATGGAAACAAAAGACTCTGTATAGCCAAAGTAATCCTGAGAAAGAAAAATGGAGCTGGAGGTATCAGGCTCCCTGACTTCAGACTATACTACAAAGCTACAGTTATCATAAAGACCTACTATATAGCTCAGGGAAATCTGATCAATACTCTGTAATAACCTAAATGGGAAATGAATCTGAAAAAGAATTGATACATCTGTGTGTATAACTGAATCACTCTGCTGTACACCTGAAACTAACACAAAATTGTTAATCAACTCCAATATAAAACAAAAATTTTAAAAATCATTTCCAAAAATGTATGATAGTGGCACAAAACCAGAAATATAGATCAGTGGAAGAGAATAGAAAGCCCAGAAATAAACCCATGCACCTATGGTCAATTAATCTATGACAAAGGAGGCAAGGAAATACAGTGGACAAAAGACAATCTCTTCAATGAATGGTGCTAGGAAGACTGGACAGCTACATGTACAAGAATGAAACTAGGACATTCTCTAACACCACACACAAAAATAAAACTCAAAGTGGATTAATGACCTAAATGTAAGAACAGATACTATAAAACTCTTTGAGGAAAACATAGGCACAACATTCTTTGACATAAGTTCCAGCAATATCTTTTTGGATCCACCTCCTAGAGTACTGAAAATAAAAACAAAAATAAACAAATGGGACCGAATTAAACTTAAAAGCTTTTGCACAGCAAGGGAAACCATAAAAAAAAAAAAAGACAACCCACAGAATGGGAGAAAATATTTGCAATCGAAGCAACTGACAAGGGATTAATCTCCAAATATGCAAACAGCTCATGCAGCTCAATATCAAACAAATAAGAATAAACAAACAAACAACCCAATCAAAAAGTGGGCAGAAGATCTAATAGATATTCCTCCAAAGAAGACATATAGATGGCCAAAATCACATGAAAAGATGCTCAACATTGCTAATTATTAGAGAAATGCAAATCAAAACTACAATGAGGTATCAACACAGACCAGTCAGAATGGCCATCATCATAAAGTCTACAAACAAATGCTGGAGAGGGTGTGGAGTAAAGGAAACCCTCTCACACTGTTGGTGGGAATGCAAATTGGTACAGCCACTATGGAGAACAGTATGGAGGTTCTTTAAAAAACTAAAAATAGAGCTACCATATGATCCAGCAATCCCTCTCCTTGGCATATATCCAGAGAAAACCATAAATCAAAAAGATACATGAAGCAGGGGCTTCCCTGGTGGCGCAATGGTTGAGAGTCCGCCTGCTGATGCAGGGGACTTGGGTTCATGCCCTGGTCTGGGACGATCCCACATGCTGTGGAGTGGCTGGACCCGTGAGCCATGGCCACTGGGCCTCTGTGTTCGGAGCCTGTGCTCTGCAACAGGAGAGGCCGCAATGGTGAGAGGCCCGCATACCGCAAAAAAAAAAAAAAAAAAAAAAAAAGGTACATGAAGCACCGAGCTGATCTCCCTGTGCTATTCGGCTGCTTCCCACTAGCTATCTATTTTACATTTGTTAGTAGGGAGGTGGGGGGGAGACGCAAGAGGGAGGAGATATGGGGATATATGTTTACATATAGCTGATTCACTTTGTTATAAAGCTGAAACTAACACACCATTGTAAAGCAGTTATACTCCAATAAAGATGTTAAAAAAAAAAGAAACATTCACCCCAATGTTCATCGCAGAGCTATTTACAATAGCCAGGACATGGAAGCAACCTAAATGTTCATCAATGGATGAATGGATAAAGAAGATGTGGTACATATATACAATGGGATATTACTCAGCCATAAAAAAGAACAAAATAATGCTATTTGCAGCTACATGGATGGACCTAGTGATTGTCATACTGAGTGAAGTAAGTCAGACAGAGTAAGTCATATATCATATGGTATTGCTTATATGTGTAATTTTAAAAGTGGTACAAATGAACTTGTTTACAAAACAAAAATAGAGTCACAGATATGGAAAACAAACTTATGGTTACCAAAGTGGAAAGGGAGAGAGGGATAAATTGGGAGATTGGGATTGACATATACACACTACTATATATAAAATAACTAATAACAATCTACTGTATAGTACAGGGAACTCTGCTCAATACTCTGTAATGACCTTTATGGGAAAAGAATCTAAAAAAGAGCAGATATATGTATATGTTTAACTGATTCACGTTGCTATACAGCAGAAACTAACACAATATTGTAAATCAACTATATTCCAATAAAAAATTTTTAAAATAAGCAAAAGACCTAAGTAGACATTTTCCAAAGAAAATATTCCAACAGGTACACGAAAAGTACCTCAGCATCATTAATCATCAGGAAATGCAAATCAAAAGCACAGTGAGATATTACCTCACACCTTTCAGAAAGGCTGTTATCAAAAGACAAGTTCTGGCAAGTGCTGGGAAGGATGTAGAGAAAAGAGACCCTTTTATATACTGTTGGTGGGAATGTATGTTGGTATAGCTGCTATGGAAAACAGTATGGAGGTTCATAAAAAAATTAAAAATAGAGCTACCATACAATTCAATTCCAGTTCTGGGTATATATCTAAAGAAAAGAAATAACTATCTTGAAGAGATATCTGTACCCCATATTTGTTACCGCATTATTCATAATAGCCAAGACATAGAAACAACCTAAGTGTCCTTTGACAGATAAATGGATAAAATAAATATATACAAACACACACACACACACACACACACACACACACACAATGGAATATTATTCAGCTGTAGAAAGAGGGAAACCTTGTCTTTTCCACATCATGGACTAACCTGGAAGGCGTTATGCTAAATGAAATAATTCAGACAAAGAAAGACAAATACTGCATGATCGCATGTATATGGGGAATCTAATAAAACTGAACTTGTAGAAACAGAGAAGAGATTGGTGTTTGCCACACGTGAGGGGTGTTGGGTAGGGGAAATAGGTGAATGTGGTCAAAAGGTACAAACTTTCAGTTATAAAATAAATGAGGTTGAGGAAGTAACCTACAGCATGAAGACTAAAGTTAGCAAAACTGTATTGTATATTTGAAAGTTGCTAAGAGAGTAGATCATAAAAGTTCTCATCAAAAGAAAAAACGTGTAACTATGTGAAGTGATGGATGTTAAGTGACCTTAATGTGCTTATCTTTTTGCAGTATATACATATATCAAATCATTATCTTGTACACCTTAATCTTATACAATGTAGTATGTCTATTATGTCTCAAATTAGGGAAAAATACAAAATCTGAGCAGACAAATAACAAGTGAGAAGGTTGAATCAGTAGTCAAACCTCCCAACAAAGAAAAGCCCAGGAAGAGATAGATGGTTTCACTGGTGAATTCCATGAAACATTTAAAAAAAATTAACACCAGTCCTTCTCAAACTAGTCAAAAACCTAAAAGGAACACTCTCAAACTCATTCTATGAGTCTAGCATTACCCCAATACCAAAGCTGGATAAAGATGCTACTAGATATCCTTGATGAATATAGATGTAAAAATTCTCAACAAAATACTAGCAAACCAAATTCAACAGCACATAAAAGGATCATGCATCATCATCAAGTGGGATTCATCTCTAGGATGCAAGCATGGTCTACATATGCAAATCAATAAATGTGACACACCACATTTATAGAATGAAAGATAAAAATCACTTGATCACCTCAATAGATGCAGAAAAAGCATTTTACAAAACTCAACATCTTTCGTGATAAAAATTCTCAATCAATTGGGTATACAAAGAATACTCAATAAATTGGGTATACAAAGAACATATCTCAATATAATCAATGCCTTTTATGACAAGCTCACCACTAATAACATAATATTCAGAGGTGAAAGTTTGAAAGCTTTTCCTCTAAGTTCAGGAATAAGACAAGGATTCCAAACCTCACCACTCCTATTCAGCATAGCTCTTGAAGTCCTAGCCAGAGCAGTCAGGCAATAAAAAGCAATTAAAGTCAGAAAGGGAGAAGTCAAACTGTCTCTGTTTACAGATGATATGATTTCATAAATAGAAAACTCTGAAGACTATCCCAAGAAATAATATTAGAATAATAAAGGAATTCAGTAATGTTTCAGGATATAAAATCACTGTACAGAAATCAGTTGTGTTTCACTAACAACAAACATCCAAAAGAGAAATTAAGGACACAATCCCCTTTGCAATAGCACAAAATAGTAAAATATTTAGGAATAGGTTTAGCCAAGAAGGTTAAAGATCTGCACATTGAAATCTATTAGACATTTATGAAAGAAATTGAAGAAGACACAAATAAATGGAAAGATATCCCATATTCATTGATGATAAGAATTAATATTGTGAAAATGTCCTTACTATACAAAGCCATCTGTATACTTGCTGTAATCCTTATCTCAAATTCCATGGCATTTTTCATAGAAGGAGAGAAAACACTCCTAAAATTCATATGGAACTACAAAAGATCCCAATTTACCAAAGCAATTCTGTTAAAGAAGAACAAAGCTGGGGCAATCATGCATCCCAATTTCAAACTATATTACAAAGCTATAGTAATCAAAAAAGTATGGTACTAGCATAACAAACAGCATGTAGATCAATGGAACAGAATCAAGAGCCCAATCATAAACCCACACTTATGATCAAGTAATATTTGTCAGGAGGCCAAGAATATTCAGTGGGGGAAAGATAGTCTCTTTTATTAATGGTATTGGGAAAATTGGATGTTTACATGCAAAGGACTGTATTGGACCCCTATATTACACCACTCACAAAAATTAACTCAAAACGGATTAAAGACTTAAGTGTAAGACCCACATCTATAAAACTCCTAGAAGAAAACAGGGAAAATACTCCTCAACATTGATCTTGGCAATGAGTTTTTGAATATGACACCTAAAGCACAAGCCAGAGAAACAAAAATAAGCAAGTGGGACTACATCAAACTAGAAAGCTTCTTCACAGCAAAAGACAATCAACAAAATGCAAAGGCTACCTATGCAATGGGAGAACCTTTTTATAAACCATACATCCAATAAAGATACACACACACACACACACACACACACACACATACACACTGTGGAATACTATTCAACCATAAAAAGAAGGAAATCCTGCCATTTATGGAAATATGGATGGTCTTTAGGGAGTTATGCTGTGTGAAATGTCAGACAAAAAAATACAAATACAATATGTCACTTATATATGCAATCTGAAAAAGACAAAATTATAGAAACAGAAAGTAGATTGCTGGTTGCCAGGGGTTGGGGTTGGGGAAAGTGGGGCGATGTTGGTCAAAGGGCACAAACTTCTAGTTATATGATGAAATAGTTTTGGAAATATAATGTACAGTATGGTTAATATAGTTAACAATATTGTATACTTAAGGTAATTGTGTGAGGTGATGGATGTGCTAACTAACCATATTGTAATTATTTCACAATATATATGTATAATGAATCATCACATTGCATACCTTAAACTTACATAATATTGTATGTCAGTTACATCTCAATAAAGCTGGAAAACAATAACAAGAACAAAAACAAAACAACAAAATACTGGCTTTTAGAAAAGAAGTGGTTCCTTCCCACCTAAGTGTGAATGTCTTAATATATTATATGATGGCTTAATATGATACTACTTACAGGGTAATGGGATCAAGTCGTCAAACAAAGGCAAACAGAGAAGCTATAATGTTGAAATTTCAGACACTGACCAGCAGATGAGAAAAGTATTTGGGAGCAGCAGAGAGATCATCCTTGCATTCTGAATCATATGCTGTGTGCCTCAGCCTATTCTGTTCTGAATAGAGATAAGGATTAAAAGTGGGTGCTAGGTGCTTTGAGAAGCCCCTTGCTACTTAATTTATACCATTTCCCTTTGATCTCCCATCTACTCTAGGTGTCACCTCTGCTCGCTCAGTTCCTCCTTCCTACCCACCACCGCAGGACCCGTTAAACCAGGGCCAGTACCTGGTCCCTGATGGCATCGCTCAGTCACAGGTCTTTGAGTTCACCGAACCCAAGCGCAGCCAGTCACCATTCTGGCAAAACTTCAGCAGGTTAACCCCCTTCAAAAAATAATACCAACAGGGAGGCAGATAATTTTAAAATAAAGTAAATAAAATTATATTTATAGATGGACCTTTTTTCGGAGAAGCACTGTTGAAATATATATATATATATATACACACACACACACACACAGGCATACACACACACATACACGCACACAGGACCTTGAGTGTACACACACACACACACACACACACACACACACACACACATGCAGAAGGACCAAAAATATTTTCTGTTGTTTTGGGAAAGTAAAATCTGTAATTGGTAAGAAGAAGTACCAATGAATTCCAAACACATGATCCCTTCTTAAAAAGTTTTCCATTCTTACCCTGTCCCCCTCCCCTTTACTTTCAGAAAATGACATTTCTATTTGTTCCTTTTCTTGTTGAGATAATCTTTTTGCTCTCCTGTGATTGATTCACTGACTTGTCATTATTAACATAGATGTGTTTGTATTGTTTTTTAGTTTCCTGATGATACTGATGCTGATGACTTTTGAATTTAATTTGATGTGGTGGAGTTTGGGAGTTTTGAATTTCTTTTTTTCCTTTTACTTTTCACTGGGTAAAGGGAGGATCCCCTTCCTCCACTCCCTCAACTGATCATCTGCGAATGTTTCTGCAGCCCTGCAGTTGCCCCAAATAGCCTTTTCCCTGCATCTTCTGTCCTCAGTCATGCCAGTCTGGACATGCTCTGTTGTGCCCTGTGACATAACTGCTCAATATTTCTATTGCTTTCACTGTGTTTTAGGTGTTGTAGAGGGATCGAAACTAAACAGAAACAAGGGAATGTCAGAGTAATGATGCTGGAGAGGACTTCTGTTCAGGGAGCATTCTGCATTTGGGCTATTTCTTCTGCTAGCACTGGGGGTTCCCATGTTGCAGCACTGCTGGGTCATGCCAGTTTTGTATCTGGGGTTTAGTTTGGGTCAGTTTTTCTCTTCTTCATGCCACTTTGGTTATGGTGTTTCTTCTCAGCTTGTCCCTCCCCTAACCTAAAGAATCTGAACTAGAAGTAAAGAGGCTGAGACTCTGCCTCCTGGAGGAGGGATTCAACTGCCTCCAGTACCAAGTAGGTTTAGAGTAGGACTCCCCACTGTAATCAGGGGCCTGGTTGTACCTGCTTCCCATTGGCAGATTGTTTAGGCAGCATTGCTGGAGTCTGTGAGGTCAAGACAGAGCCCACCTGACCAAGATCATCAACTGTATTCAAATTATTGACCTGGACAGAATCAAAGGCTGATAGTAACCTCTTATAGGAAAGAACAAAGATGGGCATGGAAAGAGACAACCTCAGCCCAAGATATGTACTTACAGTACCTAACTTATGTGAAACTTCCATTGTTAGCCGATTGCATGGATAATCTTCCATGGCTCCTTCCTTCCCCTCTTCCTGTCTTCCTTCTTTCTCCTGCTCTCCCCTGCACAGGAGGGTTGCTGGTATGAGCATAGTTAAAGCACTTCTGGCACTCAAAGACTGCCCTGTTTCCAACATTCTCCCATCCCACAACATGTGAAGTAAGCAAGCGAGGAGCCTAGGGGACTTTTCCCTGTGGAGAAAGGATCTGAGGCAGAGATGCTACCCTCTAAGTGTAAGGCTCCTCCTAAGTGTAAGGCTTTACACTTAGGAAAAATTAACTTTCCACACAAAGAGACAGACTCCCTATGGGTACTCCCTATTCCTCCTCTCCACATAGCCCCTCAGGTAGATAGACCTTGAACAGCAAGGAGAATGGAGTACAAAGGAGTAAGGATGGGCCCTACTATGGAGAGCCATTCTAGTGAGGAATCTGGAGATTGTGAGTCTATCCTGGACCCTGTGGGAGAAGACTTCATCATGAAAGGACCTCAGCTTAATGAGCAGCAGCCATGGCTGCATGGGACACAGTATAGCTGGCTTGATTGCTGCTCTTACGCCTCCTGACCCAGACCAGGCCCTGCCCAGCCTGGGAATTTTTCCTCTATGGGAATCAAATTACAAGCTGTTTAAGCTCCCATTCCACCACACCCAAATGAGACTTGAGGAGTAAGCCAAGGATAAGTGTGAGCTGGGCAGAGGGCCAGGGCTCGGGACTGGCCACAACCGCTCAGCACCTGACCCAGCTACTTAAGCCCACTTGACAAGGAACCTGGTACCCAATGCCTAAGCTAAAATGGCTTCCCTGGCAAACAATGTCTGGCTGTGTAGGCCTCCCTTGAGTGTACATTATTTTCCTACTTTCAATTCCTTCCCACTAGGCTTGGCCCTGACTTGTTTCTCCAGGGCCTGGGGGCACACCAAGAGGGGATGCATGGACAGGTCCCTGGACCTACAACTTCTCTTGGATAAGCTGCCTCACACTCCCACTTCCTGCTCCCCTGGGGCTGTGCCCAGAGCTCCAGGATCAGGGATTATCACCTCTTTCCACCCACCTCTCATACACCCAACCCACTGGCCTCATCAGATGCCAATAACTTATGAAAACAACAAGAAATCTGTTCACCATTGCTTGGAATATTCCCCCAGTCTATGTTAGAAAAGCAGACCAGTTGCCAACAGCCCCAAGGGGAACCCCATTACCTGGGCTCAGGATCCAAGCCTATTCTGTGTTCCCACAGCAATGCTATCCCCAAGAACTCTGTAAATCTCTGTTTCTGCATGGCCCAGAGATCCCCTTTCCTCAACTCAATGAGGCCTGGATTTGCTCAAAAAGGCTTTGGTAATATATTCTATGGGCCCTCTTGTGGGATGGTCCTAACCCAGAAATCCACCTCTTCTTTCTCTCTCTCCCTCTCATCCCTTATATGTGTATATCTCTAAAGGATTTATAAGGACAGCGACAAGAGAGTTCTAACAATTCTAGTGTGAAGCCAAGTAGTGATCTTTTAGTGCTTTGGGGATGGGGTGGGCTGGGGTGGATGGATGGGCAACAGTGATTTTGATTACCCCTGCTGCTCTGCACTTGCCAGTTTATTATTTCATTTCTTCTATCTGATTGTTTGACCCTGTCAAACAAGTGTCAAAGTTGTGTGTTTAAAAAAATGTTTAACAAAAATATGATGTTGTAATGACACAAAGCCTTATGAAAATATTTATGGAGTTCAATAAAAGAAGTAAAAAGACACCTCCAGGCATAGCTCTCATGCCATTTTGTGTGTGTGTTTGTGTGTGTGTTTTACCAATTGCGAAATAAAGGGAATTTGCCTGGCAGGGACAGCTTACACCAGCCTAGTCTTGACCTGCCAGACCTGCTGTTCTATTGCCAGGTTTGCCATGGTCTGTCTGTGGCCTTCCATGTCTTTTCTGGAAGAGTGGGTCACAAGAATCAAGTTTGTTCGTGTAACCAGGGGTGCTTCAAATGTCTCCATGGGTGGGACTGTCCTTCATGTCACTTGGCTCTTTCACAAGACTTGAAGGCCCATTCCTGACCTTTCTCCTTTTCCTTGCAGCTGTAAGTCCAGTACCTGCCCTGTGTACTCTCACATGAGATTAAAAGCTGCTATTTGGACCTAACCAGAATCCATATCACTTAGGAATCCCCCACCTCCAGTTCTTTCCTAATGCTTCCAGTCCTGTCTCCTCAGAGGTAGACATATTCTTTATCCGTCCCCCAAAGTGGATGGAGTGACCATACTGTTTCTTTCATCATGGTGTCTCCTGCACATACATTCTCCTTGCTGCCCACAAGGCTCCCATGTGGTGTCTTATGCTGCCCATTAGAGACACAATAGTTTGTATGTTCTGATACTACTTAACCTGCCTTTCTCCAGAAGAAATAAACACTGACCCTAATAAAATGCTTATTCTGCAACCGTCTCCCAACCCCCTTCAAATTGATCTCAGAGTTGCTTACTCTCAGAGAGTTCCTGGGTGCAGAATGGGTTGAGGGGGGTTGGGAGCAAGAATATGGAATGGGTTGGTACTAGCACATGAATGTGTCACTCTCTATAATCTCCTTGAGAGCCCTGTATCTTAAGTTTTCTAATCTAGGCTTCCAACAGGTGACTACAACCATAGGTCCTTTTGTCTCTAGTACCAGGAGCAAGGGGGAGGAGGCCTAAGGTCTCTGCTGTGGGCTTTGGCTTACTTCAGTGTTTCAGTCACAGAAACCACCACTCTGCTGCTTGGCCCACTTAATTTTTTGAGCTTTGTGATTTCCTTATTTATGATGACCTGCTTACCCCTGGCTCCCAGAGACTTCTGTCCTGAATAGGATACGGGACTGGTAAGGTAGATCTTGCTTGCCCGGGCCTTTACCTACCAGGCCCAAGATAACAAAATAAGACCTCAGCATTCCACCAAGTCCAACCACCTGCAGGGCAACAGTTCAGCCTGGCCATAGGTAGATTAGACCATCTGGGTTTGCAACACAGTTAGAGGGGGTGTTGGGAGGTAAAATTCATGTTCCCTGGAAGCACTCTATTCTGATTCCATCTCTCCCATTTCTCTCGTGAACTGTGACTTACTTCTCCAGTAGGCCATGAGTGTCACATGGACACTGTTTTCTCATATAGTTGGGGAAGAGGAAAAAAGGAATGGTACATGGCCATAGAGTGGCCCTGTGTTCTTCAGAAGCCTCTATTACTTATGTTTAGCTCACCAGTGCATCATTTAAGGCAGATTTTTAGGCAAGTTTATGTCCATCTCCACAACAGCCATGCTGCCAACCAGCTGAATTAGATTCAACTTGCATATCCTGAATATGTAATCTGGGCCAGGTACACAAGGATTATCAAGATGACTAAAATAAAATATCTACAGTCACTCAGAATTTAGTGAGAACATATAAACATGGACCATAATAAGGATGGATGTGGGCCTGGAAGCATGCAAAAAATGGAGTGGTTAATTGTGATTGAGGAAGATCTTTGCAATCAGGATAATTTTAGTTGTGCTACAGTAACAGATATTTCCCCAAATCTTAATGGCCTTAACATACAAGAGTTTATTTCTTGCTCATACAAATCCTGCTGTGAGTCCAGGTGACTCTCTGGGGCAGCTATCACCCATGTGATAGTACACAATCTGGGCTGCTTCTGCCTTACTACACCTCCATCTCAAGACATATTTCCATAATCACCACAGCTGGAAAGAGAGCCCTAGATTGTTTCTCACAGTTAAATTCTCTAGCCAGAACTGATCACATGGCTTCATCCAACTTCAAGGGAACAACACTAAAAGTCCTATGAACTCAGAGGGCAGGAGAACTAGATATGGATGAACATTAGAAATCTTTACCAAAGAAGGAAATGTTTGAACTAAGTCTCAGAAAGACAGGGAAATTTCTGCCATGTTAAGGTTAGAGCAACTGTGAAGTTAAGGGGAACAGTTCACACAAGACAACCCTCCCTTCTTGACACCAACTGAAAGTCCAGGGTTCCCAAATAACACCCTTAGCTTTGATAATCCACCAGAAAGACTCACAGGGCAGAGTATAAGAAAGTACCAAACAGGGAGCTTCAGTTTTCCTATCCCTGTGGAGTCAGGACAATGTTACTTTTCAGCATAAATATGTGACAATATTCATGGAGTATTGCCAACCAGGAAAGCACAGCAAGCTTCTAAAGATTTTGTTGGGGCTCCATCACTGCCCCTCTGGCTGATCCCCGTCTCCAGTCTTCTCAGAAGATGAGCTGATACCAGGTAACTCAGAGCCCCCACCCTAAATCACATTGTTGATGTGGCCAAAAACTCCATCCTAAATAACATTGTTAGACTATCAGTTGACCCAAGGCCCCAAGGCAAACAAAAATACTCCTATCAGACATGACATTTCAAGGGCTAAGAGCTTACCTCCCAGAAGCTGAGGGCAAAGGTCAGACCTGTCTTTGGGCTAGGATAAATTCTTTACTACACACACGTGCAAAAGGCATGGGGCAGGGACTGGGGAGAGGAATAGAGGGTATGCCAAGTGGAGGGAATAGCACAACTAAAATCCTGGTAGATAAGGTCAGATTCTCTGTATATAACATTGTATTCATTTGTTTATTAATCCAACAAATATTTACTTGCATGCTAGAGGTGAACAAATTATATAGTGTTCCTATCTGCATGGTACTTATGGAGTGGTAAATCATACTCAAGTACAAATTCCTTTGTAAGTATGTATTCCTAGGGAGAGAGATGAGAGCTTCCAAGCTCTGGTAGTAAACCAACCACAAGTATAGCTTCAGCGAGACACCTCCTAGCTGTCCAGCTTCCTTCTCACTAGATTCCATACCCTCTGTCTCCTGTTCAGCCTTAGCTAAGGCAGTCCACACATTTCCAGCCCCATACCTATAGGTATATGTACTGTCCCCATTTCATAGGTTAAACAACATGATCAACTGAAAATCCTTTTCATTATTAATAAATACTAGCTAGCACTTATAGAGCACTTGCTAATATGCTAAGCTTTGTGATAGGTTCTCACCATAATCCTAAGGGGTAGGTATAAATATTTTCCCTATTTTACTGATCAGGGTCACAGAGTCAGCACATGAGCTGGGCTTAAAACTCAGACTTGCCCCACCTGAGTTTCTTACAACACCGTGTCATCCATTACTGCAGCAACATGGCAATAGATCAGACACTAAAGAACTGTTGAATATATTAGAACTGAGGATAATATTGATAAGGATGCAAGCTAACAAGTTATAGCAGATGCTGTTGGTGTTCCATCCATGTCCCTTACCATTTCCTTACACACCAACCTGACTTTCAATATCCAGCACCTGTGTCTTTGTTGGAAGGCTGCCCTCAGGCTGATGGAGCCCACTTTGTCCAGAATATAGCAGGCCAGAATTGCCTGGGAATTACTGTCTTCCCTGCCCTGGCAATAGCCCTTAACCAATGACTGATGGGGGAAGGGTATAAATGTCCTGGTTCCCTTGCTCTTCAGGGTTGATAATTGAAAATTTTATTTGACACTTTTCCCCAGAGTTTCCCCAGGGATTAAGCTTCAGTTGCTTACTGTAGCAGCTGGTTTAATAACACACCCCATATTTGCTGCCTTCACCTCCCTGCCTCACTTCCCTAATCCCCTCATATCAGGGGATATGCTTCTTGGGGAGATTCAGCTAATACACATGAATTAGTGCTCACTGTGTATCATGTGAAGTGCTACCATTCTCACTGAAGCATAGGTGATTTTATGAGTTAGGAATTGTGCCTGGCTGTATAAAACAGGAACTCTCAAAGCATCCCCTTCTTGGATCAGACTCAATAAGAGACAAATATCCAGGGGAAAAAAGAAATGGTGGCATTTCAGGCAGGACTTGAGAGAGTGACATAGCACCAGGAAGTTTTTCTTGGTACCCCAGAAATCCCATTAGGGAAATGGTGGTGTTGGAAGAGCAATGAAGTAAAATTATTTTCAAATTGCAGGTCAAGAAATCAGTTTAGTTGAACATGACCAGCATTTTAAAAAATGAAATAATTAGAATAGAATAGAATAGAATAGGAGTATTGTAGATAGAAAATGTATGTAGTGTTTTGAATTTGAAAGGTATGTATACTGGGATGCAATATTAAAGGTATTAAATATTAAAGGTAGGTTGTCAATATTAAAGGTAGGTTGTCACAAAGAATGTTCCATAAACACTGGTATGGAGCCAGACTGCCTGGGTTCAAATCATAGCTCTACTCTTAGTTGGCTGTGTGACCTTGGGTAGTTACTTAACTACTCCATGCCTTAGTTTCCCTATCTGTAAAATAGGGATTCTAATAGTACTTATATATTACTGAAAAATGGTTGATTGCCTTTCTAGTATCTATTTATCCTTTCTTATTTCCAACTCAAACCCCAATTTTGAGGCAACAATGTGCTCAGTTAAATATTTATTTTTCCAGTTTCTCCTGCAACAAAAGGTAGCCATGTGACCAACACCTAACTAAGGAAATGTTAGAGAAAGTCTGCTGGTAGGGGGCTGGTTTCTGATAAATCTTTTGTCTCCTGATAAAGGGATGATATACAGCTGGCACCAACACCTCTTTTTTTCCCTATTTTGAATGCAGATGTGATACCTTGAGATAGGGTGGCCATCTGTGACCATGAAGTAACAAGCATGAGGCTAAAGATCTATACATACTAAGGATGGTAGCAAAAAAAGATAAGAGACTGGGTCCCTATGACATTAGTAAATTACAGAAATATTCAGCAACCACCTATCTCTGGATTGTTATTATGTGAAGAAAAGAAACGCCAATTGAATTAGATTACAGTTAGATAAGTTTGATGTCACTTGAGGCCAAAGCATGTCTGATGCTCATAGGAATTTGTTATGATGATAAAATAAGTTAATACATGTAAAGCAACTACAACAGTAGTAGCTCAATAAAATGAAGGCTGTTTATTATTATTATTACTATTATTATTATTATTATTACACTAAATCACTGTGAGGTTCAGAGAAGGGAAAGAAGGAAGGAGGTTTTCCAGGATCATAATTTCCTCTTCTCTAAACTGAAGGAGGGGGGTGACTCAAATTCTGCTAAATCCCTGTCCAGCTCCCTTTTCCCTGAAAGGAGAGGCAGAATGGTCCAGAGGAATCTTGAAAGTTTCACTCTGTTCTTTTTGGGTTCAGCATGTCCTCTGTGCTCACTGAGACCAGAAGCCAAACATAGCTGAGACAGGGTGTCTTTAGTGGCCTCTTCTTCTGTCCTCAGTTCTGAGGACTAAAAGGAGCCCAACACAGCAAGTACTCACCTGAATTTTATACCTGCCCAGAGAGATTGAGGTCATTCCGTTTACTTGGTAGGGTGTACTTATCTATAAAATGGAAACCACTCATTGTTTTATAGGTAACCAGACAGACACTCCCCTTCCCCCTGAGGAAACTCCTAATAGAAAGAGCTCATTCTTGTAACCCTTAGAAGTTCCTTCTTCATCTTGCCTGCTCCTATCCTTTCCCCTACCCACATAGGTAGAGACACAGGTCCAGAAACCCTGTATCATAGCAATATTTAAAAAAACCTGGGATAAGTCAGTTCTGCTCTCACTCCAGACCTGGGTACCCCATCTGGGACAGGGGCACATGGTCAGAGTAAAGGACACAAGATCCTCCATGAGGAATACAGAAGAAAATATTAAAACTTCTCTATTATTTAAAAAATAAGAAGGAACTTAATCTGTCCCAATAATTAAAATGGATTGTCAGTAGCACATCCTTATAATAAATACACCAATATTGGGAAGTTGTGCTCAGAAATGTTTTACTGATGGGGTACAGGATCAAAAAAGTTTGGAAATGCTGGTCCATATTTCAATAAGATTTACTGAGCACTTACCATATACACAAGCCCTATTCTAATTGTATTACATATATTAAATCAATTTAATCTTCACAATAGCCCTATAAGAAAAATACCATTATTTAACCATTTTGCATATGAAGTAACTGAGGCACATATTGGTTAAGTAAATTGTCCAAAGTCGTACAAGTAGTGAGTGACAGAGTTTGGACTCAAGTCCAAGCCATCTGGCTGTAGGGTTTGCACTTTTAACCACTTGGTTAAACTAAAAAGATTAGTCAGTGAAAGCCAAATTCCAAACCTCTGCTATAAAACAAATATGCTAATCTGAAATCATCATTTTTTTTCAGAGCAAGAATTTTTTATTTCTGTCTGGCCATCTCCTCCTCCAAAAACTCTGGAGCCAAACTGCCTGAGTTTGAATCTCAGCTCCATCATCCACTTCCTAGCTGTGGGACCATAAGCAGATGACATGCCCTCTCTGAGCCTCATTTTCCTCACCTGTCATATGGGAATAAGAGTAGTTAATAATTACTTTGCAGAATTTTTATTAGGAGTAAATCAGTTTACAGCTAACATGGAAATTACTCACCACAGTGCCTAAGACATAGTAAACACTCAAATTGTTAAAAGTGGGGCCTTACAGTTTCTCAAAAAGTTTGACATGCAGTTAGCATATCAACATCAATTCCATTCCTAGTAATATACTCAAAAGAAATGAAAACATGTCTACACAAAAACTTGTACATAAATATTCATAGCAGCTTTATTCATAATTGCCAAAGGTGGAAATAACCAAATGTCCATCAATTGACGGGTAGATAAACAAAATGTGTTATATCTCTATAACAGAATATTATTCAACCATAAAAAGAAATGAAATACTGATATGATAGTGATACTGATACTACAATGCATGAAACATTATGCTATGTGAAAGAAGCCAGGCTCAAAAGGCTTTTTTATGGTTCCATTTATATGAAGTGTCAAAAATAAGCAAATCCATAGAGACAGAAAGTGAATTACTGGTTGCCAAGCGCTGGGAAGTAGACGGGAGTGACTGCTAATGGATTTCTTTTGGGGTAATAAAAATTATCTAAAATTGATTGTGTTAGTGATTACAAAATTCTGTGAATATACTAAAAAGCACTGAATTGTATACTTTTTAAAGGTTGAAATTTATGTTATGTGAATTATATCACAATAAAGCTGTTACAGATAAAAGGAAGGGGGCCTTAATGCAACACTTTCCTGCTCCCATACTATTCAAGAATTCCGCAACAAAGCTCTCCAAATTTGCCTCAAGGAGAAACCCTTGTTCCACTGCCCCCAACCCCATGCCTATATGAAAGAATTTTCTCAAATAAATGACAGTGACCTTCCTCTTTCCTCTGCCTGGCTTCCAGCCTTCTCTCCATCAACCCTCTGTTGTCTTCCCTGCCAGCAGGCGTCCATAGTACCACCCCACTAGGTTTGTCCCCTGGAGAGATGTGAGGGTGGAGAAAGGGCTGCCTAAACTTTCTGTTCAGAAAACAAATTGATGCATCTATGCATTATCCTTTATATATACATTTGGTCTTTTCTAATTAAGTCAATTTAAAAAATGATTATGGCATTTTACAGTGTCATTTTAAGGTAAAGAGTATTTGGCAGATTTCTGTCAAAAAATATGGCAGTTATATATCATGAATTTTTTCCTATTACAGTTACTTCATCTCATTTCCTTGCAAAACTCTGCAAGAAAAAAACAAAAACAAAAAAAATTGCTAAGTTTTTCAGTGTGGGAATAGCATTCACGTTGCAAAGTCTGTTTACTGGTTCATGTGATCTATGCATTCACCTCAGAGGCTCTGATCGTTCACACAAAGCAAAGTCAAATATCTGGAAAAGTGGGTCCATTGTGAAAACTCATCATGGCCTTCTCTGAGTGGTTTGAGGTTAGCTGATCAGGAGAAGTCCTGCTTTGATGAAGTTATTCAAATTTCATGTTGTCACTATGGGAAAAACAGCTCCCTCAAAATGTTTTGTTTTGTGAAGAAAACATGCCTTGAACATGATATTCACTTCCTTTGGAAGAATACCACATTTTGATAAGTGGAGGTATTTTTTTCTGAAGAACCTACTGCTCTCATATTAATTAAAAGTTATTCAACCAGTGCATAAAGAGATTTTAGTGTCATGGTTAATTTACAAAGCAGCGAACACAACAGATTGAGTGCTGAGTTAGTAACCTGTGAACTTTGGGTTTCTTTAATATGCTTTTTACTTGTTTGGAAGCAAAAGATGGACTTTTAAGAATAACGAAGTATATAAATCTGCTGATTGAATGTAAAATAGAGGATTGTTATCCACAAAGTCCCACATCATGTCTATATTTTTTAGGCTAATACATTTTTTTTTTTTTTTTTTTTTTTTTTTGCGGCACGCGGGCCTCTCACTGTTGTGGCCCCTCCCTCTCCCTTCGCGGAGCACAGGCTCCGGACGCGCAGGCTCAGCGGCCATGGCTCACGGGCCCAGCTGCTCCTCGGCATGTGGGATCTTCCCAGACCGGGTCACGAACCCGTGTCCCCTGCATCGGCAGGCGGACTCTCAAACACTGCGCCACCAGGGAAGTCCAGGCTGATACATTTTTATCAGGTATGTCTAGTATTTGAGTTGAAACCATTTGTCAAATTGGGTCCTTCCACTATTTATCTTAGAGTCACAGATCCTCTATTCCTGGAGGTAGAGGCTTTGGTTGCCCTCAGTCACTGGGGAGGATGTCAGCCCGTCAAGTGGGAATCCAGGAGCTAATTGTAATACATTTACATGCAGTTGAGCTGGGATATATTAATATTCAGTTTAGCAAAATGATTAAGTTTGTGACTCTGGGGTCACAGAGACCTGGGTTCTAACTCTGGCTGTGCCAGTTGCTACCTGAGTAGGTTACTTAACCTCTTGGTACCTTAGTTTCATCAAAATGGAGATAATAATCTTAGCCACCTTCCAGGATAACTAAGAGGAATTAATTAGAGAATTCATCCCAAGTTCCTAGCACAGTACCTGGCATATAAGAAGGGTAAAGCAGAGCAACTGTTGTTATCATTACTGTTATTGCTATTGATACTACTACTTACTGAGGAAACAAAGGCATAGGAATTTGTCTACGCTTGGATTGGAGCGTCAAAGGAGAATCAATGCCACCCTGAGGTCAGGTATGGTGGTGACAATGGGAATTGAAATAAACATGCCCTGGAAGTAAAGTAAAACGGGGGCGGGGGGTAGATTAGGGCCACTTCGTAAGCAGCCATTTCCCTGACAAGGCCTGTAATTAAAGATTCTGAGTTGATTTTTCTGAAGGGAATTGGCTTTCTCCTATAACCTTCTCCATTTGTATCTGCTCTCGGGTTTTTTGTTTTTGTTTTTTCCTGAAAATGGCTCAGAACGGGAACTAATCACATTTTAACAAAGGAATGAAATTCTATTGGAAGAAATCAGGCCTCAAATAGTAGGTGGGAGAAGAGACTTCAATTACTATGAAATCAAAAGTAAGACTTCTGCTCTGAGATGACAAACTGAGCCCATACATTCTTCTCTCCTACCCTTCACAGATCTCACTGAAATGACAAAAACAGTGTAAAATTTAAAATAGTCTATAAGCAGTGCTGGACAACCAGGAAGGGTACAAAGAACAAACCAGGAAGTTTGAGGAATTTTTGGAAGATAGTAGGCATATGGGATTGGATTGATGGACAAAACATACAAAGCTGAGATATGGGGAAACCAATGTGGGTGAAGTGAGACCTTCCTGGAAAATGGTTAGACTGATCTGCCCTACAGAGCTCACCTTTCCCTCAAATTCCAACAGGATCTAGGCACAATAAGGGGCTATAAGGCTGTTGGTGTGCCAATGCCCCATTGGGTGAATAATGAGTGGTTCCTGCAGCCACCTCCAGGTTGTAGCTACTAAGGACCTCTTTGGGGCATATAATAGAGAAGCCTCTAAATATCAGGATCAGGGCCCAAGGCCATTGTCCTAGAATCTTGTTAATAAAAGGGTGATCTCTGGACCAGCAGCATCAGTATCATCTGGAAGATTGTAAGAAATGCAGAATTTCAAGGATCATCTCAAGACCTACTGAATCAGAACCTGCATATTAACATGAATCTCACTCAGGAGATTCATGTGAATGTTAAAGTTGAGCACTGCTCTGGGTAACTTTTGGCCCCCTCAACAAGTGCAGAGGTGGAAAAACAATGGGTTGTTACAAATGTGAAATTCTCTGTCCTCCTGTAGACTTGGCTCCTGTCTGCTTTTCCATGGGCCTGCCATCAGCCCCTTCTGCTAAAGGACCCATGAGAATAGATGTTCTTCTGTGTCCCTGGTAACACATCCCTCTGACCTTCGACTGACTGTCGTTCCTGAAGTAGTCCTGTGACCCATCTCTAGCCATGCTCTACTGTAGTCCTAAGGAAGGCCTGCCTACCTAGAGACCCACCAGGGGGACAATCAGGGACCCAGTGGAAGCCAAACCCATAAACACCCTTGGTAACAGACCTACCAAATGCAGACCTGACTGTGGAACCAGCAGCATCCATGGGACATGGCTGCCAACATGCGAAGGGTGGTTGCTGTAAGCTCCACTCACTTCTCTGTCACAATCTGATCTACAGTGGTCAAGCCCTGAAAATTTTACTGCCACCTCATGAGGTTAGACATGAGTGGGCCTCCTAGGAAGTGACCCACAATGCTGGGAAAGCTCTATGTCCACTTTGGGCTCTTTATTTCCCACTGGAGAAACCATAGGCTCAGTAGGGCCCTCTTGGTATGACTCTGTGCTGGCCTGGGGTTGGGGAGAGGTGATGTGGTCAGAGTGTAGCCACCCCTCTTACCCTTCCAAAGCAGTCCTTCTCAGTCTCTGTGGTCCAGGGGTTGCTTTAGCCTCACCCCTGGGTTCCAGGATTTTCACTCTGGTGCCTTTTCTATAGATAGTTGCTAGTTGGTCTTCCCATGAGGGAAACTATGTCACCATCTTGATCTGTACAAATTTTATTTGTACAGAAAGCTGGGGGTGGGGGGAGTCAACATATCAAACTTCTGGTCCCAGTTCCTCATATAAGTAGCTTAGAGATCACCACTCTATCCTATCAACAAGTAAAAAGCTGAACAGACTGAAAAATCAACAACTCTTCTTGGATCTATTAGAATGGGAGAGCACTGGGCAAACTGCTGTACCCAAGACTGGAGGCAAATACAGGGAGTCATGATTTGCCTGAGCAGAGACTCATGAGCAGAATCCACTTGGGAACCAATTACCTGAACTGTAATTGATGAATTGCTGGAAGCTCAGTGTGGACAACTCTGAAAATTGAAAACTCAATTGGGACAAAATCAGATGGGGTCCTTTACAATACTGTGAGATTTAACTCCAGGAACTCAACAAAGTTCTAACAGTAAATATTGGAGAAAAATATAATCTTGCTTATAGTAGGGGACAGGGAAAATGAATCATTTTGAAATATGCCAGAACAATCTGTTCTTCTAAAAAAAAAGCCTGCCACCAGAGCAAATTAGTTAATGAGAACCTAACCTGCTGGGGTAATATCAGAACCTAACTGACCTGGGAGAAGGGAAATACCCAACTATAGCTGAATCTAGCTTTCCACATGAAAGAAGGAAAATGCCCAATTCCAGCCTATTCTAAGCCATTCTCACCCAACTAAGGGGGAATAAAAAACCTGAGAAACATTTGTGAATTTAATAGTCTAAAAGCATAGGCATAGGCTCACTAAAAAACTAATATGTAATTTTAGGACTACAGAATATTTTCCCTACCCCCACAGCTCACACCACTTTACTAAAGGCCTATTTACATTTTACCCAGTATTTTTACCCAGTACAACAAGTCTGGCTATTAAGGAAAAAATTATAAGATGTACCAAGGCAAACATCTCTCCCCCACAAACACACACACAAAAGCATCAGGACAGGACATAGTAGGAATGTTGGAATTAGTCTGGGAATTTAAAACAATGATAAATATGCTCAGTGCTAGTGGTAAAGTATACTGCATGTAAGAGTAGATAGTAAATGTAAGCAGAGAGATGAAAATCCTAAGACAGAACCAAAACAGACATGCTAGAGTTTAAAAATAAATAAATAAATAAAACACTGGAACAATAATGAAGAATGGCTTTGATGAGATCACTAGTAGACTGGATACAACTGAAGAAAGGATCTCTGAGGTAGAAGATAATGCAATAGAATCCTCAAAAACTGAAAAGCAAAGAGAACAAAGACTGAAAAGAAAAGAACATTTAGGACTATGGGAAAACTAAAAACAAAAATTGTAACATTCGTGTAATGGGAATATCAGAAAGAGAAGAAAGAAACAGAAGAAATATTTGAAACAATAATTACTGAAAAATTCCTTAATATCAGACACCAAATTACAGACTCAGGAAGCTCAGAGGATACCAATTAGGTTAAATACCACAAAACTGCACCGAGCCATACCATTTTGAAATTACAGAAAATCAAAGATAAAGAAAAATCCTGAAAGAAGCTACAGGAAAAACAACACTTCAACTATAAATGAAAAAGATCAGAATCACATCCAAATTCTGAGTCTATATAAGCAAAAAGAGAATGAAGAGAAATATTTAGTGTTGAGAGAGAGAAAATAAGAAACTGTTAACCTAGAATTCTCTACACCGAGACATTATCCTTCAAAAGTGAAGGAGAAATAAAGACTTTTTCAGACTATAAAAAACTGAGGGAATTTGTTGCCAGTAGAGCTGACTTGCAAAATAATGTTAAAATAAGTTCTTTAGAGAGAAGAAAAAAATATATAGGTCAGAAACTTGGATCTACATGAAGTAGAGAAAGGAATGAAAGAAGGAATAAGTGAAGGTAAAATAAAAATTTTATTTTTCTTACTCTTAATTGATCTAACAGAAGCAGTTTGTTGAAAAAAATAACTATATTTGATTATGTGTTCTTGTGCATGTTTATAATAAGTGAAACAAATGACAGCAATGATACAAGGAATAAGACGGAGGAATTAGAATTATTTTGGTGTTGTAAGGTACACATACTACCCATGAGGTGGTAATAGTGTTATTTGAACTTGAACTTGGATTAGGTGTAATGTATAATGCAAACTCTATGGCAATCACTAAGAAAAGTTAAAAAAATAAGTATAACTTATACACTAAGAAAGTAGATAAATGGAATCATAAAAAATGATCAGTTTAAAACAATAAGATGAAGAAAAGGAGGGGAAAACAAACAGGTTCAAACTATAAAGGCAACAATTAGAAAACAGTAAAGAATATTAAAGAATTAATCCAACTATATCAATAACCTTTTTGAAAATCAATCATTTAAGTACACCAATGAAGAGATCAAGATGGCAGAGTAGGAGAATGCTGGGCTCACCTCCCTCATGAATACATCAAAAATGCAACTACATGTAGAACAACTCTCACTGAAGTCAACCTGGGAACTAGCAGACCAGCTCTTCTACAACCAAGGCTATAATGAAAGATCCACACGGAGTCTGATGGGAAGGGTGAAGAAGCAATCTGGTCAGGACCTGCACTCCTCACAGAGGACACAGAAGAGGAGGAGGATATCACAGGCTTAGGGATTCTCCCTGGAGAGCAAGAGGTTCAAGCCACATATCGGGCACCTCAACCCTGAGATGCGCTGATGAGAAAGATGAGCCCCTTTAGCTGGTGTGAAAACCAGTGGGGCTTACCAGAGGTCTGTAAGAAAGTTAACTTCCACCCTGAAAGAATTAACACACAGACTTGCTTACTCTCAGCCATAACATGGGGGCAGCAAATTGAAAACTGCCTGAGGCTCTGGCTAGCCGGCCAGGACCACCCAGCACAGCCCCTCTGACTGCACCAGCCTCCTGCTCCAGGCCCTCTTGCTCTGGTGCTGCTTCCCACTAAGGCAGTGGCTTCCATTGCCAATGAGACAGTGCACATATGGATGAAATGTAGCAGCTGGCTTGGACCCTGACTAGGGTAGAAGCAACCATTGCCAGCACTTACATTGGTGCACACACTTGGAAGGGAGTGAGGCTAGCTAAAGGGAGGAGACCACAACTGCCAGATCACACAACCCTGCACACTCTCAGAAGGGAGTGAGACTAGATCCAGGTTGGGGACTTCCATATTAAGAGCACACATCCCTGTGTACATATGGGAGAGGGTGGGGCCAGCTCAGTGAAATAACAACAACCTCTCCAGCCCTGACCCAGTCTCTAACCAAGGTGCAAACACCTGGAAAAAAGTGAAACCAGCACAGGTGCAGCTGCAAGCCCTCAGGCCTCAGCAATATCACAAAATAAAGAGGAGATTGCCATTCAGCCAGGAGAAACCAAAATTCCTTAAGGCTCTTGCTCCAGCCCCATGGACCAAGACCACACTCCTGATGGGGGGGAATGATGGCTAATTAGCATAGAAGAAAGATTGGTTTGCATCTGGCTCTGGCACTAGCACCTCCATCTCCAGTGCTTCTTCCTACTAAGACAGTGTCTGCCAACACACCCTGGAGGAAGACATGGCCCATGCTCACATGCAGACTGCATAGCGATGCTCCTACACAAGGACATATTCAAGAGTGGGATGGATAGGCAACTGTTTCACCTAATTTCATAGAGATAGAGAAAATTAAACAAAATGAGAAGACAAAGAAATATGTTTCAAGTTAAGGGACAAGAAAAGAACTGAAAAAGAAAAAACCCTAATAAAACAGAAATAAATAAGTTGACTGATAAAGAGTTCAAAGCAATAGTAGTAAGAATGCCAACTGAACTAGGGAAAAGAATAGATAATCTCAGTGAGAATTTTAACAAAGATCTAGAAAATATAAAAAATAACCAGTCAGAGCTGAAGAATAAAATAAATGAAAAGAAAAAATACACCAGATTGATAGCAGCAGATTAGGTGATAAACAAGAAAGCATAAGTGATCTGGAAGATACAATGAAGTAAATCACACAATCTGAACAGCAAAAAAAGAAAACAATATCCTTTTTAAAAAAATTAGAATAGTTTTAGGAAATCTGGGACAATATCAAGCATACTAACATTGCACTATAGGGGTCCCAGAAGGAGAAGAGAAGGAGAAAAGAGTAGAAAATGTGTTTGAAGAAATTATGGCTGAAAACTTCCTGAACCTGAAGAAGGAAACAAATATCCAGAAATAGGAAGCACAGAAAGTTGTAAACAAGATGAACCCAAAGAGACCCACACCAAGATATATCATAAAAAAATGGCAAAAGTTAAACAGAGAATTTTAAAGACAGCAAGAGAAAAAAAAAGTCACATACAAGAGAAAACCCCATAAGGCTATCAGCTGATTTTTCAGCAGAAGTTTTGCAAGCCAGGAGGAACTGGTGTGTTTTATTTAAAGCACTGAAAGGGAAAAAACTAAAACTTAGGATACTCTATCCAGCAAGATTATCATTCAGAATTGAAGGAGAGATTAAAAAAAAAAAACCTCAGGCTAGAAAAACTTAAGAGTTCATCCATACTAAATCAACCTTACATGAAGTGTTAAAGGGTCTTCTTTAAGTGAAAAGTGCTACAACAAGCAATAAGAAATTACAGGTAAAATTGTAGCAAAAATCCCACTGGTAAAAGCAAATACATAGAAAAGGCTGTGAATCAACCACTTAAATAAGATCATATGAAGGTTAAAAGACAAAAATTGTAAAAGCAACTATAACTAAAATAAACACTTAAGGGGTAGACATAAAGATGTAAAGTATAACATAAAACCCACAAAAGTTAGGGGGGAGTAAAAAACATAGAGCTTTTAGAATGTGTTTGAACTTAAATGACTATAAATTTAAAAGAGTAGATATAGCTTTAGGTCAACATATATGAACTTTATGGTAACCACAAATCAAAAACCTACAATAGATATACAAAAACTAGAGAGAAAGGAACACAAATATAACACTAAAGAAAATAATCAAACCACAAAGGGATAGATTAAAAGAAGAAAAGAAAAAAGAACTACAAAAACATCCAGAAAACAAATAACAAAAGGGCAATTAGTACATACATATCAATAACTGCATTAAATGTGAATGAACAAAATGCCCAACCAAAAGACCTAGGGTGGATGACCATATGTCTCTTGTAGGCAACATATGGATGGATGATCCATCCATATGTTGTCTACAAGAGATGTAATTCAGATCTAAAGATACAGACAGACTGAAAGTGAGGGTGCAGAAAATGATATTCAATGCAAATGGAGCTGAAAAAGAAGTACAAAGTAGCATTGAAGAGAAAGCCTATAAAAAAAACAAAGGACATTATGTAATGATAAAGGGATCAATACAAGAAGTGGCTGTAACATTCATTAACATGTATGTGCCTACTACAGGAGAACAGAAATATATAAAGAAAATATTAACAGACATAAAGGGAGAAATTGACAATAATACAATAATAGTAGGAAACTTTAACACCTCACTGACATCAAAGGACAGATCATCCAGACAGAAAATGAATAAGGCAACAATGGTCTTAAATGACACAATAGACCAGTTGGACGTAATAGATAGCTACAGGACATTGCATTCAAAAACAGCAGAAAACACACTCTTCTCAAGTTAACATGGAACATTTTCCAGGACAGATTATATGCTAGTCCAAAAAGAACGAGTCTCAACAAATTTAAGGGCATAAAAATTATATCAAGCATTTTTTCCAACCACAATGGAATAAAACTAGAAATAAATTACAGGAAGAAAAATGGGGGAAAAAAAACATGTGGAGAACAAACAGCAAGCTACTAACAAACCAATAGGTCAACACAGAAATCATAGAGGAAATCAGAAAATAACTTGGGGCCAATGAAAATAAAAGTTCAACTTTCCAAAATCTATGTGACATAGCAAAAGTACTTCTAAGAGGGAAGTTTGTAGTGAGGCAGGCCTACCTCAAGAAACAAGAAAAATCTCAAGCAACCAAAACTACCAATTAAAGGAATGAGAAAAAGAAAAACAAACAAAGATCACATTCAGCAGAATGATAGAATTAATAAATATGAGAGGGAAAATAAACAAAATAGAGACCCTACAAAAATAAAAAAGATCAATGAAACCAAAGATCGGTATCTTTAAAAAAATAAACATTATTTATAAGCCTTTAACTGGGCTCATTAAGAAAATAAGAGAAAGGGCTGAAATAAACAAAATAAGAAATGAAATAAGAGAAATTATAGACAATATCACAGAAATACAAACAATCACAAGAGAATACTATGAACAGTTAAATGCTGACAAATTGGACAACCTAGGAGAAATGGATGCACGTCTAGAAACAATCTTCCAATACTGAATAAGGAAGTAATAGACAATCTGGGCAGACCAATTACTACTACTGAAATTGAATCAGCAATATAAAAACTCCCAAAAAACAAAAGTCCAAGACTAGATAGATCCACAGGTGAATTCTACCAAACATATTAAGAAGAGCGGATTTCTATACTTCTCAAAATATTCCAAAAAATTGAAGAGGCGGGAACACTCCCAAATTCATTCTATGAGGCCACCCTTACTCTGATACCAAAATCAGACAAAGACACTACAAAGCAAGAAAATTACAGGCCAATATCATTGATGAATATAGATGCAAACATCTTAAACAAAATATTAGCAAACCAAATTCAATAAATATAAAAAGGATCATACACCATGACCAAGTGAGATTTATTCCAGGGATGCAAGGATGGCTCAATACCTACAATTCAATAATTGTGATATATCACATTAACAAAACAAAGGATAAGAATCACATGCTCATCTCAGTAGATGCAGAAAGAGCATTTAACAAAATCAAACACCTGTTCATGATAAAACTCTCAACAAAGTTAGTATAGAGAGAATATATCTCAGCATAATAAAGGTCACTTATGCCAAACCACAACTAACATCATACTCAATGGTGAAAACCTGAAAACTATTCCTCCAAAATCAGAAACAAGACAAAAATGCCCACTCTCGCCACTTCCATTTAACATAGTATTGGAATTCCTAGCTACAGCAATCATACAAGAAAAAAAAATGAAAAGTATCAGAATTGGATGGAATATGTAAACTTATGTTTACAGATGACATGATCCTATATATAGAAAACCCTAGAGTTTCCACCAAAACTCCATTAGAACTGGTCCATGAATTCACTAAAGTGGAAGGATAGAAGATTAATATACAGAACTCTGTTGCTTTTCTGTGCATTAATAATGAACTATCATAAAGAGAAAGCACAGGAAAAAATCCCATTTACAATCATATCAATAAGAATATTATACCTAGGAATAAACTTAACAAAAGAGGTGTAAGACCTATATTCTCAAATCTGTAAGACACTGATGAAAGAAAATGATGATACAGAAAAATGGAAAGATATCTTGTGTTCATGGATTGGAAGAGTTAATATTGTTAAAATGTACATACTTGCAAAACAATTTACATATTAATTAAATACCTATCAAAATACCCATGACATTTTTCATAGAACTAGAACAAATAATCCTAAAATATATATGGAACTACAAAAGATCATGAATAGCCAAGCAGTCTTGAGGAAAAAATCGAAGCTGGAGGCATCACAGTCCCTGACTTCATACTATACCATAAATCGGCAGTAATCAAAACACTATGTTACTTGCAAAGAAAAAAAAAGACATACGGATCAATGGAACAGGATAGACAGCCCAGGAAAAAAAAAACCCACGTGCATATGGTCAATTAATCTTCAACAAAGGAGACAGAAATATACAACAGGCAAAGACAGTTTCTTCAATAAGTGGTGCTGGAAAAACTGAACAGCTACATGTAAAATAATAATATTAGAAAAATTTCTCTCACCATATACAAAAATAAATTCAAAATGGATTAAAGACCTAAATGTAAGACCAGAAACCATAATACTCCTAGAATAAAATATAGTCAGTACACTTTTTGACATGTCTTAGCAATATTTTTCTGGATCTGTCTTCTCAGGCAAGAGAAACAAAAGGAAAATTAATCAAATGGGACCTAATTAAACTTAAAAGGTTTTACACAGCAAAGGAAATCATTGAGAAAACAAAAAGCCAACCTATGGAATAGGAGAAAATATTTGCAAATTATGTGAACAATAATTGCTTAATATCAAAGATATTTAAACAGCTCATACAACTCAATATCAAAAAACTAAAAAACCCAGTTAAGAAAGGGAGAGAAGACCTGAATAGGTATTTTCCAAAGAACACATACAGATGGCTAACAGCCACATTAAAATATGCTCAACATCTTTAATTACCAAGGTAATGAAAATCAAAACCACAATGAGATATCACCTCACATTGGTCACAATGGCTATTTTCAAAAAGACCACAGATAAGAAATGTTGGAAATGATGTGGAGAAAAGGGAACCCTAGTTCAGTGGTGGTGGGTTGAAAATTCATACAGCCACCATAGAAATGGTATGGATATTCCTCAAAAAAATGAAAAATAGAACTACCATATGATACCACAATTTCATTCCTTCTTATATATCCAAAGAAAACAAAACCACTAATTTGACAAGATATATGTACTCCAGTGTCCATAGTAGCATTATTTGCAATAGTCGAGTTATGAAAGCACTCTGTGTCCCTCAACAGATAAATGGATAAATAAGATGTGGTATATATATATAATGGAAATTTACTCAGCCATAAAAATGAATGAACTTTTGTTATTTGCAACAACATGGATGGACCTAGGGGTTATTATGCTTGTTAAGTAATTCAGACAGAGAAAGTCAAATACTGTATGTTTTCATTTATATGTGGAATGTAAAAAATAAAACAAAAGAATAAATATAACAAAACAGAAACAGACTCATACATACAGAAAACAAACTAGTGGTTACCAGTGGAGAGTGGGGTGGGGAGAATTGCAAGAAAAGGGAAGGTGATTAAGAGGTAAAAACCACTAGGTATAAAATAAGTAAGAAACAAGTATGTAATGTAAAGCACAGAAAATATAACCAATATTTTAGAACAACTTTAAATGGAGTATAATCCATAAAAATATTGAATTACTAAATTATACACCTGAAATTAATATAACATTATAAATAACTATTCTCCAATAGAAAAATGAAATATAATAACATAAATTTCTCCAGAGAGAGTTTAAAAAATACATGCATAAAATTATTACATCAAATATTTACCAGATGCATTCAATATTCATTACCTTCTTTATTTTGACTCTATAATTTCATAAGTAGGTGCACAAGTTTGATCAGTTTTAAAACACATGGCAAAAATTTTTTACCAAGTATGGTTATTTTTTTTAAAATTGGAAATAGTTGTTTTACAAGATTGTTTTAGTTTCTGCTGTATAGCAAAGTAGAGTTCCCTGTGCTATACAGCAGGTTCACATTAGTTATCTACTTTATACATATTAGTGTATATACGTCAATTCCAATCTCCCAATTCATCCCACCTCCCTTTCCCACCTTGGTGTCCATACTTTTGTTCTCTACAACTATGTCTCTATTTCTGCCTTGAAAAGCAGTTCATCTGTACCATTAATCTAGATTCCACATATATGCGTTAATATACAGTATTGGTTTTTCTCTTTCTGACTTACTTTACTCTGTATGACAGTCCCTAGGTCCATCCACGTCTCTACAAATAACCAAATTTAATCCCCTTTTTCTGGCTGAGTAATATTCCATAGTATACATGTACCACATCTTCTTTATCCATTCATGTGTCGATGGGCATTTAGATTGCTTCCATGACCAATCTATTGTAAATAGGGCTGCAATGAACACAGGGATCTGTGTGTCTTTTCGAATTATGGATTTCTCAGGGTATATGCTGAGGAGTGGGGCTGCTGGATTATGTGGTAATTCTATTTTTAGAGCTTAAGGAACTTCCATACTGTTCTCCATAGTGGCTGTACAAATTGCATTCCTACCAACAGTGCAACAGGGTTCCATTTTCTCCACACCCCCTCCAGCATTTATCTAGATTTTTTTGATGATGGCCATTTTGACTGGTGTGAGATGATACCTCACTGTAGTTTTGATTTGTATTTCTCTAATAATTAATAATGTTGCGCATCTTTTCTTTTTTTTTAACATCTTTATTGGAGTATAACTGTTTTACAACGGTGTGTTAGTTTCTGCTTTACAACAAAGTGAATCAATTATACATATAAATATGTTCCCATATCTCTTCCCTCTTGCATCTCCCTCCCTCCCACCCTCCCTATGCCACCCCTCTAGGTGGTCACAAAGCACCGAGCTGATCTCCATGTGCTATGCGGTTGCTTCCCACTAGCTATCTATTTTACATTTGGTAGTGTATATATGTCCATGCCACTCTCTCACTTCGTCACAGCTTATGCTTCCCCCTCCCCATATCCTCAAATCCATACTCTAAGAGGTCTGTGTTTTATTCCCGTACTACCCCTAGTCTCTTCATGACATTTTTTTCCTTAGATTCCATATATATGTGTTAGGGTATGGTATTTGTTTTTCTCCTTCTGACGTACTTCACTCTGTATGACAGGCTCCAGGCCTATCCACCTCATTACAAATAACTCAGTTTCATTTCTTTTTATGGCTGAGTGATATTCCATTGTATATATGTGCCACATCTTGTTTATCCATTCATCTGTTGATGGATACTTAGGTTGCTTCCATGTCCTGGCTATTGTAAATAGAGCTGCAATGAACATTGTGGTACATGATTCTTTTTGAATTATGGTTTTCTAAGGGTATATGACGAGTAGTGGGATTGAGGGGTCATATGGTAGTTCTATTTGTAGTTTTTTAAGGATCCTCCATACTGTTCTCCATAGTGGCTGTATCAATATACATTCCCATCAGCAGTGCAAGAGTGTTCCCTTTTCTCCACACCCTCTCCAGCATTTACTGTTTTTAGAGTTTTTGATGATGGCCATTCTGATCGGTGTGAGATGATATCTCATTGCAGTATTGATTTGCATTTCTCTAATGAGTAATGATGTTGAGCATTCTTTCATGTGTTTGTTGGCAATCTGTATATCATCCTCGGAGAAATGTCTATTTAGTTCTTCTGCCCATTTCTGGATTGGGTTGTTTGTTTTTTGTTATTGAGCTGCATGAGTTGCTTATAAATTTTAGATAATAATCCTTTGTCAGTTGCTTCATTTGCAACTATTTTCTCCCATTCTGAGGGTTGTCTTTTGGTCTTGTTTAAGGTATCCTTTGCTGTGCAAAAGATTTTAAGTTTCATTAGGTCACATTTGTTTGTTTTTATTTCCATTTCTCTAGGAGGTGGGTCAAAAAGGATCTTGCTGTGATTTATGTCATAGAGTGTTCTGCCTATGTTTCCTCTAAGAGTTTAATAGCATCTGGCCTTACATTTAGGCCTTTAATCCATTTTGAGTT
>NC_041234.1:40191423-40193364 GCF_002837175.3 Physeter macrocephalus | reverse complement strand
CCTACTTTCTGCAGGGTTTTTATCATAAATGGGTGTTGAATTTTGTCAAAAGATTTCTCTGCATCTATTGAGATGATCATATGGTTTTTCTCCTTCAGTTTGTTGTTATGGTGTATCACGTTGATTGATTTGCGTATATTGAAGAATCCTTGCATTCCTGGGATAAACCCCACGTGATCATGGTGTATGATCATTTTAATGTGCTGGTGGATTCTGTTTGCTAGTATTTTGTTGAGGATTTTTGCATATATGTTCATCAGTGATATTGCCCTGTAGTTTTCTTTCTTGGTGAAATCTTTGTCTGGTTTTGGTATCGGGGTGATGGTGGCCTCATAGAATGAGTTTGAGAGTGTTCCTCCCTCTGCTATCTTTTGGAAGAGTTTGAGAAGTATAGGTGTTAGCTATTCTATAAATGTTTGAAAGAATTCGCCTGTGAAGCCATCTGGCCCTGGACTTTTGTTTGTTGGAAGATTTTTAATCACAGTTTCAATTTCAGTGCTTGTGATTTGTCTGTTCATATTTTCTATTTCTTCCTGGTTCAGTCTGCTATATTTGGGGTTTTTTTGTTCTTCTTTCTCTAATTGCTTTCGGTGCAAAGTTAGGTTGTTTATTCGAGATGTTTCATGTTTCTTAAGGTAGGATTGTTTAGCTATAAACTTCCCCCTTAGAACGGCTTTTGCTGCATCCCATAGGTTTTGGGTCGTCGTGTCTCCATTGTCATTTGTTTCTAAGTATTTTTTGATTTCCTCTTTGATTTCTTTACTGATCACTTCGTTATTAAGTAGTGTATTGTTTAACCGCCGTGTGTGTATTTTTTACAGATCTTTTCCTTTAATTGATATCTTATCTTGTCTCATAGCGTTGTGGTCAGAAAAGCTACTTGATACGATTTCAGTTTTCTTAAATTTACCAATGCTAGATTTGTGACCCAATATATGATCTATCCTGGAGAATGTTCCATGAGCACTTGAGAATAATGTGTATTCTGTTGTTTTTGGATGGAATGTCCTATAAATATCAATTAAGTCCATCTTGTGTAATGTATCATTTAAAGCTTGTGTTTCCTTATTTATTTTCATGTTGGATGATCTGTCCATTGGTGAAAGTGGGGTGTTAAAGTCCTCTACTATGATTGTGTTACTGTCGATTTCCCCTTTTATGGCTGTTATCATTTGCCGTATGTATTGAGGTGCCCCTATGTTGGGGCCATAAATATTTACAAGTGTTATATCTTCTTCATGGATCGATCCCTTGATCGTTATGTAGTGTCCTTCTTTGTCTCTTGTTATAGTTTTTCTTTTAAAGTCTATTTTGTCTGATATGAGAATCGCTACTCCAGCTTTCTTCTGATTTCCATTTGCATGGAATATTTTTTTCCATCCCCTTTCAGCTAGTCTGTGTCTTTTGGTGGGCGCATATAATCCATTTACATTTAAGGTAATTATCGATATGTATGTTCTTATTACCATTTACTTAATTGTTTTGGGTTTGTTCTTGTAGGTCTTTCCTTCTCTTGTGTTTCTTGCCTAGAGAAGTTCCTTTAGCATTTGTTGTAAAGCTGGTTTGGTGGTGCTGAACTCTCTCAGATTTTGCTTGTTTGTAAAGGTTTTAATTTCTCCTTCAAACCTGAATGAGATCCTTGTTGGGTAGAGTAATCTTGGTTGTAGGTTTTTCTCCTTCATCACTTTAAATATGTCCTGCCATTCCC
Organism: Physeter macrocephalus; assembly: GCF_002837175.3. Classification (NCBI taxonomy): domain Eukaryota; kingdom Metazoa; phylum Chordata; class Mammalia; order Artiodactyla; family Physeteridae; genus Physeter; species Physeter macrocephalus. The sequence goes on along the minus strand of NC_041234.1, from coordinate 40,191,656 downwards.
TTCTGGCTTTCAGAGTTTCCGCTGAAAGATCAGATGTTCACCTTATGGGGATTCCCTTGTGTGTTATTTGTTGTTTTTCCCTTGCTGCTTTTAATATGTTTTCTTTGTATTTAATTTTTGATAGTTTGATTAATATGTGTCTTGTGTTTCTCCTTGGATTTATCCTGTATGGGACTCTCTGTTCTTCCTGGACTTGATTAACTATTTCCTTTCCCATATTAGGGAAGTTTTCA
>NC_041234.1:40166232-40191346 GCF_002837175.3 Physeter macrocephalus | reverse complement strand
TGCAGTAGATATTTCCACTATTTTATCTTCCAGGTCACTTATCTGTTCTTCTGCCTCAGTTTTTCTGCTTGATCCCATCTAGAGTATTTTTAATTTCCTTTATTGTGTTGCTCATCTTTGCTTGCTTCCTCTTTATTTCTTCTAGGTCTCGTAGTTCCCGTTGTTTTTGGTGACTATCCCCAGTCGCTAAGGTTGGTTCAGTGGATTGAGTAGGTTTCCTGGTTGGGGGGACTATTGCCTATGTTCTGGTGGATGAAGCTGGATCTTGTCTTTCTGGTTGGCAGGTCCACGTCTGGTGGTGTGCTTTGGGATGTCGGTAGCCTTATTATGATTTTAGGCAGCCTCTCTGCTAATGGATGGGGCTTTAGTCCTGTCTTGCTATTTGTTCGGCATAGGGTGTCCAGCACTGTAGCTTGCTGGTCATTGAGTGAAGCTGGGTCTTGGTTTTGAGATGGAGATCTCTGGGAAATTTTCTCCATTTGATATTGCGTGGAGCTGTGAGGTCTCTTGTGGACCAGTGCCCTGAAGTTGGTTCCCACCTCAGAGACACAGCCCTGACGCCTGTGTAGAGTGCTAAGAACCTTTAATCCACATGGCTCAAAATAAAAGGGAGAAAAAATAGAAAGGAAAGAAAGGAAGGAAGGAAGGAAGAAAGGAAGGAAGAAATGAACGAAGGAAGGAAGGGAGGAAGAAAGGGAGGAAAGAAGGGAGCAAGGAAGGGAGGAAGAAAGCAAGGAAGGAAGAGGGGAAGAAAGGGAGGAAGGAAGGGAGGAAGGGAGGAAGAAACAGAGGAAGGAAGGAGGGAAGAAAGGGAGGAAGAAAGGAAGGAAGAAATGAAGGAAGGAAGGAAGAGAGGAAGAAAGGGAGGAAAGAAGGGAGGAAGAGAGGAAGGAAGGAAGGAAGAAAGGAGGGAAGTAGGGAAGAAAGGAGGGAAGAAAGGAAGAAAAAAGGGAGAAGACAAAATAAAGCAGGATAAAATATAGCTATTAAAATAAAAAATAATTTTTAAGAAGAAAAATTTCTATTAAAAAAAAAAAAAAAGGGAGGAAGAAAGGGAGGAAGAAAAGGAGGAAGGAAGGAGGGAAGAAAAGGAGGAAGAAAGGAAGGAAGGGAGGAAGGAGGGAAGAAAGGAAGGAAGAAAGAAAGGAAGAAGATAAAATAAAGTAGGGTAAAATAAAGTTATTAAAATAAAATTAATTATTAAGAAGAAAAATTTTATTTAAAAAAAGGGTCAGTCAGAACCCTAGGACAAATGGTGAAAGCAAAGCTATACAGACAAAATCTCACAGAGCAGCACACACATACACACTCACAAAAAGAGAAAAAGGGGAAAATAATAATATATCTTGCTCCCAAAGTCCACCTCCTCAACTTGGGATGATTCACTGTCTATTCCGGTATTCTACAGATGCAGGGCATTTCAACTTGATTGGGGAGCTTTAATCCACTGCTTCTGAGGCTGCTGGGAGAGTCTTCCCCCTCTCCTCTTTGTTTGCACAGCTCCTGGGGTTCAGCTTTGGACTTGGCCCCGCCTCTCTGAGTAGGTCGTCCGAGGGTGTCTGCTCTTTGCTCAGAAAGGACGGGGTTAAAAGAGCAGCTGATTCGGGGGCTCTGGCTCAGGCCGGGCGGAGGGAGGGGCACTGATGCGGGGTGAGCCTGTGGCGGCAGAGGCCGGCATGATGTTGCACCAGCCCCAGGCATGCCGCGCGTTCTCCCGGGGAAGCTGTCCCTGGATCCCGGGACCCCGGCAGTGGCGGGCTGCACAAGCTCCCGCACACAGGCCTCTTGGTGGCGGCATCAGCAGCCCAATGTCCCACGCCTGTCTCTGGTGTCTTCACCGACAGCTGCAGCTCGCACCCATTTCTGGAGCTCCTTTACGCGGTGTGCTTAATCCCCTCTCCTCTCGCACCAGGAAACAAAGAGGCAAGAAAAAGTCTCTTGTCTATTTGGTAGCTCCGTGCCCGTTTCTGGAGTTCCTTTAAGAGGCACGCTTAAACCCGTCTCTTTGTGCACCAGGAAACAAAGAGGTAAGAAAAGGTCTCTTACCTCTTTGGCAGCTCCAGACTTCCCCCGGACTCCCTCCCGGCTAGCCGTGGTGCACTAACCCCTTCATGCTGTTCTCATGCTGCCAACACCTGTCCTTTCCCTGGGATCCAACCGAAGGCCCAGCCTCAGCTCCCAGCCCCCGCCCTTCCCTGCGGGTGAGCAGACAAGCCTCTTGGGCTGGTGAGTGCCAGTCGGCACTGATCCTCTGTGGAAATCTCTCCGCTTTGCCCTCCGCACCCTGTTGCTGCGCTCTCCTCCATGGCTCCGAAGTCTCCACCCTCCGCCACCCGCAGTCTCCGCCCATGAAGGGGCTTCTAGTGTGTGGGAACCTTTCTTCCTTCACAGCTCCCTCCCACGGGTGCAGGTCCCGTCCCTATTCTTTTGTCTCTGTTTTTCTTTTTTCTTTTGACCTACCCAGGTACGTGGAGTGTTTCTTGCCTTTTGGTAGGTCTGAGGTCTTCTGCGAGTGTTCAGTGGGTGTTCTGTAGGAGCAGTTCCACGTGTAGATGTATTTCTGATGTATCTGTGAGAAGGAAGTTTATCTCCGCGTCTTACTCTTCCGCCATCTTTTCATGTGCCTCTTGGACATCTGTATGTCTTCTTTGGAGAAATGTCTATGTAGGTCTTCTGCCCATTTTTGGATTGTGTTGTTACTTTTTTTGATACTGAGCTGCATGAGCTGTTTGTATATTTTGGAGATTAATTCTTTGTCAGTTCCTTCATTTGCAAATATTTTCTCCCATTCGGTTTTCTTTTCATCTTGTTTATGGTTTCCTTTGCTGTTCAAAAGCTTTTAACTTTCATTATGTTCCATTTGTTTAATTTGTTTTTTATTTCCATTTCTCTAGGAGGTGGGTCAAAAAAGATCTTGCTGTGATTTATGTCAAAGAGTGTTCTTCCTATGTTTTCCTCTAAGAGTTTTATAATGTCTGGTCTTACATTTAGGTCTTTAATCCATTTTGAGTTGATTTTGTGAACAGAGTTAGGGAGTGTTCTAATTTCATTCTTTTACATGTAGCTGTCCAGTTTTCCCAGCACCATTTATTGAAGAGGCTGTCTTTTCTCCATTGTGTGTTCTTGTCTCCTTTGTCATAAATTAGGTGACCATAGGTGTGTGGGTTTATCTCTGGGCTTTTCTTTTCTCCATTGTTTACTCTTGCCTCCTTTGTCATAGATTAGTTGACCATAGGTGTGTAGGTTTATCTCTGATCTTTCTATACTGTTCCATTGATCTATATTTCTGTTTTTGTGCCATTACCATACTGACTTGTTTACTGTAGCTTTGTAGTATACTCTGAAGTCACAGAGCCTGATTTCTCCAGCTCTGTTTTATATTCTCAAGATTGCTTAGGCTATTCTGGGTCTTTGGTGTCTCGAAACAAATTTTAAGATTTTTTGTTCTAGTTCTATGAAAAATGCCATTGGTTATTTGATAGAGATCGCACTGAATAAGTAGATTGCTTTGGGTAGTAAAGTAATTTTTGCAATATTGATTCTTCCAATCCAAGAACATGGTTATATCCCTCCATCTGTTTGTGTCATGTTTGATTTATTTCAACAGTGTTTTTTAGTTTTCTGAGTACAGGACTTTTACCTACTTAGGTAGGTTTATTCCTAAGTATTTTATTCTTTTTGTTGCAATGGTGATGGGATTGTTACCTTAATTGCTCTTTCTGATCTTTCATTGTTAGTGTATAGGAATGCAAGAGATTTCTGTTTATTAATTTTGTATCCTGCAACTTTACCAAATTCATTGATTAGCTCTACTCGTTTTCTGGTGGTATCTTTAGGATTTTCTATGTATAGTAACATGTCACCTGCAAAGAGTCACAGTTTTACTTCTTCTTTTCCAGTTTGGATTCCTTTGATCACTTTTTCTTCCCTGATTGTCACAGCTAAGACTTCCAAAACTGTATTAAATAATAGTGGTGAGAGTGGACATCCTTTTCTTGTTTCTGATCTTAGAAGAAATGCTTTTACTTTTTCACCATTGAGAACGATGTTTGCTGCAGGTTTGCCGTATATGGCCTTTATTATGTTGAGGTAGGTTCCCTCTATGCCCACATTCTGGAGCATTTTTATCATAAATGGTTGTTGAATTTTGTCAAAAGGTTTTTGGCATCTATTGACACGATCGTATTGTTTTTATTCTTCAATTTGTGAATGTGGTGTATCACATTGATTGATTTGCATATATTGAAGAATCCTTGCATTACTGGGATAAATCACACTTGATCATGGTATATGATCCTTTTAACGTGTTGCTGGATTCAGTATGCTATTATTCTGTTTAGGATAGTTACGTTTATATTCATCATTGATATTGGTATTTAAATCTTTTTTTGTGATATCTTTATCTGCTTTTCGTATCAGGGTGATGGTGGCCACATAGAATGAGTATGGGAGTGCTCCTTCCCCTGCAATTATTTGGAAGAGTTTGAGAAGGATAGGTCAGCTCTTCTCTAAATGTTTGATAGAATTCATCTCTGAAACCATCAGGTCCTGGACTTTTGTCTGTTGGAAGATTTTTTCAACACCGTTTCAATTTCAGTGCTTGTGATTGGTCTGTTCATATATTCTATTTCTTCATGGTTCAGTCTTGGAATGTTATACCTTTCTAAGAATTTGTCAGTTTCTTCCAGATTGTCCATTTCTTCCAGATTGTCCATTTTATTGGCATATAGTTGCTTTTGTTGTCTCTTAGGATTATTGCATTTCTGCAGTGACCATTTAACTTCTCCTTTTTCATTTCTAATGTCATTAATTTGAGTCCTCTCCGTCTTTTTTATAATGAGTCTGGCTAAAATTTTATCAATTTTGTTTATCTTTTCAAAGAACCATCTTTCAGTTTTATTGATCCTTGCTATTGTTTTCTTTGTTTCTATTTCATTTATTTCTGCTATGATCTTTATAATTTCTTTCTTCTACTAACTTTAGGATTGTCTGTTCTTCTTTCTCTAGTTGCTTTAGGTGTAAGATTAAGTTGTTTATTTGAGGTACCTCTCATTTCATGAGGTAGGAGTTTACTGTTATAAACTTCCCTCTTAGAACTGCTTTTGCTGCATCCCATAGGTTTTGGGTCATCGTGTATTCATTGACATTTGTCCCTAGGTATTTTTTGATTTCCTCTTTTATATCTTCAGTTATGCATTGGTTGTTTAATAACATATTGTTTAGCCTCCAAGTGTTGTTTTTTACAGTTTTTTTTTCTGTAATTTAGTTCTAATCCCATAGCATTGTGGTAAGAATAGATGCTTGATACTTTTCAATTTTCTTAAACTTACCGAGTCTTGATTTGTGAGCCAAGATGTGATCTGTCCTGGAGAGCATTCTGTTTGCACTTGATAAGAAAGTGTATGCTGCTGTTTTCAGATGGAATGTTCTATAAATATCAATTAAATCTATTCGGTCTATTGTGTCATTTAAAGCTGTGTTTCCTTATTAATTTTCTGTCTGGATGGTCAGTCCATTGGTGTAAGTGAGGTGTTAAACTCCCCAGGAATTACTGTGTTTCTGTCTATTTCCCCTTTTTATAACTGTTAGCATTTGCCTTATGTATTGTGGTGCTCCTATGTTGGGTGCATATATATTTATATTTGTGATAGCTTCTTCTTGGATTGATCCCTTGATCATTATGTAGTGTCCTTCCTTGTCTCTTGCAATAGTCTTAAAGTCTACTTCATCTCTTATGAGTATTGTTACTCCAGCTTTCTTCTGATTTACATTTGCATGGAATATCTTTTTTCCATTCCCTCACTTTCAGTCTGTATGTGTCCCCAGGTCTGAAGTGGGTCTCTTGTAGACAGCATATATATGGGTCTGGTTTTTGTATCCATTCAGCCAGTCTGTGTCATTTGGTTGGAGCATTTAATCCATTCACATTTAATGTAATTATCAATATATGTGTTCCTATTACCATTTTCTTAATTGTTTTGGGTTTGTTTTTGTAGGACTTTTTCTTCTCTTGTGTTTAATATGTAGAGAAGTTCCTTTAGCGTTTGTTGTAGAGCTTGTTTGTTGGTGCTGAATTCTCTTAGCTTTTGCTTGTCTGTAAAGCTTTTGATTTCTCTGTCTTATCTGAAGGAGATCCTTGTTGGGTACAGTAATCTTGTTTGTAGATTTTCCCTTTCATCACTTTAAATATATCCTGCCACTCCCTTCTGTCCTGCAGAATTTCTGCTGAAAAATCAGCTGATAACCTTATGAGGATTCCCTTGTATGTTATTTGTTGATTTTCCCTTGCTGCTTTTAATATTTTTCCTTTGAATTAAATTTTTGATAGTTTGATTAATATGTGTCTTGGCATGTTTTTCCTTGGATTTATCCTGAATGGGACTCTCTCTGCTTCCTGTTCTTAACTATTTCCTTTCCCTTGTTAGGGAAGTTTCCGACTACAATCTCTTCATATATTTTCTCAGACCCTTTCTCTTTCTCGTCTTCTTCTGGGACCCCTATAATTCTAATGTTGGTGGGTTTAATGTTGTCCCAGAGGTCTCTGAGACTGTTCTCAATTCTTTTCATTCTTTTTTCTTTATTCTGCTTTGTGCTAGTTATTTAGTTATTTCTAACTTTCTATCTTCCAGCTCACTTATCCATTCTTCTGCTTCAGTTATTCTGCTATTGAGTCCTTCTAGAGTATTTGTAATTTGAGTTATTGTGTTGTTCATCACTGTTTGTTTGTTCTTTAGTTCTTCTATGTCCTTGTTAAACGTATCTTGTATTTCCTCCATTCTTTTTCCAAGATTTTGGATCATCTTTACTATCATTACTCTGAATGCTTTTTCAGGTAGACTGCATATTTCCTCTTCATTTACTTCATCTTGTGGGTTTTTACTTTGCTCCTTCATCTGCAGCATATTTCTCTGTTTTCTCATTTTGTTTAACTTACTGTGTTTGGGGTCTCATTTCCATAGGCTGCAGGGTCATAGTTCCTCTTACTACTGGTGTCTTCCCCCAGTGGATGAGGTTGGTCCTGTGACTTATTTATGCTTCCTGATGGGGGGGATTGGTTCCTGTTTTGCAGTGGGTGGACCTGGATCTTCTCCCTCTGATGGGCAGGGCATCTGATGGTGTGTTTTGATGTTTCTCTGAGCTTAGTATCACTTGAGGCAACGTGTCTGCTAATGGGTGGGGTTGTTTTCCTGTCTTGCTATTTGTTTGCCATGAGATGTCCAGCACTGGAGCTTGCTGGTCATTTGGTGGAGCCAGGACTTGGTATTGAGATGGAGACCTCTGTGAGTGGTCTCACTGATTAATATTCCCTGAGGCTGGGACTTCTCTGGAGGTCAAACTTCCTGGAATTGGCTCTCCCACCTCAGAGGCTCAGATTCAACCCCTGGCCAGAGCACCAAGACCCTGAAAGCCACATGGCATAGAAGAAAAGGGGAGAAATAAAAGGAAATGAACAGACAAACAAAACCCCAAGATGAATAGTAAAAGCAAAACCAAACAGACAAAAACACAAAAGTTACACACACACACACACAAAGAGAAACAAAAAAAGAGAGCAACCAAACAAATAAACATACCCCAAAATGAAAACAAACACTGAAAACTAAACTAACAACAAAAAAAAACCCCAAAATCAAAGGCAGAAAGCAAACTAAAAAAAGGCAAAGAAAGCATAAAACAAACACACAATAATGATCAAACAAAAGATAAAAACAAAAGAAAGAGGAAAACACGAAATACCAGAAAAGTAAAGTAGAAATAGAAAATATAGTTTAAGAAGATTAAAAAAAGTAAAACTAAGGGGAAAAAAACTAAAACAAGGAAAAATCACAATACAACAAAAATGTAGACCTAAATAGACATTTCGCCAAAGAATATATACAGATTGCCAACAAAAACATGAAAGGATGCTCAACATCACTGATCATTAGAGAAATGCAAATCAAAACCACAATGAGGTATCACCTCACCCTGGTCAGAATGACCTTCATCAAAATATCTACAAACAATAAATGCTGGAGAGGGTGTGGAGAAAGGGAACCCTCTGGCACTGTTGGTGGGAATGTAAATTAATATAGCCACTATGGAGAACAGTATGGAGGTTCCTTAAAAACCTAAAAATAGAACTACCATGTGACCCAGCAATCCCACTACTGGGCATATACCTTGAGAAAACCATAATTCAATGAGACATGTACTATAATTTTCAAGGCAGCACTCTTTACAATAGCCAGGACATGGAAACAACCTAAGTGTCCATCACCAGAGCAATGCATAAAGAAAATATGGCACATATATACAATGGAATATTACTCAGCTGTAAAAAGAAATGAAATTGAGTTATTTGTAATGAGGTCGATGGACCTAGAATCTGTCATACAGAGTGAAGTAAGTCAGAAAGAGAAAAACAAAACCATATGCTAACACATATATATGGAAACTAAAAAATATGGTTCTGATGAACCCGGGGCCTGACAGGAATAAAGATGCAGATGTAGAGAATGGACTTGAGGACCCAGGAGAGGGGAAGTGTAACCTGGGACAAAAGAGAGTAGCATGGACATATATACACTGCCAAATATAAAATAGATAGTTAGTGGGAAGCAGCTGCTTAGCACAGGGAGATCAGGTCTGTGCTTTGTGACCACCTAGAGGGGTGGGATAGGGAGGGTGGGAAGGAGGCACAAGAGAGAGGTGGCATGGTGATATATGTATATGTATATCTGGTTCACTTTGTCATATACCAGCAATTAACATAACATTGTAAAGCAATTATACTCCAATAAAGATGTTTAAAAATAAGAAATAGAAAAAAATAAAAATTATGTTAAAATAAGTTTAAAAAGAAAATAAAAATAAATAAAAATTAAAAGAATAATGAAAAAAAGAACAATAGAACAAAATGAAACCAAAAAATACTACTACTAATATTTTCCTTGGGCCTCAGCTGTCAGTGTCCTTGCCCACACAGTGAGCCACAGCCAATCTCTGCCAACCCCAGAAGTCCTCCAATACTTCTAGGTAGGTCCCTGGACCTGCTGTGGCACTGTATGGCCAGCTCCTTCTCTGACCTGGCCTTATTCCTGTGTGTGCTTTCCTCCAAAGTCCACACAGTCCACAGTCCCCAAAGTTCACAGCCTCAATTGTGAGAACACATTGTCTATTCAGATTTTCTACAGATGCAGTGTTTACCAAGTTGATTGTGGGGGTTTAATCCGCTGTTCCTGTGGCTGCATGGAAAGATTTCTCTTCCTCTTCTTTGGTAGCACGACCACTAGGGTTCACCTTTGATTTTGGCCCCACCTTTGTGATTGGGCCACATTCAGGCATCTGTTTCCAACCCAGGAAAGAGGGGCAGAAAGTAGCAGCTGATTAGGGCTCACTTGCTCACTCAGGCTGGGGAGAGGAAGGGATACTGCAGTCACAACTGGGATGTGCAAGGAATGCTTGCAGTTGCAGAAGCCAGCAGGAAGTTGCAACTTTCTGAGGTGCACCAGGTGCTCTCCTGGGGAAGTTGGCCCCAGATCGTGTGGCGTGACCCTTGGCAGTGGTGGGCTGCACAGGCTCCTGGGAAGTTGTGCGCAGTGATCTGCATTTGCTCACTGGAGGAAGTGAGCCACTCCCTTGGTGGCAGCAGCAGCAGTGGTAGCCATCTGTGCCCACCTCTCATGTTCAAGATAGCAGCCATGTCTCGTGCCTATCCCCAGAGCTTGCGCAGGTAGCACCTTGTCACCTGTGAGCACACAGAGAAAGAAGCTTCTATGGCATGCCTGCCCCTTTCCTTGTGCATCCCTCAACAATGGTCCCTTGACACTCCAGCAGGCCCAGGCCTCTTCCCGGACTCTGTCAGCTATGGCATACCACCCCTCCACCCAGGCCTTCTTCACAGAGCCAACCCCAGTCCTCTCTCTGTGGTCTGACCTCTGAAGCCCGAGCCTCAGCACCCAGCCCCACCTGCTCCAGGGGGCAGACAAGCGACTCAGGCTGGGTAGTGTTGATTGACATCGTTCCAATCCTCTGTGTGGGATTCTCTCTGCTTTTCCCTCCACACCCCTGCTGCTGTGCTCTCCTATGAGTCTGCCCTGTCCCCACCAGTGAGAGGGTTTCTTACTGTGTGGATAATTTTCCTCCTTCACAGCTCTCTCCCAGAGGCACCCATTCTGTCTCAATTCCTTTTTCTCTCTTTTTTTTTCTTTTTCCTTTGCCCTTTCCAGTTATGTTGAGATTTCCTTGCCTTCTGGGAAGTCTGAGGTCTTCTGCCAGCGTTCAGTAGGTGTTCTGTAGGAGTTGTTCCACATGTAAATATATTTCTGATGTATCTGTGGGGAGAAGGTGATCTCCAGGTCTTACTCCTCCACCATCTTGAAAGTTCTCCTGGTGATTGCTGTTAGTTAGATGTATTGTCTAGTTATCATTATGTTGTATAACTGAAATTAATATAATGTTATATGACATTATATCTCAATAAAAAATTAAAAATAAATAAATAAATACACAAATTAAATGACAGAGATTGTTCAGGTGGGTCAAAAATCTAGTTCCAAGTATATACTTTGTACAATAAACTTACTTTAAATGTAAAGACACATATAGATTAAAAATAAATAAATAGCAATAAGTATATTATGCTAACACTAATCAGATGCTAGCAAAATTAGCAATATTAATTTTAGACAGAACCAACTTCAATGCAAGGAAATGTATCAAGGATAAAGAAGGACATGTCATAATAATATGGGATAAATTCTTCAAAAAGACATATCAATCCTTATTATGTATGCACCCTAAAGGAGAGCATCAAAATGCATGAGGCAATAATTGATAGAACTGTAAGGAGACCTAGATGAATCCACTATCATACTTAGAGAATTTAATAACATACTACACATCCATCAGGCATAATATCAGTAAGGGCATAATTGTACTCAATGACATCATCACTCAACTATATATAATGGACATCTATAGACTACTTCATCTAAAAATAACAGCATACACATTATTCTCAAGTTCACATGGAACATTTGCTAAAACAGATCACACTCTTGGCCATAAGACACACCTTAAGTGATATCAGAATCATTGTAGTATAAGATGTCCCTCATTTTTGTCCCTCCTCTCAACAACAAAAATTTGGTATCCATCCACAGATATATGTGCCTTTGAAGGATCTGTGGAATCCACCACCACATACCAAGTGATCCAGGAGGAACCTTACCCAGCCACATGTAGAGTAATGGGCAGACAAAACTTGGTTCTGGCTGTGGAGCCTGCAGTGGCATGTGAAATTTCTCCAGCTCCTCTCACCCAAAGTTCAGGTGCCCCTGGAAAATACTGACTTAGTCACCCACAGATGAGAGAAACTTTGTGAAAGTACATGTTTCCAAGAAGTTCCAGAACACATCTGGACCAGAAAAATATGAGTTTTGATGCATTGAAATAGGTGAGAGAAACAGGTTGACTACCTGCATCACCTCTCCCACATGGTGACACAGGTTAGAGCCAAGAGAGAGCTTCCTTGGCTCATAATTTATCCCACAAGGGAAAGGGAGAACATATGAATGAGAACCTAGCTTCCTTAGCTGTGTGGCCTGCTGCCAAAGGGGATCATTTCTCTCTCATCCCATCACTGAACTGTGATCTACATGACTGGGGAGTGGTAAGAGGAGGAGAGAGAGGCAATTAGAACTCTCAGAAGACATTAAAAGAACAGAGATATACTAAATATGTCACAGGATCTATCAACAAGCCCACCCACAAGCTGCTGGGAATGCCTCACCCACAGATACCCATAAATGGCACATGGGAAGCTGCAGTTCTCCACTTGCCTCACTCAAACACCCCCCCCAAACTGTGGCCAGCTTACTATTATTGTTCTGGATATCAGAGTAAGGAGGCTTTGGCTAATGCCTAGTGAGCATGTGCAGAAAGTTGGCGAAAGCCTTGGGGCCAGAGAAAGACACAAAAACTTAAGATTTAGTACCACCTTTGTGAACACAAAAATGAGGCTGTAAGCAGCACTCTGTCTGGTACATTGCAAGACCCAGAGAAGGCACCAAGCTTAAAAATTCTGACACAATAGGGATCAGGAAGCATGGAGCAGATGTATATATAAAAGTTCTGAAATCCTCAGTATCAATAGCAGGGCTGACAGAAGGTATCTTTCTTATGAAGTCATTTAGTAGAGAATGAAGGAGGTGACTGCTACTGCAAATACGAAAATGCAAGGTAAAACTTCAAAGAACATGAAAAATCAAGGTAACATGATAATATCAAAGGATCAAATTAATTTTCCTGTATCCAAATCCAAAGACATGGAGATCTGTGATTTAACAGATAAAGAATTCAAAATACTTGTTTTGAGGAAACTCAATGAGCTAAAAGAAAACACAGAAAAAATAATCAGTGAAATCAGGAAAAAAAACATGAACAAAAATAGATGTTTAACAAAGTGACAGAAATCATAAAAAATAATGAAATAGAAATTCTGGAGCTAAGGAATGCAAGGTTAAATTGAAAATGAAATAGCTTCAACAGCATACTTGAGTGAGCAGAGGAAATAACCTGTGAAATTGAAGACATGAACATTGAAATTATCGAATCAGAGGAGAATAAAGAAAACAAATGATAAAGAGTGAATAGAGTCTATGTAATATATGGATACCATCAAAGAACCATTTTGAAAATTATTGGAGTTCCAGAAGGAGAAGAGAGGGAAAAGAGAAAAGAAAGATTATTTAAAGAAATAATGGCTGAGAATTTCCCAAGTATGGGAAGATATTTTGTTATCCAAGTTCATGAGGTTCATAGGTCTCCAAACAATAACAACTTAAGGAGATTCTCTCCAAGACAAACTATAATAAAACTATCAAAAATCAAAGAAACGAAGAGAATCTTAAAAGGATCAGGGGAAAAAAAACTTGTAATTTACAAGGGAATCCCCATAAGGATCAGGGAATTTCTCACTAGAAACCTACAGGCCAGGAGATAGTTAGATGATATATTCAAAGTGCTGAAAGAAAAAAAAGATTCCAACAAAGAATACTTTACCTGACAAAGCTGTCCTATAGAAACAAAGAAAAGATACAGAAATTTTTAGAGGAAAAAAATAATCTGAGTGAGCTCATCATCACTAAAATTGCCTTATAAGGAATGCTAAAAGGAATGCTTCAAGCTAAAATGAAGGATAGATATCCCAAGATGGTGGAGAAGTAGAAGGATGTGGAGTTCATCTCTCTCCATGGATGCATCAGGAATACATCTATAGATGCAACAATTCTCACTGAACACCAGGTGAACACCGGCAGAAGACCTTGGACACTGGAAAGGACTCTAAAGATCCCTGCATAACTGGGTAGGATGAAGGAAAGAAGGGAGAGGGAGGAGGAGAGGCCATGGGATGGGACATGCACCTCAGAGCCAGGGAGCTGAAGCAGAGGAGAGATTCCTGAATCAGGGGAAACCACCTCTCTGATGGGGAAAGCCCCTCTCCAATGGGGAAATCGATTGGGACAGAAGGGAAGCATTTGAAGCTGTCAGTAGAGAGTGAAGAAATCGATCTGTGGCAGACGGGACAGAGTGAGAACTACACAGATGGTCCATACTGTGGTCCTACATGCCCTGGACTGGGACGTGTGTTCACAGCTGTGCAAGGGGGCTGGGAGCTGGAGAGTGGGGACTGGAGAGCAGGCCCAGGGTGAGAACTGCTGGAGGCTGTGGGGAGATGGAATGAAGGGGCTGGAAGGAGGAAATCTGCAGCAGGGAATGCCTATGGAGGAAGACAGGACTGCCATGGAAGCAGGGCACTACTGCTGAGTCACACGCAGGGAGAGGAGCCACTATTTTAGCCTCTCTCTCCCCACACGACAGCATCTGCTGACTGACAATAGAAAAAGCGTTCTCAGGGCTGGCCCTCGTACACCTTACTCCAGGCAACAGAAAAGGCCCTCACTAGGGCCATATCTCTTGTGCTTGTGGCCCTGGCTTCCTTGTGCATGTGGTACCACTGAGGGTCCTGCAATCCAAGCAGTCATACCAGCTCTGCATCCTTTCTTCACTGGGACATACCCAAAAGCTCCAAGTCAGCCTCAGGACAAGACTCATATGGATGGACCACACAGAGAGGTGGGGATAAAATCAAAGTTGAGCCCCAGAGATGGGGAGACTAAGGAAGAGGATCGAAAATCTTTCCATCATCTGCACAAGTTGCAGATTAAATCCCTGCAATCAGCTATGTAGAGCCTGCATCTATGGAATATCTGAGTAGACAGTGAGTGCTGCCACAAATGAAAAAGATCTAGCTCTGGTAGCTGTGGCCTTTGGGGGTAAGCACATGCAGGTATTGGACTTTGGGAGAAAGCATCCCAAGGATGGGGTGACTAAGGAAAAGGACCAAAAAGCTTTCCAACACCTGCACAAGCTGCAGATTAAATCCCTGCAATCAGCTAGTTAGACCTTGCATCTATGGAATATCTGAGTAGACAATGAGTGCTCCCACAAATGAAAATGAAAATGGTCTAGCTCTGGCAGCCGTGGACTTTGGGGGCAAGCACATGCAAGAGTCTGAGTGGTCCCCACAGAGCCCACAGCAGGACAAGACACCAACCCAGAGGCAGAGGAGGGCCTCCTGGAGAGGCAGAGGGGTGGTGTGGCTCATGGCGTGTGCAAGGACACTTACAGCTGAGACCACAAGGAAACATAATTATTACTATTATTTTTATTATGTTTTGATTCGTTCTGTTGTTGGTTCAGGTTTTTGTTTTTTGTTTCGCTGTTTTAGTATTTTCTTTTTAGTCTTTTGGTATCTTTGTGTTTTATAACACATTTTGTATTTTTTAATTTTTATTATATATTTCTATTTTTACTTTGCTTCTGCATTGTTCTGTGCTCCTTTCCCTTATTTTTCTTCTTCATTTTCTTTAATATATTTTTATATATTTTTTAATATTTCCATTTCTACTTTGCTTTTCTGTTGTTCTGTGTTTTCCTCCCCCCTTTTTAAAAAAATCATTTTTATTGGTTTCTTCTGTTTCTTTACTTTATTCTTCAGTTGGCACACTGCTTTGCATTTGGTTTTAGGTTTTGAGTTTTCCTTAGTTTTGACTCTAATTGCTTGATTTCGTTTTGGGGTTCTTCTGATTGGTTGTTCTCTTGCTTTTTGTTTTATTTGGTTCTGTATTTGTTTATTTTCTGTGTGTATGTGTGTTTCCTGGTTTCTGTTATAGTTGCTTTGATTTTGTTTTTACCATTTGTCTAGGGTTTTGTTTGTCTTTATTTTTCTTTAATATATTTGTTATTATTTATATTTTTTATATTTCTATTTCTACGATGCTTTTCCATTCTTCTGTCTTCTTTCCCCTTTTTCTTTTTTTTAATCATTTTTGTCAGTTGTTTTTTGTTTCTTTGCTTCATCTTTCAGTTGGCACTCTGCTTTGGTATTGTTTTTTCGTTCTGTGTTTTTCTTAGTTTGCCTTTTAATTATTAGATTTCATTCATGGCTTCCTTTGTTTGTCTGGTTGTTCTCTAGCTTTGTGTTTTATTTGTTTCTGTTTTTGTTTCTTTTGTGTATGTGCGTGTTTCCTTGTTTCTGTTATTGTTTGTTTGATTTTAGCTTGTCTGGGGTTTTGTTAGTCTTTATTTTTAATTTTTCTTAATCTACCTTATTGCCATGATGAACAACTTGTGGTGTCTTGGCTCCCTGAACAGAAGTCAGGCCTGAGGCCCTGGGGTGGGAGCACCGCTTCCAGGATGCTGAAACACTAGAGAAATCCCAGCCCCATACAGAGAATATTAATTGCTGAGAGCTCTCACAGAGACCTCTATATGAACTCAAGACCAAGCTCCACCCAACTACCTGCAGCTCCCAGCACAGGACAGCTCACACCAAACAACAAAGAAGACAGGAACACAAACCCACCCAATAGCACACAGACTACCTACAGTCATACTAAGTTCACACACAGCCTAAAACACAACACCTGACATGGGCCTACTCATCAGAGGGAAAAGGCTCAGCTCCACCCATCAGAACACAGGAACCAGTCCCTCCCATCAGGAAGGCAATGCAAGCCACTGGACCGACCTCACCACTGGTGGCAGAGAACAGAAGCAAGAGGAAATACGACTCTGCAGTCTAGGGAAAGGAGACCACAAATACTGGAAATTAGACAAAATTAGAGACAGAGAAATATCTTCCAGACAAAGTAGCAAGATAAAAACTCACAAGACCAAATAAATGAAGAAGATATAGGCAAATTACCTAAAAAAGAATTAAGAGTAATGATAGTAAAGATGGTACAATATCTCGGAAAAACAATGGAGGCATAGACTGAGAAGATACAAGAAATGTTTAACAAGGACCTAGAAGAAGTAAAGAACAGATATCAGAGATGAAAAACAAAATAACTGCAATGAAAAATACACTAGAAGGACTCAACAGCAGAATAACTGAGGCAGAACACCAGACAGGAGAGCTGTAAGATATAATGGTGGAAAATGCAGCATAGCAGAATAAAGAAAAAAGAATGAAAAAAATGAAGACAGTTCAGAGACCTCTGAGACAACATCAAGTGGACCAACATTCAAATTATAGGCGTCCCAGAAGAAGAAGAGAAAAAGAAATGGTCTGAGAAAATATTTGAAGAGATTATAGTTGAAACCTTCCCTAATATGGGAAAGGAAATAGTCAAGTCCAGGAAGTGCAGAGAGTCGCATACAGGATAAATCCAAGGAGAAAAACGCCAAGACACATATTAATCTGAAAGGGAGGGGATGGAAAAACATATTCCATGCAAATGGAAATCAAAAGAAAGCTGGAGTAGGAATACTCATATTAGAAAAAAAGACTTTAAAATAAAGACTATCACAGGATGGACCTAGAGTCTCTCATACATAGTGAAGTAAGTCAGAGAGAGAAAAACAAATACCATATGCTAACAAATATATATGGAATCTAAAAAGAAAAGAAAAGTTTCTGAAGAACCTAGGGGCAGTACAGGAATGAAGACACAGACCTAGAGAATGGACTTGAGGACATGGAGAGGGGAAAGTGTAAGCTGAGACGTTCATTCAGATTTGACAGACAAATTAAAACCTTTACAGACAAGCAAAATTTAAGAGAATTCAGCCCCACCAAACCAGCTTTACAACAAATGCTGAACTAACTTCTCTAGGTGGGAAACACAAGAGAAGGAAAGCACCTACAATAACAAACCAAAAACAATTAAGAAAATGGAAATAGGAACATACATATCAATAATTACCTTAAATGTAAATGGATTAAATGCTCCAACCAAATGACACAGACTGGCTGAATGGGTACAAAAGCAAGACCTGTATATATGCTGTCTAAAAGAGACCCACTTCAGACCTAGCAACACATATAGACTGAAAGGGAGGGGATGGAAAAACATATTCCATGCAAATGGAAATCAAAAGAAAGCTGGAGTAGGAATACTCATATTAGAAAAAAAGACTTTAAAATAAAGACTATCACAGGATGGACCTAGAGTCTCTCATACATAGTGAAGTAAGTCAGAGAGAGAAAAACAAATACCATATGCTAACAAATATATATGGAATCTAAAAAGAAAAGAAAAGTTTCTGAAGAACCTAGGGGCAGTACAGGAATGAAGACACAGACCTAGAGAATGGACTTGAGGACATGGAGAGGGGAAAGTGTAAGCTGAGACGAAGTGAGAGAGTGGCATGGACATATATACACTACCAAATGTAAAATAGATAGCTATTGGGAAGCAGCCACATAGCACAGGGAGATCAGCTCCGTGCTTTGTAACCACCTAGAGAGGTGGGATAGGGAGGGGGGAAGGAAATGCAAGACGAAGGACATATGGGGATATATGTATACGTGTAGCTAATTCACTTTGTTATAAAGCAGAAACTAACACACCGTAGTAAAGCAAGTACACTCCAATAAAGTTGTTATATAAAAAAAGACTATCACAAGAGACAAGGAAGGACACTACATAAAAATTAAGGGATCAATCCAAGAAGAAGATACAGTAATTGTAAATATTTATGAAACCAATGTAGGAGCAACTCAAAACATAAGGCTAATGTTAACAGCCATAAAAGGGGAAATCAACAGTAAGACAATAATTGTAGGAGACTTTAACACCCCACTTTCACCAATGGACAGATCATGCAAATTGAAAATAAATAAGGAACACAAACTTTAAATGACACCTTAGACCAGATGACCTTAATTGATATTTATAGGACATTCCAGGCTTTGCTGGTGAACAGTGGTTAAGAATCCACCTGCCTATGCAGGGGAAACAGGTTCAGGCCCTGGTCCAGCAAGATCCCACATGCCATGGACCAACTAATCCCTTGAGCAACAACTACTGAGCCTACATTCTAGAGCCCACTAGCCACAACTACTGAGCCCATGTACCAAAACTACTGAAGCTTGCGTGCATAGAGGCTTTGCTCTGCAACAGGAGAAACCAACACAATGAGAAGCTGGTACACCACAAAGAAGAGTTGCTCCCACTAGCCACAACTAGACAAAGACCACATACAACAATGAAGACTCATTGCAGCCAAAAATAAATAAATGAAATAGATACACTTATTAAAAAAATATAGGACATTCCACCCAAAAACAACAGAATACACTTTCTTCTCAAATGCTCATGGAATATTCTCTAGGATAGATCATGTCTTTGGTCACAAATCAAGCCTCGGTAAATTTAATAAATTGAAGCAATATCAAGTATATTTTCTGACCACAGTGATATGAAACTAGATATCAGTTATAGGAAAAAAAACTGTAAAAAATACAAACACATAGAGGTTAAACAATACATTCCTAATTAACCAAGACATCACTGAAGAAATCAAAAAAATACCTAGAAACAAATGACAAAGAAAACATGATGACCCAAAACCTATGGTATGCAGCAAAAGCATTTCTAATAGGGACGTTTATACCAATACAATCCTACCTCAAGAAACAAAAGAAATTTCAAATAAACAACCTAACCTTACACTTAAAAAATTAGAGAAAGAAGAACAAAAAAACCCAAAGTTAGCAAAACAAAAGAAATCATAAAGATCAGATAAAAAGAAATGAAAAAAGAAATGAAGGAAACAATAGCAAATATCAATAAAACTAAAAGCTTGTTCTTTGAGAAGATAAACAAAATTGATAAACCATTAGCCAGATTCATCAAGAAAAACAGGGAGAAGACTCATATCAACAGAATCAGTAATGAAAAAGAAGTAACAACTCACACTGCAGAAATACACTGGATTATGAGAGATCACTACAAGCAACTATATGCCAATAAAATGGACAACCTGGAAGAAATGGACAAATTCTTAGAAAAGTAAAACCTTCCAAGATTGAACCAGGAAGAAATAGAAAATGAGAACAGAACAATCACAAGCACTGAAAATGAAACTGTGATTTTAAATCTTCCAACAAACATAAACCCAGGACCATATGGCTTCTCAGGTGAATTCTATCAATCATTTAGAGAAGAGATAACACCTCTCCTTCTCAAACTCTTCCAAAATATAGCAGAGGGAGGAACACTCCCAAACTCATTCTAGGAAGCCACCATGACCCTGACACGAAAACCAGGCAAAGTTGTCACAAAGAAAGAAAATTACAGGTCAATATCACTGATGAACATAGATGCAAAAATCCTCAACAAAATACTAGAAAACAGAATCCAACGGCACATTGAAAGGATAATACACCATGATCAAGTGTGGTTTATCCCAGGAATGCAATGATTCTACCAAATAAGGTGATACACCATATGAACAAATTTAAGGGTAAAAACCATATGATAATCTTAATAGATGCAGAAAAAGCTTTTCTCAAAATTCAACACCCACTTATGATAAAAACACTGCAGAAAGTATGCATAGAGGGAACCTAACTCAATATAATAAAGACCATATATGACAAACCCTAAGCCAACATCATTCTCAAAGGTGAAAAACTGAAACCATTTCCTCTAAGATCAGTAACAAGACAAGGTTGCCCACTCTCACCACTATTATTCAACATAGTTTTAGAAGTTTTTGGCATGGCCATCAGAGAAGAAAAAGAAATAAAATGAATCCAAATCACAAAAGAAGTAAAGCTGTCACTGGTTGCAGATGACAAGATACTACACTTAGAAAATCATAAAGATGCTACCAAAAAACTATTAGAGCTAATCAATGAATTTGGTAATTAGCAGGATACAAAATTAGTGCACAGAAATCACCTGCATTCTTATACACTAATGATGAAAAATCGGAGAGTGAAATTAAGAAAACACTCCCATTTACCATTGCAATAAAAAGAATAAAACACCAAGGAATAATCCTACCTAAGGAGAAAAAAGCCCTGTATGCAGAAAACTATAAGACACTGACAATAGCAATTAAAGATGACACAAACAGATGGAGAGATATACCATATTCTTAGACTGAAAAAAGCAACATTGTGAAATTACAATACTACTCAAAGCAATCTAAAGATTCAGTGCAATACCTACCAAACTACCAATGACATATTTCACAGAAATAGAACAAAAAATTTTGCAATTTCTATGGAAACACAAAAGACCCCAAATAACCAAAGCAATCTTGGGAAAGAAAAATGGAGAATGAGGAATCAGGCTCCCTGACTTCAGACTATACTACAAAGCTACAGTAATCAAGACAGTATGGTACTGGCACAAAAACAGAAATATAGATCAATGGAACAGGATAGACAGCCCAGAGATAAACCCACACACCTTATGTTTGATAAAGGAGGCCAAAATATACAATGGAAAAAAGACAGCCTCTTCAATAATGGTGCCGGGAAAACTGAACAGCTACATGTAAAAGAATGAAATTGGAGCACTCCTTAACACCACACACAAAAATAAACTCAGGAAAGTAGCTTCAAGATGGCAGAACAGTAAGACATGGAGATCACCTTCCTCCCCACAAATACATCAGAAATACATCTACATGTGGAACAACTCCTACAGAACACCTACTGAACACTGGCAGAAAACCTCAGACCTCCCCAAAGGCAAGAAACTCCCCATGTACTTTTGTAGGGCAAAAGAAAATAGAAAAAAACAGAGATAAAAGAGTAGGGAAGGGACCTGCACCAGCGGGAGGGAGCTGTGAAGGAGGAAAGGTTTCCACACTTTTGGGGTTTTTTTTCTGTTTGTTTGCTGTTTAGTATAGTTTTTATGGCTTGTTATGATTGGTGGATTTCTTTTTTGGTTTGGTTGTTCATTCTTTTTAATTACTTTAAAAGTTTTTTTCAATAAACTATTAAACTTTAAACTTTTTTCAATAAACTTTTTTCAATAAAGTTTTTTCATTTTTTATTTTAAGAACTTTTTAATTTAATTTAATTTTATTTTAATCTTTCCTTCTTTCTTTTTGTCCCTTTTGTTCTGAGCAGTGTGGATGACAGGCTCTTGGTGTTTCAGGCAGGCATCAGTGCTGTGCCTCTCAGGTGGGAGAGCCAAGTTCAGGATATTGGTCCACCAGAGACCTCAGAGCTCCACGTAACAGCAAATGGTGAATATCTCCCAGAGATCTCCATCTCAATGCCAAGACCCAGCTCCACTGAATGATCCTTTCAAGGGTACAGACTGTGGGAGGCAGAGGGGGGAAGCTTTGGAGCCACCGAGGAGAGTGCAGCAACAGTGGTGCAGTGGGCAAAGCAGAGAGATTCCTGCACAGAGAATGGGTGCCAACGAGCACTCACCAGCCCGAGATGTTTGTCTGCCCACCCGCCTGGACGGGTGGAGGCTGGGGGCTGAGATTCTGGCTTCAGTCAGATTCAAAGGAGAGGACTGGGTTTAGTTGTGTGAACACAGTCTGAATAGGGTTAGTGCTCCACAGCTAGCTAGGAGGGAGTCCAGGAAAAGGTCGGAAACTGCTGAAGAGGCAAGAGAATTTTTCTTGCCTCTTTGATTCCTGGTGCGTGAGGAGAGGGGATTAAGAGTGCTGCTTAAAGGAACTCCAGAGATGGGCGCATGCCACGGCTATCAGCGTGGACCCCAGAGATGGGCATGAGATGCTAAGGCTGCTGCTGCAGCCACCAAGAAGCCTGTGTGTAAACATAGGTCACTATCCATACCTCCCCTCCCAGGAGCCTGTGCAGCATAACACTGCCAGGGTCACGTGATCCAGGGACAACTTCCCCAGGATAACACAGGGCATGCCTCAGGCTGGTGTAATGTCACGCCAGCCTCTGCAGTGGCAGACTCACCCTGCACTCCGTACCCCTCACTCCCCCTGGCCTGAGTGAGCCACAGTCCCCAAAGCAGCTTCTCCTTTAACCCCTTTCTGTCTAAGCAAAGAACAGATGCCCTCAAGAGACCTACACGCAGATGCAGGACCAAAGACAAAGCTGAATCCTAGGAACTGTGTGAAAAAAGAAGAGAAAGGGATATCTCTCCGAGAGGCCTCAGGAGCAGTGGATTAAACCTCCACAGTCAACTTGATGTACCCTGCAACTGTGGAATACCTGAATAGACAATGAATCATCCCAAATTGAGGAAGTGGACTTTGGGAGCAACAATATATATATTTTTTTTTGTCCCTTTTTCTCTTTTTTATGATTTTGTATGTGTATGATTCTGTGTGAGATTTTGTCTGTATAGCTTTGCTTTTACCATTTGTCTTAGGGTTCTGTCTGTTTTTGGGGTTTTTTTTCTGTTTGTTTGCTGTTTAGTATAGTTTTTATGGCTTGTTATGATTGGTGGATTTCTTTTTTGGTTTGGTTGTTCATTCTTTTTAATTACTTTAAAAGTTTTTTTCAATAAACTATTAAACTTTAAACTTTTTTCAATAAACTTTTTTCAATAAAGTTTTTTCATTTTTTATTTTAAGAACTTTTTAATTTAATTTAATTTTATTTTAATCTTTCCTTCTTTCTTTTTGTCCCTTTTGTTCTGAGCAGTGTGGATGACAGGCTCTTGGTGTTTCAGGCAGGCATCAGTGCTGTGCCTCTCAGGTGGGAGAGCCAAGTTCAGGATATTGGTCCACCAGAGACCTCAGAGCTCCACGTAACAGCAAATGGTGAATATCTCCCAGAGATCTCCATCTCAATGCCAAGACCCAGCTCCACTGAATGACCAGCAATTTATAGTGCTGGACAACCTATGCCAAACCACTAGCGAGACAGGAATGCAACACCACCCATTAGCAGAGAGGCTGCCAAAAATCATAAAAAGGTCACAGACACCCCAACACACACCACCAGATGTGGACCTCCCAACCAGAAAGACAAAATCCAGCCTCATGCACCAGAAGACAGGAACTAGTCCCCTCCATCAGGAAACCTACATGATCCACTGAACCAACTTTAGTTACAGGGGGCAGACACAAAAAACAATGAGAATTATGAACTTGCAGGCTGCAAAGAGGAAACCCCAAACACAGTAAGTTAAGCAAAAAGAGAAGACAGAAAAACACACAGCAGTTGAAGGAGCAAGGTAAAAACCCACCAGACTTAAAAAATGAAGGGGATATAGGAAGTCTACCTGAAAAAGAATTCAAAATAATGATAGTAAACATGATCCAAAATCTTGGAAATAGAATAGAGAAAATACAAGAAACGTTTAACAAAGACCGAGAAGAACTAAACAGCAAACAAACAATCATGAACAACTCAATAAATGAAATTAAATATTCTCTAGAAGGGATCCATAGCAGAATACTGGAGAAGAAGAACGGATAAGTGACCTGGAAGATAAAATAGTGGAAAGAATTACTGCAGAGCAGAATAAAGAACGAAGAATGAAAAGAATTGAGGACAGATTCAGAGAAAACTGGGACAATGCTGAATGCACCGACATTCGAATTATGGGGGTCACAGAAGAAGAAGAGAAAAAGAGAGGGACTGAGAAAATATTTGAAGAGATTATAGCTGAAAACTACCCTAATATGGGTAATGAAATAGTTTACCAAGTGCAGGAAGCACAGAGTGTCCCATACAGGAAAAATCAAAGGAGAAACACTCCAAGACACATATTAGTCAAACTATCAAAGATTAAATACAAAGAAAAAATATTAAAAGCAGCACGGGAAAAAAACCCAAATAACAAATAAGGGAATCCCCATAAGGTTAACAGCTGATTTTTCAGCAGAAACTCGGCAAGCCAGAAGGGAGTAGCAGGACATATTTAAAGTGATGAAGGAGAAAAACCTATAACCAAGATTACTCTAACCAGCAAGGATCACATCAGATGTGAGGGAGAAATTAAAAGATTTACAGACAAGCAAAAGCTAAGAGAAGTCAGCACCACCAAACCAGCTTTATAACAAATGCTAAAGGAACTTCTCTGCACAGGAAACACAAGAGAAAGAAAAGACCTACAATAATAAACCCAAAACAACTAAGAGAATGGTAATAGGAACATATATAACAATAATTACCTTAAATGCAAATGGATTAAATGCTCCAACCAAAAGACATACACTGGCTGAATGGATACAGAAACAAGATCCATATATATGTTGTCTACAAGAGACCTACTTCAGACCTATGGACACATATAGACTGAAAGTGAGGGGATGTAAAAGATATTCCATGAAAATGGAAATCAAAGGAAAGCTGGAGTAGCAATTCTCAAAGCAGACAAAATAGAGTTTAAAGCAAAGACTATAACAAGAGACAAAGAAGGACACTAAATCATGATTAAAGGATCAATCCATGAAGAAGATATAACAATTGTAAATATTTATGCACCCAACATAGGATCACATCAACACATAATGCAAGTACTAAGAGCCTTAAAAGGGGAAATTAACAGTAACACAAACATAGTAGGGGACTTTAACACCCCACTTTCACCAATAGACAGATCAACCAAAATGAAAATAAATAAGGAACACAAGCTTTAAAAAATACATTAAACAAGCTGGACTTAATTGATGTTTAAAGGAAATTCCATGCAAAAACAACAGAATACACTTTCTTCTAAAGTGCTCATGGAACATTGTTCTGGATAGATCCTATCTTGGGTCACAAGTGAAGCCTTGGAAAATTTAAGAAAATTGAAATCATATCAAGTATATTCTCAGACTACAACACTTTGAGATTAGGTGTCAATTACAGGAATAAATCTGTAAAAAA
>NC_041234.1:40147732-40159634 GCF_002837175.3 Physeter macrocephalus | reverse complement strand
ACGTGATATCAAACGGCGAAAATCTCCCAGAGATCTCCATCTCAATGCCAAGACCCAGCTCCACTGAATGACCAGCAATTTATAGTGCTGGACAACCTATGCCAAACCACTAGCGAGACAGGAATGCAACACCACCCATTAGCAGAGAGGCTGCCAAAAATCATAAAAAGGTCACAGACACCCCAACACACACCACCAGATGTGGACCTCCCAACCAGAAAGACAAAATCCAGCCTCATGCACCAGAAGACAGGAACTAGTCCCCTCCATCAGGAAACCTACATGATCCACTGAACCAACTTTAGTTACAGGGGGCAGACACAAAAAACAATGAGAATTATGAACTTGCAGGCTGCAAAGAGGAAACCCCAAACACAGTAAGTTAAGCAAAAAGAGAAGACAGAAAAACACACAGCAGTTGAAGGAGCAAGGTAAAAACCCACCAGACTTAAAAAATGAAGGGGATATAGGCAGTCTACCTGAAAAAGAATTCAAAATAATGATAGTAAACATGATCCAAAATCTTGGAAATAGAATAGAGAAAATACAAGAAACGTTTAACAAAGACCGAGAAGAACTAAACAGCAAACAAACAATCATGAACAACTCAATAAATGAAATTAAATATTCTCTAGAAGGGATCCATAGCAGAATACTGGAGAAGAAGAACGGATAAGTGACCTGGAAGATAAAATAGTGGAAAGAATTACTGCAGAGCAGAATAAAGAACGAAGAATGAAAAGAATTGAGGACAGATTCAGAGAAAACTGGGACAATGCTGAATGCACCGACATTCGAATTATGGGGGTCACAGAAGAAGAAGAGAAAAAGAGAGGGACTGAGAAAATATTTGAAGAGATTATAGCTGAAAACTACCCTAATATGGGTAATGAAATAGTTTACCAAGTGCAGGAAGCACAGAGTGTCCCATACAGGAAAAATCAAAGGAGAAACACTCCAAGACACATATTAGTCAAACTATCAAAGATTAAATACAAAGAAAAAATATTAAAAGCAGCACGGGAAAAAAACCCAAATAACAAATAAGGGAATCCCCATAAGGTTAACAGCTGATTTTTCAGCAGAAACTCGGCAAGCCAGAAGGGAGTAGCAGGACATATTTAAAGTGATGAAGGAGAAAAACCTATAACCAAGATTACTCTAACCAGCAAGGATCACATCAGATGTGAGGGAGAAATTAAAAGATTTACAGACAAGCAAAAGCTAAGAGAAGTCAGCACCACCAAACCAGCTTTATAACAAATGCTAAAGGAACTTCTCTGCACAGGAAACACAAGAGAAAGAAAAGACCTACAATAATAAACCCAAAACAACTAAGAGAATGGTAATAGGAACATATATAACAATAATTACCTTAAATGCAAATGGATTAAATGCTCCAACCAAAAGACATACACTGGCTGAATGGATACAGAAACAAGATCCATATATATGTTGTCTACAAGAGACCTACTTCAGACCTATGGACACATATAGACTGAAAGTGAGGGGATGTAAAAGATATTCCATGAAAATGGAAATCAAAGGAAAGCTGGAGTAGCAATTCTCAAAGCAGACAAAATAGAGTTTAAAGCAAAGACTATAACAAGAGACAAAGAAGGACACTAAATCATGATTAAAGGATCAATCCATGAAGAAGATATAACAATTGTAAATATTTATGCACCCAACATAGGATCACATCAACACATAATGCAAGTACTAAGAGCCTTAAAAGGGGAAATTAACAGTAACACAAACATAGTAGGGGACTTTAACACCCCACTTTCACCAATAGACAGATCAACCAAAATGAAAATAAATAAGGAACACAAGCTTTAAAAAATACATTAAACAAGCTGGACTTAATTGATGTTTAAAGGAAATTCCATGCAAAAACAACAGAATACACTTTCTTCTAAAGTGCTCATGGAACATTGTTCTGGATAGATCCTATCTTGGGTCACAAGTGAAGCCTTGGAAAATTTAAGAAAATTGAAATCATATCAAGTATATTCTCAGACTACAACACTTTGAGATTAGGTGTCAATTACAGGAATAAATCTGTAAAAAATACAAACACATGGAGGCTAAACAATACACTACTTAATAAACAAGATCACTGAAGAAATCAAACAGGAAATAAAAAAATACCAAGAAACAAATGACAATGACAACACTATGCCCCAAAACCTATGGGTTGCAGCAAAAGCAGTTCTAAGAGGGAAGTTTATAGCAATAAAATCCTACCTTAAGAAACAAGAAACATCACGAATAAACAAAACTTACACCTAAAGCAATTAGAGAAAGAAAGACAAAAAAACCCAAAGTTAGCAGAAGGAAAGAAATCATAAAGATCAGATGAGAAATAAATGAAAAAGAAATGAAGGAAAAAATAGCAAACATCAATAAAACTAAATGCTGGTTCTTTGAGAAGATAAAATTTGTAAACCATTAGCCAGACTCATCAAGACAAAAGGGAAACGACTCAAATCAACAGAATTACAAATGAAAAAGGGGAAGTAACAACTGACACTGCAGAAATACAAAGGATCAGGAGAGATTAATACAAGCAACTCTATGCCAATAAAATGGACAACCTGGAAGAAATGGACAAATTCTTAGAAATGCACAACATTCTGAGGCTGCACGAGGGATATAGAAAATATGAACAGACCAATCACAGGCACTGAAATTGAAAATGTGATTACAATTCTTCCAACAAACAAAAGCCCAGGACCAGAAGGCGGCACAGGCAAATTCTATCAAACATTCAGAGAAGAACTAACACCTAGTCTTCTCAAATTCTTCCAATATATAGCAGAGGAAGAAGCACTCCCAAACTCATTCTATAGGCCACCATCACCCTGATACCAAAACCAGACAAAGATATCACAAAAAAGGAAAACTACAGACCAATATCACTGATGAACATAGATGCAAAAATCCTCAATAAAATACTAGCAAACAGAATCCAACAGCACATTAAAAGGATCATAAACCATGATCAATTGGGGTTTATCCCAGGAATGCAAGGATTCTTCAATATATACAAATCAATCAATGAAATACACTATATTAACAAATTGAAGGAGAAAAAACATATGATCATCAAAATAGATGCAGAGAAAACTTTTGACAAAATTCAACACCCATTTATGATAAAAACCCTCCAGAGAGCAGGCACAGAGGAAACTTACCTCAACATAATAAAGGCCATATATGACAAATCCACAGCCAACAGCGTCCTCAATCATGAAAAATTGAAACCATTTCCACTAAGATCAGGAACAAGACAAGGTTGCCCACTCTCACCACTATTATTCAACATAGCTTTGGAAATTTTAGCCACAGCAATCACAGAAGAAAAGGTAATTAAAGGAATCAAAATTAGAAAAGAAGAAGTAAAGCTGTCACTGTTTGCAGGTGACATGATATTATACATAGAGAATCCTAAAAATGTTAACAGAAAACTCCTAGAACTAATCAATGAATTTGGTAAAGTAGCAGGACCCAACATTAATGCACAGAAACCTCTTACATTCCTATACACTAATGATGAAAATCTGAAAGTGAAGGTAAGAAAACTCTCACAGGTACCACTGCAACAAAAAGAATACAATACCTAGGAATAAATCTACCTATGGAGGCAAAAGACCTGTAAGCAGAAAATTATAACATACTGATGAAAGAAATTAAAGATGATACAAAAGGTTGGAGAGATATGCCATGTTCTTGGACTGGAAGAATCAACATTGTGAACACGACTATACTATCCAAAGGTATCTACAGATTCAGTGCAATCCCTATCAAACTACCACGGGCATTTTTCACAGTAATAGAACAAAAAATTTCACAATTTGTATGGAAACACAAAAGACCCCGAATAGCCAAAGCAATCTTGAGAAAGAAAAACGGAAGTGGAGGAATCAGGCTCCTGGACTTCAGACTATACTACAAAGCTACAGTAATCAAGACAGTATGGTACTGGCACAAAAACAGAAATATAGATCAATGGAACAGGATAGAAAGCCCAGAGAGAAACCCACACACATATGGTCACCTTATCTGTGATAAAGGAGGGAAGGATATACAGTGGAGAAAAGACAGCCTCTTCAATAAGTGGTGCTGGGAAAACTGGACAGCTACATGTAAAAGTATGAAATTAGAACACTCCCTAACACCACACACAAAAATAAACTCAAAATGGGTGAAAGACCTAAATGTAAGGCCAGACACTATCAAACTCTTAGAGGAAAACATAGGCAGAACACTCTATGGCATAAATCACAGCAATGGGAGAAAATATTTGCAAATGAAGCAACTGCAAAGGATTAATCTCCAAAATTTACAAGCAGCCCATGTAACTCCATATCAAGAAAACAAACAACCCAATCCAAAAATGGGCAGAAGACCTAAATAGACATTTCTCCAAAAAAGATATCCAGATTTCAACAAGCACATGAAAGAATGGTCAATATCATTAATGATTAGAGAAATGCAAATCAAAAGTACAGTGAGATATCATCTCACACCAGTCAGAATGGCCATCATGAGAAAAATCTACAAATAATAAATGCTAGAGAGGGTGTGGAAAAAAGGGAACACTCATACACTGTTGGTGGGAATGTAAATTGATACTGCCACTATGGAGAACAGTATGGAGGTTCCTTATAAATCTAAAAATAGAACTACCATATGACCCAGCCATCCCACTACTAGGCATATACCCTGAGAAAACCATAATTCAAAAAAGCCATGTAGCAAAATGTTCATTCCAGCTCTATTTACAATAGCCAGGTCATGGAAGCAACCTAATTGTCTATCGACAGAGGAATGAATAAGGAAGATGCAGCACATATATACAAAGGAATATTACTCAGCCATAAAAAGAAACAAAATTGAGTTATTTGTAGTGAGGTGGATGGACCTCTCTCATACAGAGTTAAGTAAGTCAGAAGAGAAAAACAAATACCATATGCTAACACATATATATGGAATTTAAAAAAGAAAAAAAATGGTCATGAAAAACCTAGGGGCAGGACGGGAATAAAGATGAAGACCTACTAGAGAATGGACTTGAGGACATGGGGAGAGGGAAGGGTAAGCTGGGACAACATGAGAGAGTGGTCGTGTATATATGGACATATAAACACTCTCAGATGTAAACTAGATAGCTAGTGGGAAGCAGTCACATAGTACAGGGAGATAAGCTTGGTCTTTTGTGACCAGCTAGAAGGGTTGGATAGGGAGAGTGGGGGGGTGGATGACGATAGAGGGAAGAGATATGGGGATATATGTGTATGTATAACTGCTTCACTTTGTTATAAAGCAGAAGCTAACACACCATTGTAAACAATTATACTCCAATAAAAACGTTAAAAAAAACTCAAAATGGATTAAAGACATAAATGTAAGGCCAGAGTCTATAAAACTCTTAGAGGAAAACATAGGCAGAGCACTCTATGACATAAATCACCACAAGTTCCTTTCTGACCCACCTCCTATAGAAATGGAAATAAAACCAAAAATAAACAAATGGGACCTAATGAAACTAAAAAGCTTTTGCACAGCAAAGGAAACCATAATCAAGAGGAAAAGACAACTCTCAGAATGGGAGAAAATATTTGCAAATGAAGCAACTGACAAAGGATTAATCTCCAAAATATTCAAACAACTCATGCAGCTCCAAAGCAAAAAAATCCCAATCCAAAAAATGGGCAGAGGACCTCATAGACATTGGTCCTGACAATATATATGATTGCCAACAAATGCATGAAAGAATGCTCAACATCACTAATCATTAGAGAAATGCAAACCAAAACAACAATGAGGTTTCACCTCACAGCGGTCAGAATGGCCATCATATAAAAGTCTACAAAAATAAATGCTGGAGAGCATGTGTAAAAAAGGGTACCCTCTGGCACTCTTGGTGGGAATGTAAATTGATACAGCCACTATGGAGAACAGTATGGAGGTTCCTTAAAAATCTAAAAATAGAACTACCGTGCTTCCCTTGTGGTGCAGTGGTTGAGAGTCTGCCTGCCGATGCAGGGGACACGGGTTTGTGCCCTAGTCTGGCAAGATCCCACATGCCGTGGAGCTGGTAGTCCTGCGAGCCATGGCCGCTGAGCCTGCGTGTCCGGAGCCTGTGCTCCACGATGGGAGAGGCCACAACAGTGAAAGGCCCACGTACTGAAAAAAAAAAAAAAAAAATGTAGAACTACCATCTGACCCAGGAATCCATCTCCTGGGCATGCACCCTGAGAAAACCATACTTCAAAACCAGACATGTACCACAATCTTCATTGCAACACTATTTACAATAATCAGGATATGGAAGCAACCTAAGTGCCCATCAACAGATGAATGGATAAAGAAGATGTGGCACATATGTACAGTGGAATATTACCCAGCCATAAAAGAAATGAAATTGAATTATCTGTAGGGAGGTGGATGGACCCAGAATCTGTCATACAAAGTGAAGTAAGTCAGAAAGGAAAAAAATACCATATGCTAACATATTTATGTGTATATATATGTGTGTGTGTGTGTGTGTGTGTGTGTGTGTGTAATCTCAAAAAATGGTTCTGATGAACCTAGGTGCAGGACAGGAATAAAGATGCAGATGTAGAGATTGAAATTGAGGTATCGGGAAAAGGGGAGCTGGCACGAAGTAAGAGAGTAGCATGGACATATATACAGTACCAAACGTAAAATAGAAAGCTAGTGGGAAGCAGCTGCATAGCACAGGGAGATCAGCTCGGTGGTTTTTGATCACTCAGAGGGATGGGATAGGGAGGGTGGGAGGGAGATGCAAGAGGCAGGGGATATGAGGATACATGTATACATATAGGTACACTTTGTTATACAGCAGAAACTAACACAACATTGTAAAGCAATTAAACTCCAGTAAAGTTGTTACAAAATAATAAAATGAAATAAAATGAAAAAAAGGTAAATAAATAAAAACAAAAATAAACAAATGTGGCATAATTAAACCTAAAAGCTTTTGCAAAGAAAACCATAAACGAGTTGAAAATCCCACATATGGAATGGGAGAAAATACTGCAGATTATGTTACCAACAAATGATTAATCTCTAAGATATAAAAACAGCTCAGGCAGCTCAATATAAAAAAAAATAATGGGCAGAAGTCTAAATACACATTTCTTCAAGGAAGACATACAGATAGCCAATATACACATAAAATTATGCTCAATAATATTAATTATTAGAGAAATGTAAATCAAAACTGCAATTAGGTATCACCTCACGCAGGTTGGAATGGCCATTATCAAAGTGTACAAACATACTAGCTATCTATTTTACATTTGGTAGTGTATATATGTCCATGTGCTTTGTGACCACCTAGAGGGGTGTGATAGGGAGGGTGGGAGGGAGGGTGACACAAGAGGGAAGAGATATGGGAACATATGTATATGTATAACTGATTCACTTTGTTGTAAAGCAGAAACTAACACACCATTTTAAAGCAATTATACTCCAATAAAGATGTTAAATAAAATGCATTTTAAAAAAGTCTACAGACATGAATGTTGGAGAGGGTGTGGAGAAGAGGAAACTCTCCTACACTGTTGGTGAAAATGTAAATTGGTACAGCCACTATGGAGAACAGTATGGAGGTCCCTTCAAAACCTAAAAATAAAACTACCATATGGTCCAGCACACCCACTTCTGGGCATATATTCATAAAAAACCGTAATTCAAAGAGATACATGCACCCTGATGTTCATTGCAGCACTGTTTACTATAGCCGGGACATGGAAGCAACTTAAATGTCCATTGACAGAAGAACGGGTAACGAAGATATGGTATATACATATATATACAGTAGAATGTTACTCAGCCATAATAAAGAATGAAATAATGCCATTTGCAGCAACATGGATGGGCCTAGAGATTATTATAGTAAGTGAAGTAATTCAGAGAGAGAAAGACAAATATCTTAATGATATCATTTATATGTGTAATGTGAAAAAATGATACAAATCAATTTATTTACAAAACAGTAACATACTCATAGACTTAGAAAACAAGCTTGTCTTTACAAAGGATAAACTTGGAGGAGAGGGATAAATTAGGAGTTTGGGATTAACATATATGCAGTACTATATATAAAATAAATAATCAACATGGACCTACTGTATAGCACAGGGAACTCTACTCAATATTCTGTAATAACCTATATGGGAAAATATGTGTATAACTGAATCACTTTGCTTTCCACATAAAACTAACACAATATTGTAAATCAACTAAAAATGTTATGCTGCATAGCATTTGTTAGTCTGTATTGTATGTTAAGCATATTTTTACTTTTGTAAGAAATTTCCAAACTGTATTCCAATATGAATATACGATTTTGTATTTCAGCAGCAATGAATGAAAGTTCCTGTTTCTCCATATCCTCAAAACGTGTGATGTCAGTGTTCCAGATTTTGGCCATTCTAATATGTGTTTAGTGCTATCCCATTCCCCTTTTAATTTGCATTTTAATGATGATGTTATGTCAAACATCCTTTTATATACTTATTGGCCATCTGTATATCTTCTTTAGTGAGGGTCTCATAAGGATTTTGACCCGTTTTTATTGGATTGTTTGTTTTCTTACTGTTGAATTTTGAGAATTGGGATAACAGTCTATTATCAGATATATCTTTTTCAAATATCTTCTCCTAGTCTGTCTTATTGTCTCATTCTCTTGACTTTGCCTTTTGAGGTAATATTGATTTATAACATTATATAAGTTTTCTGTGTACAACATTATATTTCAACTTCTGTATATGCTGCAGTGTGGTCACCCCCAGTATTTAGTTTTTATCTGTGAACATATGGTTGACTGTTTTACCTGTTTTTCACTCCCCTCATCCCTTCTGATAACCACTATGTGGTTACGTATATCTACATGTGTGTTTTTCCTTGGTTTGGTTTGTTCACTTATTTTGTTTCTTTGTTTTCTTGTTTTTTATATTTCACATATCAGGGAAATCAAACCGTATTTAACTTTGTCTGACTTATTTCACTTAGCTTAATACCCTCAAGGTCCGTCCACATGGTTGCAAATGGCAAGATTTCATCTTTTAATGGCTGATTAGTATCACATTGTATGTGAGTATGTGGATAGATAGATGATAGATAGATAGATAGATAGATAGATAGATAGATAGATAGATAGATAGATAGATAGATAGACATACCACATCTTCTTCATCCATTCATCTGAAAATGGCTGCTATTGTTCTAAGGTTGTTTCCATATCTTGGCTATTGTAAATAATGCTGCAATGAATTTAGAAATGAATATGTCTTTTCAAATGATTGTTTATGTATTCTTCAGATAAATACCTAGAAGTAGAATAGCTGAATCATGTGGTAGTTCTATTCTGAATTTTTGTGGAACTTCTATACTGTTTTACACAGCAGCTGCACAATTTACATTCCCACTAATAATGTTTGAGGAATCCAATTTCTCCACACCTGTTTTTTCTTGCCTTTTTGGTAATCACCAATCTAACATGCTTAACAAGATATCTCACTGTTATTTTGATTTGCATTTCTCTAATTGGTGTTATATTTCATGTGCCTTTTAGCCATCTGTATGTTTTCTTTGAAAAAATGTTTATTCATCTCCTTTGCCCATTTTTAAACCAGCCTGTTTATTTTTTGTTGTTGAGTTATGAGTTCTTTATATAGTTTGGATATTGACCTCTTATCAGATATATAATTTGCAAATATCTTTTCTCATTCAGTAGGTTGTCTTTTCACTTTCTTAATAGTTCCCTTTGTTGCACTGGATGATTTTAGTTTGATGTAGTCCTATTTTAAAATTTTGGTTCTGTTTCCCTTGCCTGAGGAGACATATACAGAAAGACATTGCTAATGTAAATGTCAAAGAGCATACCGCCTATGTTTTCTTCTAGGAGTTTTATAGTTAAAGGCATTACATTCAAGTCTTTGAACAATTTTGAGTTGATTTGTTTGTATGATGTGAGATAGTTGTCTAGTTTCATCCTTTTTCATGAGTCTCCCCAGTTTTCCAGACACCATTTATAGAAGAGACCATTCTTTCTCCATTGTATATTCTTTGCTCCTTTGTCTAGATTTAATTGTCCATATAGGTGTAGGTTTATTTCTGGGTTCTCGAATTTATAACATTGATCTATATGTCTGTTTTTCTGACATTACAGTGTGGTTTTGATTACTATAACATTGTAGTATAGTTTGAAATCAGCACATGTTATATGTCCAATTTTGTTCTTTTTTTCCCTCACGATGGTTTTGGCTATTTGGGATCTTTCGAAATTCCATACAAATTTTAGGATCTTTTGTTCTATGTTGTAAAAAAATGTCATTTGGAATTTGATAAGGATTGCATTGAATCTGTAGATTGCTTTAGGTAATATGGGCATTTTGACAGTATAAATTCTTCCAATC
Source organism: Physeter macrocephalus (assembly GCF_002837175.3). Lineage (NCBI taxonomy): Eukaryota > Metazoa > Chordata > Mammalia > Artiodactyla > Physeteridae > Physeter > Physeter macrocephalus. Next base: position 40,149,177 of record NC_041234.1, on the reverse strand, counting down.
CTTTAGCACAACATATCTTTCCATTTTATGTGTCTTCTTCAATTTCTTTCAAGAATATTAATAGTTTTCAAGGTACACACTTTTTCTCTCTGTGCTGATGAGATTCATGCTACCTGAGTTGCCCAAAGCCATAGAGTGCTTAATTGTTCGGACTGGGGTACAACCTGAACAAATCTGCCTCCAAGGACTGGTTACCACACCCAACGAGAGTGGGAAGGTCACGAACCTAAATGCCTCACCCACGCAAGCTGCCTTCTCAAAATCACATTGCTGCAGGAAGAGTCGCCACTGCCGATGCTCAAGAAATCAACTTATAGCCTAATGAGGATTCTTTGTAGGCTACCATTTCACCCCAGTTTCCTGTAAAATTTTTTTCTTTGTCATTGACTTTTGACAGTTTTAATATAATTTGCTTTGGAGAAGGTCTTTTTTTTAACATCTTTATTGGAGTATAATTGCTTTACAATGGTGTGTTAGTTTCTGCTTTACAACAAAGTGAATCAGTTATACATATACATATGTTCCCATATCTCTTCTCTCTTGCATCTCCCTCCCTCCCACCCTCCCTATCCAACCCCTCTAGGTGGTCACAAACCACCTAGCTGATCTACCTGTGCCATGCAGCTGCTTCCCACTAACTATCCATCCTAAGTTTGGTAGTGTATATATGTCCATGCCACTCTCTCACTTCGTAGCAGTTTACACTTCACCTTCTCCATATCCTCAAGGCCATGCTCTAGTAGGTCTCTGTTTTATTCCCATCCTACCCCTACTCTCTTCAAGACATTTTTTTTCTTAGATTCCATATATATGTGTTAGTATATGGTATTTGTTTTTCTCCTTCTGACTTAGGTCACTCTGTAGGACAGATTCAAAGTCCATCCACCTCACCACAAATAATTCAATTTCGTTTCTTTTTATGGCTAAGTAATATTCCATTGTATATATGTGCCACATCTTGTTTATCCTTTCATCTGTTGATGGACACTTAGGTTGTTTCCATGTCCTGGCTATGGAAAATAGAGCTGCAATGAACATTTTGGTACATGACTCTTTTTGAATTATGGTTTTCTCAGGGTATATGCCCAGTAGTGGGATTGCTGGGTTGTATGGTAGCTCTATTTGGAGTTCTTTAAGGAACCTCCAAACTGTACTCCATAGTTCCTGTATCAATTTACACTCCCACCAACAGTGCAAGAGTGTTCCCTTTTCCCCCACCCTCTCCAGCATTTATTGTTTCTAGCTTTTTTGATGATGGCCATTCTGACCAGTGTGAGATGATATCTCATTGTAGTTTTGATTTGTATTTCTCTAATGATTAATGGTGTTGAGCATTCTTTCATGTGTTTGTTGGCAATCTGTATATCTTCTTTGGGGAAATGTCTATTTAGGTCTTCTGACCATTTTTGGATTGGGTTGTTTGTTTTTTTGTTATTGAACTGCAT